>NC_136954.1:13408591-13428272 GCF_032717465.1 Coenobita brevimanus
TTTTACTTTGTTCAGAAGACGCTTTCCTGATTAAAGAGGTGAGAACAGCATTTATTAACCAGTCCCCTATAAAAAATCTACCCTAAACTTAACATCAGTGTCTAAAAGGGGCAACAATACAGGATGCTACACATATAACGTTCCACTTCCACTCCGCCGGGCGATTTCTCGTGCGTTGTTGGAACGGCACATGTAGTGTATCTGCCCTGCATCATTTACTCATTTTCTACTACGACAGCCACAGCCACGCCCACACTAGCCGACTAAGCCATCCCCACAACACAAGATAATGCCACGTCAGTTTCTAATATAAAGTTATATATTACGGGCCACTCGAACCTTTGTAATGCTAAAAAAAAAAAAAAAGGAACTTCGTACAGACGGGTTTAATGAGAGTCGCTTATATCAGGTGAATGTTTAGTGAAACTTGACAAGCTATTCCCTTCAAGCCAATGATGTATTTTTAAACATATTCTTGCCATCTTCATACATTTTCATTCAGCTTACGACAGAAGTCTCGTACTGAAGGGGTTCCTGAAGGATATTACCGACTCCCAAAGTTCTAATTGTTTCTAATGATCTAAATACAATCTTTAACCGATACCAAGGAAAACAATAATCAGACGCTTAGCAGATTTAGAGAATGCGTGTTTTATTTGGGAATGGAGATTTTGGGAGTGAGTGTTTTAACGTTTTAACCTCCTCCACTTCCTCCTCCTCCACCTCCTACTCTGCTGTTGTTGTTGTTTTTGTTGTTTATGGAGGGGGAGAAGGGGTTAGCGAATTGCTAATGTGGCTCACTGAAAGGGTTGGAAGGGATCAGATGTCTTTTCAATTTATTGTTGCACCACCAAACGATTTGATTCAGCCTTTGCGAAACCTCTAACAATGATTGGATTAGTGGAGTTTATTTCTAACCTCCTTCACTACCATTCATCTATCCTGTGTCGAAAGAATCATCAGAAGAGAGGCAGGAATAAAAAAGGAAAGTCACCCTCAAAAAGGGAGTTTGGGGAGGAAGTGCGTAAAGGGGATGAGGGGAGTTGTCGGCGTGGCTCTCTCAAGGGCGTTGGTTTCGCTCTATGGCTCCTATGACTCACTCTCAGCTTAATAAAATAGTCTGGTTCCAGCAGAGATAAAATACTACACTTGCCTCTGCCATGACGGGAATAATGGCGACATTATTAACTCTCTCAGGCTCATGTTCTCGTTTGTTATGGAAGCCCCATAACACTTTTCCTAAGCGATTTATTTTACTTATAACATCTTACTGCACTAATCTATGTTACAAAGGTCCTTCTAACATCGCCATACTCAACATAAATAACTAACAAAAGGATATTAACCACCCATATCCAAACATAAATCGCTAAGGAAAAGGTGTCAGGAGCTTCCTAAACAGACGAGAAAAAGAGCGTCAGGCTCCTGTGCCGCGTCCTTAAAATCGTCTGGAGTTAGTAGGCTCCTTCCTCCCTCGGCCATAAGAAGGCTACTGGTGATGCTAATTAACTCTCAGGCTCCTATGACTCACTCTCAGCTGAACAGAATATACTCACGTTAACTGGTACACAAGATAAAGAGTTGTTCCCACCGTTACTCCCAGTCCTTCATTTATGCAACAGGTCAACTCTGGGACTGTCTCCCTCTGTCTGTATTTCCTACTTCCTATAATCTCCAGTCTTTCAAACGCAGTGTGTCCAGGCATCTCGAAATGAACGGATCTTGAATTTGGCTCTCTTTTGCAGTTTTTTTTTTTTTTTCTTGGAAGGAACGGTTTGCGGGCTCCTGGCCTTTGGTTCCTTCTTTCTTGCATTAAAAAAAAAATGACGAGATTATGGAAAGTTAAGCTAAACAGGTAAAATATGCAAAGCTCCAAGAAAGACAGAAGAAGACTGAATCTGAGAAAACAAAGCGAATGATGCAAAAGGATTATTATTAAAGACTGAGTTGGTCTGGACATGTTGGGAGAACGAAGGATGGTATGGATGTGGAAGGTGAGAAGTGTGAAAGTCGGGGGGTAGGGTTGCGAGTGGCAGGACCGAAAAAGACCTGGGACGAGGTCATGGAGTGTGACCTCATGGATAAGGGGCTGAATAGGGTGGCTGCCAGAGTTTGACCAGCGTGGAGAGCAGCCATTATGTGACCAAGACCGACGCATGTTTCTTTCTGTGGCATTGACCTTTAACCTACTGGTTTCATAAACAACAACTCAGCCCCGTGGTTGGCCCTAACACTTCCAGGTTTGGCTAAAATAGGATACAAACTGCTTCGTTTGTTCATAAGTAGACGGACACACCCACAGCATGCAAAATTTGACATCCGCTCTCGCTTTGAGAGCAAGGGTGTAATCAATAAATAGTGTGCCGCTGAAGGGAAGCATCTGAGGGAGAAATAAAGAAGGCAGAGAGACATAAAAAGTACAGGGAATGGAAAAGTTCTGGCATGAGAATGGAGGGAGGAAGGAGGAAGTGAGGGAGGAAAGAGAGCCGAGGGAATGGCGGAGCCTCAGGGGATGCTGGGCTAAGGTCAAGGAGGAGAGATGGGAGGAAAAGGGGAAGGTGAAGGGGAGAGGTTGTAAATGAGGATAAGGAAGGAGGGATTTGGGGGGGAGAAGTAGATGGTGAAAGAAGGGAGGAGGAAGGAAAGGGGGAGAAGGAAGGAAAGGGGGAAGAAGGAGGAAAGGGGGAGGAGGAGGAAAGGCGGAGAAACAGCAAAGGGAGAGAAGGGAGGAAAAAGGAGGAGGCAAAAGGGAAGGGTATGTGAGGGGAAGGGAGATGGAAAGGTAAAAGAAGAAAGAGGAGGGGGGAGAAGGAATGCTATAGACGTGGAGGCCTATGAGAAAATTTGGAGGAGATAAGGGGGGAAGCAGCAATAAGGGGGAGGGGAAAGGGGCTGGGGAGGAGACAAGACACTTTATCTCGCTTAGGGAACACAAATATTGATAGTTTTAGACAAAGAAGAAGAAAGGTAGTCGTCTGGAACAGAATATATAGAACGATCAGAACGGAAACAAGGCGCTCAAAGACATCCACATACTCTGCACCAGCCTACAAAAATCTTCATTAGCCATAAGCAAGTACGAAATCATCATCTACATACATCAGGTATTGGACGTCCCCTCCTTCATCATCCATTACTACCAATATCCTTCCCTTCATAACTCGATTCTTTTTTCCTCTCTTAACCCCATCCATATATATTTTCAACTGCCATGAGGACATAATACAAGCCTATCTTATATTAACACTGATATTAAGCCACTTAGACGCCCACTTACCCCTTCACAAGCCTCACTGTCATCACAACTCTTGACAGCATTCAACAGCTTCCCAGCTACTCCACACATATGCAAAATCTTCCATAACCCCTCTCTGCTTACCCTGTTGCACATTTTCTCCATATCCATACCACAAATACCTTACCCACCACAAATTTACGTGCTCGGTCTTCAGGTGTATTTATGTTCACCAATTAATACACAGGTGACCCGGTGTGGTTGAGGGTGTCACTGGCTGACATCTGATATTCACGAAATTGATGCTCCTCATTTCCCTCTCCCTCCTCCTCTTCCCTCATTCCTCCTCATCCTCTTTCCACTCCTCTTTTTCTCATCATGCTTCTTTAACTCTTCCTCCTCCTCCCCTCCTTCTCCTCCACTTTTTCCTCCTCACCTTTCTCTTTCCCAATCTCCATTCCTCGTTTAGTATATATTTTTGTTTTTTCCTTCTTAACCCCAACCCTAATAAAGATACACAGAATAGAGTAGAATATGTATACAATTATATAATTAAATAAACAGTGCAGGATTTCCAAGCTATCAGGATATACCATTCAAACTATCACCTTTTTATTCCTCTTCACGTTCATCATGCTCATCATGATCATTATCGGTTCTTCTTTATAACATTCCGTCCGTCTCCTCCTTCCTAATCCCTCTCGTCCTTTTTTATTCCTTCTCTTCCTTCCTCTTCCCCCCTTTCTCCTTTACCCAACTTCCCCCTCTCCCTAAAAATGATTAATGAAATATTCACCTCTAACTAACCCTTGTTCTTCCATCTTGCCCTTCCGCCGCCATTATTTTCCCCTCATTCCAGTTTAAGAAGTACCCACCCCAATATCGCTGTCATCACGTAGCGACGGTGCCGACACGCCCAGCAGCCTTAACAAACACCTTTAGGACTCCCAAACACAAGGCGTTTTAAGCCTTTACACGCTTCTGTCCTTTGTCTTTGAGCGTTTCTGTTTCCATCACCACCAAAGTAGCTAAAACATAACATAAACACACACAGAAATCAGCCAAACTTCCGATTTCTCCTTAGTCTTTTTTTCTTTCTTCAAATGGTTTACTCTAACTTTTTTTTTTTTTTTTTTTTTTTCAGAGAACCTTCAGTCTCAAGTAGGTGTGATTCCTGAAAGTCGGATTCCTCGCACCTTCCGTAACAACACGCAAAGGCTCTGCTTACCATGCATAGGTACCTTGTCTAAATGCCCTCGTTCTTTCCCTTATTTCTTTTAATCTAGGCAATTAATAAAAACAAACATTTGACAAAAATGTATGAAGATGTAGTAGGGACGGAACAGCGCAAAAAAAAAAAAATCATAGGAGATTGGTCGAGACAGTATAAGCACATGTAAGCCAATCTCTACATTATATTATCATTTTCTCTCTGCAATATACGTACCACTGCGGTGTTGCAGTTATATAAGTGTAGGTGTACTATGGAAGAAAAGTGCTGTGGATATGGTATAACTATTCCTTTAAAATGCAGTATATCAAATATGTCATTATAAAAAGACACGATTTTTCATGTGCTAATACTGCCTCCACTTGCTTCTCTCTCTCTCTCTCTCTCTCTCTCTCTCTCTCTCTCTCTCTCTCTCTTTTCAGTGCCGTCACTTCACATTCATACTTTTCTATAGAATATATCCTCATAATACATAAACCTGTAAAATAAAATACGCTATAAATATAATCTTTAGGTACTTACATCTTCTGGGAATTAAGTCGTAGTGAATGGCATCTGGAAGGTGCTGGCGTAAGAATAATGGGTACCGTAGCCCTCTTCCTCAACTTCTCCTTCACATCATCTCACCTCATTAATCTCCATATTCTTACTAGTTCTTCTCCTCCTCCTGCACTTCTTCCTCCATTTTATCTTCCTTCTTTCTCTACCTTTGTTGCTTCATATCCTCCCCACCTCTACCTCTTTCTCCCTCCTTCTCCTCCACCCATTCCCAATCCCAGCCCCACCTTAAGATCACCTCCTCCCAGCACACAATATAAACACAGATATTCATAGTCTCAACAGTTTTCCTCCTCTTCCACTTCTTCCTCCATTTTCTCTTCCTTCTTTCTCAACCCTTTCCTGCTTCATATCCCCTCCACTTCTACCTCTTTCCTCCTCCTTCTCTTCCCCCCTTTCCATTCCCAGCCCCATCTTCACCTTCCCCCAGCACACAATATAAACATAATTCAATAACAGGTAAATAAGCAATGCAGGTACTCACATTTTCCGGGAACCAGGGCGTAACGAAGGGCATCTGGAAGGTGTTGGCGTAGGAGTGGAGCGTATCGAAGCTGTCAGGCTGGACCGACCCGACCATCGCCCACACAGGCCGCGAGAACTGACGGCAGACTGGGGGAGAGAGAGGGAAACCAGAAGTGAGAATCATCATCATCATCATCATCATCAGTATCTTCATCATGATCATCATTATCATCATCATCATCATCATCAGTATAACCATCATCATCATCATCAGTATCACCATCATCAGTATCACCATCATCATCATCAGTACCATAATCATAATCATCATTATCATCAGTATCACCATCATCAGCATCATCATCATCACTATTACCATCACCACCATCATCATCACTAATACCATCACCGCCATCACTATCATCATTCATCACCATCATCATAACCTCTTTTCCACTCAAGGATGGGGCGAGATAGTGATCAGAATGCAAGGAAGGATAAAACAGGAAAAAAAAAAGGTGAAACGTAGAGGCAGTAGAGAGGTCAGAAGCCAAAATAATAATAATAATAATAATGCAGATGTCTGAACCCACTGACCAACACAAGACCAAATCTTCATCAGGGCAGGTAAAAGTACTGACCCAACACACACCTCCTTATCTTACCTCCTATCTACCCTCCTCACCTTATTTCCTCTCTGGGCCTTTGATCTTCTAAGATACATAGGCGGTGTCTTAGCCTCTACTCTTTCGCGATTCATTTTCCATATCACTCCTTAACACTCCCTTTGTAAGATCCATTATTTATATCGGTTTAATATCGATATAGCTTGCACCAGTAGCATACATGGGGATTTTGAGGGATACGTGCTGAAAAAATCGCTAAGGAAAACGTGTTACGGGATATCCAAGGCCACTTAGGAATGATGCTCTAGTTTCTTTCTTCGTCGAGTGAACAGGAACTTAACTCACCATATTCAGGTTACAGTCTCTCTCTCTCTCTCTCTCTCTCTCTCTCTCTCTCTCTCTCAATCAATCAACTAACAAAATGTGTCCAAAGAAGGCCAGTGAGTTAATAAATAGAGGCCAAAGTTATTTCTTTTATTCTTTCCATCTCCCAACGACTTTATTTAGCTTAGTATAACAACCTGAACCGTTGTGGTTGAATATATGACGGCCTTAACACAGCCCTTCAATGTGAGGGGCTGGAGAAGGGCGCCTTCGCGCGGTGGCATAGATACAGCTGGACGGTTCCGTTGACTGATTATACAAATGCTCCTCAACTCCTTCCCTATCCACTGAAAGGGAGTCAGTAGACTGTATGAGAGGGGACACTTCAGCCTGCACTCTATGGGTTCACATTCAAATGAATCCGGAGTTACTACAACAACTACAACTACTACTACTGCAACTACTAATACTACTACTAAAACTACTACTACTACTACTACTACTACTACTGCTACTGATGCTCCTGTTGCTGCTACTACGAGTGCGAGGAGTCTTTCCTACAATGAATTAAAGCGTCTCGTTGCAGCACGAATGCACTAATGTCATCCGGCTTCCCGTCGGCTGTGGATGCGTCCTTGCACCTCTTCCAAAGCGATTTATTTTGGATATGGCTGGTTAATATCGTTTTTTACGTTATTTATGCACAGTACAACGATACTGGAAGGATTTACATAACACAGAAGAGGACAGTAAAGTGCAATAAGCAAAATATATCGCTTAGGAAAAGGTGTTAGGGAGCTTCCTTGGCCAATGACAATACGAGACAAAGAATGGACGATTTCAGCTACCAATCACTATACTTCTTACACGACGATCTCCAACTGCCATCACTGGCCTCAGTACTAACAAGGCATATGGGCCTGATGGGGTCCCTCCTGTTGTTCTCAAGAACTGTGCTTCTGTGCTTACACCCTGCCTAGGCAAACTCTTTCGCCTTTGTCTGTCAACTTGTACCTTTCCTTCTTGCTGGAAGTTTGCTCTCATTCAGCCAGTCCCAAAGAAGGATGACGACTCCCAACCCTCCAACTATCGTCCAATTGCTTTAACGTCCTGTATTTCAAAAGTTTTCGAGTCAATTCTCAATAGAAAAATTTTAAGGCATCTTTCCTATCACAACCTTCCTTCCGATCGTCAGTATGGGTTCCGTCAGGGACGCTCCACTGGCGATCTTCTCACCTACCTTTCAGACTCCTGGTCATCCTCCTTTCGGGACTTTGGAGAAAGTTTTGCCATTGCACTTGACATCTCAAAGGCTTTCGATCGAGTCTGGCATAAATCTTTAATTTCCAAACTGCCCTCCTACGGTTTCTGATCCTTCTATCTGTGCCTTCATCGCTAGCTTCCTTTCTGGTCGTTCTATAGCCGCTGTTGTAGACGGCCATCGTTCTTCTCCTAGATCTATCAACAGTGGTGTTCCTCAGGGCTCTGTCCTATCACCAACTCTCTTCCTTTTATTCATCAATGATCTTCTAAGCTGTACATCTAACCCTATCCACTCATTCGCTGATGACTCCACCCTTCACCTTTCCATTCGGTTCCCGCAACGCCCAATTCAACAGTTACTTCAACAAACAAGGGATGAGGCTATGGCACACCTAATGTCTGACTTGGCTCGTATCTCTGGCCGGGGTAAAAATAATATGGTTGTTTTTAATGCATCTAAGACTCAGTTCTTACACCTATCAACCCGACAAAATCTTCCACAGGTATACCCATTAATGTTTAATAATATTCAGCTTAATCCTGCATCATCCTTGAACATGCTTGGGGTTTCATTTACTCGGGACTTATCTTGGAAAGATCATATTACATCTCTTGTAAAATCTGCTTCCAAGAGATTGGGTGTGCTAAGCCGACTCCGCTCTTTCTTTACCCCTGCACAATTGTTGACTCTATACAGGGGTTTTATCCGCCCCTGTGTGGAGTACAACTCTCATGTGTGGGGAGGTTCCCCACATACAGCTCTTCTCAATAGGGTGGTGTCAAAGGCTTTTCATCTCATTAACTCTCCTCCTCTTACTGACTCCCTTCAACCTCTGTCTCTTCGCCGCTGTCATGGGGTTTTTATAACATCACGGTAATTTTGAAATAAATGGTTAAATGTTATATAAATTGATAATAATATTCAATAATATTGAAGAGCAGAGACAATGGTTGTCTTGCTACATCAAGCAATGATTACTTTACGCTGGCTTAGCACGATTCTCTGAGAACGAGAATTTATAAACTTTCTCAACAGTACACAACAGAGACTAATTACTCACAATTGCTGAATTACTGTACTGTTAGCCTCTGGAGAAAGTTACATCACCCCTGACAATAAATAACTAATACTAATAATAATAACATCAGGTTCTTGCTGATGCATTAACTCCTGGCACAACGGATTTTGTTAATACAAGACTGGTCTAAGTACCAGTTATGAAAGCAAACGTTTATGCAAGCTAGAGCTATATGGAAAATAAGCTTAATTATGGAGAAATGAAACAAGAGTTTACTTACATTAAGCTCAAGAAAGGAACTGTTAAATTTATTAATCACAAAAAATAAATTTAACGTTACAATTCAAATCAATTAAATGAGACGCACTCACTCACTCACGCAATAGCTAAATACTTACGCCTAGGGAAAAACACCTTAATTAAGCTCTTAAAACTACAAAATACACAAAAGAAATACCAGTCGATGAATGCTATGTATCACCACTAAGGTGGGAGTACTGGGATTACTGAACTAGTGGAGCTTGGGGTGCTAGCTGACCTCTCCAACTTGTTGAGCACAGAACCTTTCTCCGTCACAGCAAACACAAGACTGAATTCAAATAATGTATAGGCAGGACGCACAAGCTACCAGAAGAAGGCGTGGCTAACGGTTTAGGCGAGCAGAGGCGAACGATAAAGAAACAATTGTATCGCTCAGTAGCGCACTTAGTGACGTGCATTAAATCGGTCACTTTTAAACAGTGACGAATGTTTTGAAAAGTATACCCCGAAATGGAGGGAGAAACGGTTAGCTGAGCGATACACAGTGAGTTTTCCACTAATAGTTCGTGGCTTCTCACAAAACGGAAATGTCGCGAATTGATTCGTGACATTACGCCCCTACAAAATTAAATTTTTTCCTTATGGGAAAAAATTTGTGGATATATATATATATGTATACATCCTAAGTCATTCGCACAAGATTCACACTGTGGTGTGTGTGCTATCCTGCTACAGGAGAAAGTCGCAGTCGCCAGTGAGTGAAAAAACCTCGTATTTACGTTAATAGAAGCAAGCTTGAGGGAAAAACTCCGTGACGACGGTGAAAATCCTGTACTCAGGTCAAACTGAGCGAAAATTCGCTACATTTACACTGACAACTAATTGTTGTGTAGCGTGGTGTATGTAATACACGGTGTAGGTGTGACAGTTGTAGTGTAACTGTACCTACGTGTAAAATGACACAGTAAATAATAATATGGCGACGACGAAGGCAGAGAAGAGGTGGTAGCGTGCGGCAGACGATCAGCTGGCCCGCACAGCAAAACTGCTACACCCATTGCTGAACCTGCAAAACCAATTAAGGTGGAGTATCAAAAGTGTCAATGAGACAAAATTCTTATTACGTTACAATTACTCTCTCTGCCTAGCAATCAGTACATGCTACGAAAAGTACACTCGAGGTCGTCATTAATTTTAGCACACAATTAGTGTCAGCAAGTTGAGAATCCCTGTGCAAACTCGGGTCTTCCATAGCCTCGAACCGCACACGGGTCCTCAACCTGTGCCTTAACCTACAGTACTTATATTAATATCGGGAAGCTGAGAATCCTTGTGCAAACTTGGGTCTTCCATAGCCTCAAGTCGCCTCTGCGGAGTTCTCACCCCCCCCCTTAACCTACAGTACTTATATTAATATCGGAGAGCTGAGAATCCTTGTGCAAACTTGGGTCTTCCATAGCCTCAAGTCGCCTCTCAACTTCCCCCTTAACTTACGGTACATACTTATATTAGTACCGGGAAGCTGAGAATCCTTGTGCAAACTTGGGTCTTCCATAGCCTCAAGTCGCCTCTCAACTTCCCCCTTAACCTACGGTACATATATTAGTACCGGGAAGCTGAGAATCCTTGTGCAAACTCGGGTCTTCCATAGCCTCGAGTCGCCTCTCAACTTCCCCCTTAACCTACGGTACATATACTAGTACCGGGAAGCTGAGAATCCTTGTGCAAACTTGGGTCTTCCATAGCCTCAAGTCGCCTCTCAACTTCCCCCTTAACTTACGGTACATAATATGTATGTACAGGCCCTGGACATAATGTGTCCTGTGGGGCCAATGGGCGAGACGTCAGGTCTGCACCCACTTCACCACTACCCTGTCTCTCAACTGACTCAGAGATTACAGGTGTAGTTACAAATGGCACAGGAAGGGCACGTCCCTGATTAGTGGTGATACTTTGGCACACACTGCAAGAACGGACAAAACTATCTATGTCCCGTCCCATCCCTGGCCAGAAAAAGTCAGCTCGGATACGGCCCTGGGTCTTCCTTTTGCCCATGTGACCTCCTGAGGCTGAACAATGACCCCATTGTAACACTGCTAGGCGGTACTTGGCGGGAACGACAAACTGCAGTCGAACCTCGCCCTCGGGTGTTCGTGACTCACGGTAGAGCCGTCCTTGTTTACGAAGGAACTTGGCTCGACCTCCCGTGAATACTTTATCACTCGACCCTTTTGTTTGTTCCACACGGCAGCAAGTGTCGGGTCAGAATGTTGTTCTTGTACAACAAGTTGACTACACATCAGATCTTGCGGTGATTCAATGATCACTGGGGTTACACAGTCTGGAGCCTCAGTCATGGCTCGTGTTACTGCAGCAGCCGAAGTCTGAGTAGCGTCATCGGAGCAACTATCCTTGACTCCATTAATATTGCCTACTATAAAGTCAAATAGAGGCTCTGGCATGACAACCGCAAGTGTCGTACCAGTATAAAATGGAGATGTCACCTGGATACATGCCTCAGGGAACAATCTCACTGATCCATCAATAAGCTTTGCATGGATCTGTCGACCTGTATACTGCTCAGGCCGAACTAAACTCTGCTTGACAGGAGCAACCTGAGGAACCATTGTCTCTCAGGACCTTCACAGGAATGCCTCCCACAAACCCTGGCTGTACAAGGAAGGTACTGTCACCTGTGGTGGGGCCTGTGGAGGAAGCAACTAGCCACTCATGAGGCTGCTGAATTGATGTGGCAAACATTGTGCCTTGTGAGTTATAAGATGGAACATTGGCCATCTGTGGAGGGGGGTTCACTGTCACTGTGGGACTAGTGAACTGTGGGGAAGTACCCACACTGGTAGGGACGTGACCACCAGGCTGCTGCTGAGGAATGAAGGCTGCATTCGCTTCCTGTCTCTTTTGAGCTGGTGGTGAAAAAGTTTGTCCCGACGGTCGATTGCGTGGCTGATACTGCTGCTGGTTAGGGTACTTGTTGTACCTCTTCCACTCAGGTTTCTGAGTGTTTTGCCCCTGGTCCTTCCACTGCGGTTTGCTTGGACCTTGACCATTACTCTGAGAACGGCCTTGGTGCTGGGATTCAGTCTGAGACGGCTTCCCAGACTTGGCAGTATCTTTTCTGCTCCAGGTGTTTTGCTTTTGAGCTTGATAGCTGTTTGCAGTAAAGAATGCATTAGCCTTCTCTGCCATTTGGCTGGCATCTTTCACCTGGCAGATCTTAAGCTGTGCTATGAGCTCAGCAGGCCACGACCTCTAGCTGTGTACGCAGCATAAGGTCAATTATCCCCTCACGCGTGGAAGGAGTTTCATCTTTCTCCATCCACTCATTTAAGTAAGCTGTGAGACGATCAAGGAACTGAACAGCTGTCTCCTTGTCTTGGAGACGAGCTCGCATGAACTGAACTTTGGCGTCGTCTACTGTGAGACCATACGCCTTAATGAGCGCAGCTTTCATCATCTCATATGTGAGATTGTCTCCACGAATTCTGTGGAGAATATCGAGGGCAGGGCCCTCAAATAGGCTAAGAAACTGAAGCCGCTTAGCTGCCTCATCCAGTTGATATAAGTCTGCCATGTCCTCAAAACGAGCCATGTACGGCTCGATTCGCTCGCTTTCCTTGTATGAAGGAAGCTTGATGCGTGGGGTCGCCAGGACATGTGCAGGGAGAACGTTCGTGGAGCTTGGACCAACTGCAGCAGACGTGTCTGAAGCCAAGGAATCTCGCTTGAGCTTCAGCACTTCAAGTTCATGTTCTCGTTCTTTGTCTCGTTGTTCACGCTCGTATTCGCGCTGTTCTCGTTCTTTGTACTAACTCGAGCTCACGTTGTTTCTGCTCGTGTTCGCGCTGTTCTCGCTCGTATTCGCGCTGAATCCTACGCTCTTCACGAGCATCTTTCTCACGTTCTTGCTCGTAATTGAACCGTGAGAGAACGTAACTCTGTATTTTCTCTGGGTCTGTGAGACCCATATCTTTGGCTTCCTGTACAAATACAGCGGTAGCCATGGCGCTAATTTATTAAGCAACCCGAAATTGAGTACTGACTGCTTAGCGACGAATACTAATAAACACAAGTAAAGAGTACAGACACAAGTTAGTGGTGACCAGTCTTATCCAGTTAACTGGCAAAGAATAAATCAAAAATGTAAATGACTGGGAAGACTCAATAATAAACACAATGGGTACGCGACTTCCCAGAAGCGAATAAAATCGTGTGGCGTTACCAAGAATAAACTAGAGTTAAGTACTCTATTGATTAATAAAGCAAAATTCACTTGCTAAATTAACGGTAACCACCAGTAAACTTGTGCCTATAAACTTTAATGATAAATTCCTAAATATGAACGAGTGAGCACTATCTCGTGAATAGCTTTATAGCTAGGAGTTAAATATCCTGGCGAGGTCGCCAATTGTCACGGGGTTTTTATAACATCACGGTAATTTTGAAATAAATGGTTAAATGTTATATAAATTGATAATAATATTCAATAATATTGAAGAGCAGAGACAATGGTTGTCTTGCTACATCAAGCAATGATTACTTTACGCTGGCTTAGCACGATTCTCTGAGAACGAGAATTTATAAACTTTCTCAACAGTACACAACAGAGACTAATTACTCACAATTGCTGAATTACTGTACTGTTAGCCTCTGGAGAAAGTTACATCACCCCTGACAATAAATAACTAATACTAATAATAATAACATCAGGTTCTTGCTGATGCATTAACTCCTGGCACAACGGATTTTAAGTTAATACAACAAGACTGGTCTAAGTACCAGTTATGAAAGCAAACGTTTATGCAAGCTAGGAGCTATATGGAAAATAAGCTTAATTATGGAGAAATGAAACAAGAGTTTACTTACATTAAGCTCAAGAAAGGAACTGTTAAATTTATTAATCACAAAAAATAAATTTAACGTTACAATTCAAATCAATTAAATGAGACGCACTCACTCACTCACGCAATAGCTAAATACGCCTAGGGAAAAAACACCTTAACTAAGCTCTTAAAACTACAAAATACACAAAAGAAATACCAGTCGATGAATGCTATGTATCACCACTAAGGTGGGAGTACTGGGATTACTGAACTAGTGGAGCTTGGGGTGCTAGCTGACCTCTCCAACTTGTTGAGCACAGAACCTTTCTCCGTCACAGCAAACACAAGACTGAATTCAAATAATGTATAGGCAGGACGCACAAGCTACCAGAAGAAGGCGTGGCTAACGGTTTAGGCGAGCAGAGGCGAACGATAAAGAAACAATTGTATCGCTCAGTAGCGCACTTAGTGACGTGCATTAAATCGGTCACTTTTAAACAGTGACGAATGTTTTGAAAAGTATACCCCGAAATGGAGGGAGAAACGGTTAGCTGAGCGATACACAGTGAGTTTTCCACTAATAGTTCGTGGCTTCTCACAAACGGAAATGTCGCGAATTGATTCGTGACAGCCGCACTGTTGCATCTTTATCTCTTTTCTATCGCTACTTTAATGGTCACTGCTCCTCTGAACTGTCTGCTTGCATTCCTCCACCTCTACGACGAACGTGTAGCACCCGTCTGGCAGCAAACTCTCATCCCTTTTCTGTCCAACTCTCTAATGCAAGAGTTAACCGTCACTCCCAGTCTTTCATTTATGCAACAGGTCAGCTCTGGAACTGTCTCCCTCCGTCTGTATTTCCTGCTGCCTATGATCTCCAGTCTTTCAAACGCAGTGTGTCCAGGCATCTCAAAATGATCGGATCTTGAATTTGGCTCTCTATTGTATTTTGTTTTTCTCCTGGAGGGAACTGTTACTGCGGGCTCATGGCCTTTGGTTCCTTCTTCCTCGCATAAAAAAAAAAAAAAACTACAAGGACGAATAAAATCCTCCGTTGGTAGCAGGAATAAAACAAGTGAAATTTCAGTCGTCCCTTGCGGTATATTTATGACGATTTTAATGCAGGCTACAGTTAATCCTATCTCTCTATCTATCATTTGCCAGACGCCTTAATCCCACACGGGGTGGCCACAAACAAATCGCCACCACGTCGCCCTGTCCGCCGCCATTTCACTGCCCTGCTCCCAGCTCACACCCCCCTCCCTCACATATACCTCTCCACTCCATCCTTCCATCTCATCCTTGGCCTCCCCCTCCCTCTCTCCCCCCTAAACCTCACTTACATACACTCTCCTCGTCAGTTACTCCACTCAGTAAAAATTCCATCCTACCCAAATATAATCGTTAAGAGGGAGAAGATACAGTATAAAGCGGAAAGGACGTCCGGTTATTTCTCGCCAAGTCCAGTCAGTTTTATGCAGCCTTAAAGAGGTCTGTTATGCTGTAGTGATGAATGAAGGATGTATTTAACCCAATCATTTTCTGAACTATATCCTACTCTGAAAGTAATTCAGAGACAGTATGAGTAAAAAGCAACATCCCTTTTTCCCTCCTCGTCATTCTTTCTGCCTCTCTTTCTCCACTTTTTTTCTGCTCTCTCTCTCTCTCTCTCTCTCTCTCTCTCTCTCTCTCTCATCTCCATCTTACCTCCCCTTTACCTTCCCTTTGCTCACTTCCATCCTCCCCTCACTTCCCCTCTGCTCCCCCTCTCCTCCCCTCCCTTCTCCCCTCTGCCTCCTCTCCTATCACAGCATAATTCTCTTATTTTGGGGGTATCCTTAACCACTTCTTAAAAAAATAAATAAATAAAAAAAAGGGGGGGGGGTTTCCTAAAGAAAACTATCTGGTGGTAGCAAGGGAAAATGGTCCACACTATTGAACGAATTAAAGGTAGTTATGTCTAATTACGGAATTCCTGCCTGAATTTTGATAATTCTTTTGTATAGTTATTTTATTATGCCATTCTACCCTTGATGATAGATGGCGGCGACAATCATCCGCTCACTTGGTGTAGTGCTGCCTATTTCCTTCACCTCTGTCATTCTTTTTCTGTGTCTGCCCTCCTCTCTTCGTATTTCTTCCATCTTTCCTATCACTTTTTACAACTTTTCTTTCCTTTTCAGGTGGCTTTACATTGAGTGACAGGCCTAATGGTTTCCCGTAGGCCAGGAGACCATTTACAACGCTGGGTGGTAATGATATAACCAGTCTATCTGATTCAAAAGCACACATGAGAATTTTAAAGTGTAATAGGCAGGATGAGTTGCTACAGAAGAGGTGTTACGACAGACCCCAAGGCAGCGAGAATACGTTCCCCAGTGGCTGGAGAGAGAGAGAGAGAGAGAGAGAGAGAGAGAGAGGACGCTGGCTGGCCACTCCATGGATCGTGTCGAGTGAGGGAAGCTAATCTGGGGTGATGAGGGAGATGACCTGGGGTGAGACGAGGGGAGATTAATAGGGGTGAGGGGTGATTTATTGGGTGGTTAGGCGTGAGATGGAGTGAGAGTATGGGAGGAAGAATATGAAATTTTGCTGGGGTGAAGGGAGTGTGTAGGCGTTAGAGAAGGGGAGAAGGAGGGGAGGAAGGGGTAGAAGCAAGCAAATGGGTAGAGGTGAAGTGAGAGGAGGCGGGTGCAGGGGTGAGAGTAGGGGAGAAAGCGGGGAGGAAGGGGTTGAAGAGAGAATATAGGTAGGGGTGCTGTAAAGGGGAAGGGTGAGGGGAAAGTAGGATAGGGAAGAAATGAAACAGGGTGGAGATGTGTAGGGAAGGGAAGAAAAATGAAGAGAGGGGTAATGGGTAGGGAAATGAAGGGAGGGGTAATGGGTAGGGGAATGAAGGGAGAGGTAATGGGTAGGGGAATGAAGGGTGGAAATGGGTAGGGGAATGACTGCTGGGCTAATGAGTAGGGGAATGATGATGGGTAATGAGTAGGGGAATGAAGGGAGGGGTAATGGGTAGGGGAGTGAAGGGAGGGGTAATGGGTAGGGAAATGAGGGTAGTGGTAATGGGTAGGGGAATGATGAGGGGTAATGGGAAGGGGAATGAAGGGAGGGGTAATGGGTAGGGGAATGATGAAGGGTAATGGGAAAGGGAACGAAGGGAGAGGCAATGGGTAGGGGAATGAAGGGAGGGGTAGTCGGTAGGAGAATGAAGGGTGGAAATGGGTAGGGGAATGACTACTGGGCTAATGAGTAGGGAAATGATAAGGGGTAATGAGTAGGGGAATGATGAGGGGTAATGAGTAGTGGAATGATGAGGGGTAATGAGTAGGGAAAAGTGAAAATGAGGGACTGGCCATGAGGAAGAGATGTAAGGGGAAGTAGGTAGGCGTGAAATGAAGGGTGGAGGTGAAGATATGTAAGAGGTAAAGAGAGTGAAAAGGGAGATAAGTGAGTCAGAGGAGGTGGTTCTGGTGAGGTGGCTGGAGTCAGGGGGTGGGATGGCTGAGATAAGATAAGGGTATTGGAACGACGTGAGGTGAGGCTGTCTGGCCCTCAGTTGACGACACAAAGCTTACCTAAATCATTTTCACTACCGAAAGAGGATTTTTGTCTCAGCTTACAAGTGGCCAGTCCCCGTCCATAAAAAGCTGGAATCCTTACAAGACGAAATATAAACTTTTATTCCTTCTATTACTAAACGACTTTATTCACCGTCATAGTAAAGAGGTTAACTTTATTTTAAACATTTAATTAAAGCCTATTTCAGGTAAGGGAGGTCAAATTTATCGCGTATCGAACCTGGGCTGAAAAAGAAAGAAAAAAAGTGAGCGAGTTTCGTTTTCTCTAATTTCATCTCCCTGAACTTGAATGAAAAAAGTGTCCTGACATTTTATATATATTTTTAAACTAATGGCGATTGAATTCTACCCGTGTTTCGAGAATTACATTAGAAATACGTGTCGTTTTGGGCATGACACTAGAATTATTAGATGGTAGAATTTTAAAAAACGTATTGGTATTTTTTTATCTATCTGACCGTAGACTTTTTCGAGTTCATCTTCATTTTTTCCAATTCATTCGACTTTGGACATAGGTCAGGCAGCCCGTTTCTTGGTTCTAGTTATCCACCTACGACACACCAATCAAGGGCTGGTCCTCTGCAGAATTATAGTTTGTGTGTGTGTGTGTGTGTGTGTGTGTGTGTGTGTGTGTGTGTGTGTGTGTGTGTGTGTGTGTGTGTGTGTGTGTGTGTGTGTGTGTGTTTTCCTACGCGACACTAGGCAGTTTAAGTAACCCATTCAGAGGTCCAGTCACCCACCTCCGACAGATCACCAAAGTGCTGGTTCTCTGCAGCTCTCACTCGTCATCCTGGCACTTGGGCGCTAACACCTACTGTCTCTTGTGTTATACGCCATGGATACCACATTCCATCTGGTATTAAAGTATCAGAGGTGGTGTCTTCATGGGTCGTATTCTAGGCGACAACAAAGATTTCTTAAACACTCTTCCTTAGCTATTTGTTCCCCATATTACGTCTCTTTATCCTCTTACATGTTGTTGATGTAAACTATGTCGAAATTAAAACTAGGTATACAAATGAATTTTAAGGTGCAAAAGAAGCCACCAAGACAGGGGTGCTACGAAGCCTCCTATGGCACACACGACAAGGCCCTAAGGCAGGTCGGTGGGCTGATATGAAGGACCAGTTAACAAGACGGTATCCAGTTTCAATCCACCACCCACGACACTGACTCCTTCACTCCCAGGACGTATTATTATTATTATTATTATTGCTTTACTCTTGGTCTTACTGAACGATTTGATTCACATAGAGAGTGCCCTCTTAGCAGTGAAGCGGGTAATGAAGGATACATATAAAACCAGCACTATTCTCAAACTTTGTCCTGCGTTGAACAAAATTGTCTGGAAACAGCTTCAAAACATGGAAACAACGTCCTTGGCCTGAAGGTGTTAATATAATTCATCGCAATAAAACAGGGTGTTAAAAAAGTTACTGTGCATTAGAAGATACCGTAACTAACATTCCCAACTGCCACACCTCATACCGGAAACATCTTGCACTGCCTCATCGCACACTGTCACATCTCACACTGCCACACCTCACACTGCCACATTCCATACTGCCACATCACACACTGCCACACCTCACACTGCCACATCTCTTACGGGTCCACAACTTACTAACATTCCTCACACTGCCACATCTCATATTGCCACATCATACACTGCTCCACCTCATTCTTTCACACTTCATACTGCTGCACCTCACACTACTACACCTTATACATATTGCTATCTCTCACACAGACATACTTCACACTACAACACCTCATACTTCTACACATCATACCGGCACATCGGACACCGCCACACCTCATATTTCGGTACTTATGACTACACCTTACACTACCACACCACACACAGCCACATTTCCCAATACCACACTATACACCACCAAATCTCACACTGTCACATCACACACTGCCATATCTCACACTAACAGACCACAGACGTCCAAATCTTTCTCTCACACTTCACACTACCAGATCTCACACTGCCACGCTTCGCACGGTCACACATTAACACGTACACCAGACACTGCCACATCTCACCGCCATACCTCACACTACTACACATTAACTATATACACCTGCACTACACTACACTACACTCTTCCCATGCACGCTTTTGTCCTGTGTTATTTATGCAAACTCTGTCCATAGTACGATATATTTTCAACGACGAAGAATTTATTATTGTGTAATGTGTAAAATATATGCTCAAGGAAGATATACTACAGAGTCTCCTAAGACCATGACAACAGGACCATTTAA
>NC_136954.1:13428372-13450872 GCF_032717465.1 Coenobita brevimanus
TAATATATATTTATAATATATATATATACTATATATATATATATATATATATATATATATATATATATATATATATATATATATATATAATATGTAGGTGGGGACGCTCACCATCCACTCACTCGATGTAATGCTGCTGTCGGGTACCTGGCCTTTCCTCTCCTCCATTCTTTCTTTCTTTCCTTCCTCTTTTGTCTTCCTTTCCTTCCTTCTTTCCTTGTCCTTCTGCCTACGGGTAACTTTACACTCCCTCTTCTGTCTTTCTTTCCTTCATTCTTTCGTCTTCCTTCTGCATGAGGGTGACTCTACACTGAGTGACAAGCCAAATGGTTTCCTGTATACCAGGAAACCATTTACTACGTTGGGCGGTAACCATATAACCAAATTTTGGCGCCTGGTGGTTTAGTGGGTAATCATTGCACTCCAGTGGGATTAAGCCGGTGAAGGTTTATATCCAGAGGGTGGGTGGGGTAGATGGCTCATGTAATGCGACTCTGGGATGAGTGAGGCTGGTCACTTTCATCTTAAATGTCGGGACCAACTACCTAGCCCCGGGCTCCTACGCTCCTCATGGGGCAATGTAGGATTGGATGATGGATGGATGGACGGATATATGTATACATACATATATACTGTACTGTATATATATATATATATATATATATATATATATATATATATATATATATATATATATATATATAACTCATTTCTTGATGTTTCCATAGTTTTAGTCATCTTAGTGGAGATCCAGCAGAATTAGGTCAACATAGCCCTCAATTACCCCTCCACTGCCAGGGTGTTATCTTAACCTCAATAAAAATGGTCTGGACGGCAAGAATCGGATTAGTTACGTTCACTAATGGAAGTGGTCACGGCAAATGCTTTCCATGGCTAAAAGCAGCGCCTTAATCTTTCGAAATTTTAGTATAAGTACATTTATCTTATTCTTTTAACTATTCTTTATAGAGAGCTGCTGAAAAAGAAAAAATATCTTGAGTTACTTCATTTCGTAGTTGTACAATGTTTCAAAATAATTTTCTTCTTTTTATGCTTATCAGTAAATTTAAGGTAATGTTTTCGAGGCTACCCCCCTCCTTTTTTTTTTTTTTTTTTTGAGTCTAGAGGCATTGTATAATGAAGCTGAAACTACTTTTTTCCCTTCAGTACAGAGAGTTCACTACATTCAACTAAAATAAATGTTTGCTGGAATATAATGCCAGTGTTGTCACGAGCGTAAGATCAGTGGCACAGTTATTAACACTGACGCCCCCATAACTTATTATCAACACCCGATAGTAGTGTGGCGTTGGCTGCACTAAAATGCTTGATGATTCCAACTATGAAGGGGTTCATAGTAGTGGTACAGGTATTGACACTCAGGCTCCTATGACTCACTTTCAATTGAATTTACCTGTATGCCAATTGCGATAATACAATACAGTACTACATTTGTGTGTGTGTGTGTGTGTGTGTGTGTGTGGTGTGTGGTGTGTGGTGTGTGGTGTGTGGTGTGTGTGTGTGTGTGTGTGTGTCCGACTCTGGGCATAGGCTTCACAGCCTGCTATTAAGGCCCAGCAGTCCTCCTACATACCATACACCTGTACATGTCACAACTTCGGCGCTAAAACCCACCGTCCCTATTGAATACATGCTAGGGCTGTCTTGTCTCATACAGTATTTATTACGGTCAATTTTAAACATTAGTTAAGGATAGGAATTAATTTACCTGCATTCTGCCTGTATACATAACGCAGTGAGCAACGAGTCAGATGTCTCTGTTTTTCCGTGTGTAATGACTTGGACTCATGTGAGTCCTCTTTCTTTAATTTTCTTGCGAATTAGAGAGAGAGAGAGAGAGAGAGAGAGAGGAGGGGGGGGGGAGCTGGTAACATTACAAATGACCCGCGTGGTAAAGCGAATATCCTTGCCAGTACATTTGCCAGAAACTCTACTTTAGAGGATGTCAGCCAGAACGTCCCTATACTAGAACTTGACTCTGCCGACATTGTTCCACTTAAAATACAGACTGGATACGTAAAATCCATCGTAGACAATTTACCAACCAACAAAGCTCCAGGCCGAGATGGAATACCTCCATTTATTTTGAAAAAGTGCTCCCCTGACCTTGCCTCTGTGCTAGCTAAATTATTCAGACTATGCATACGTACTTCTTCATTCCCTAATTCATGGAAAGAAGCCAATATCCACCCAGTTCCAGAGAAAGGAACATCCTCTGACCCCTCTGATTAGAGACCAATAGCTATCACGTCTTCTCTTGGTAAAGTATTTGAAATTGTAATTAATAAGCACATTGTTAAACACCTTGAATCCGACAACGTAATTAGTGATAGACAATATGGTTTCAACCACGAAAAGATCCACCATTGACATACTCAATCTCCTGACTCATACCATCCATCAGTCCAATTGACAAACTTGTGGAGGAACACGAGCAGTAGTCCTTGATATATCTGAACCTTTCATTAGTATGGCACCATTCCCTGCTATCCAAATTCCCATGCTATGGACTAACGTCTTAGCTCTTCTGCTTTCTCATATCTCGGAGACAGCAAAATGAGTAAAAGTAGATGATGTATATTCCAATTTCCACTCAATGAACAATGGTATGCCACAAATATCAGTTCTGGCGCGAACCCTATTCCTGGTTCATATTAATGATCATTTATGCCACCCACAGTCCCATCCATTCATATGCAGATGGCTCAACACTTCACCGTTCATTCACACTCAAACACCCATTCACAAAGTTTAATGTCTTATAACTTTCAACTCAGTCCAGCCATCACCATAAATCAAGACTTATCAAAGACCATTGAATGGGGACAAAATAACCTTGTCTCAATTAATGGTAGTAAAACCAAATATTTGCAGTTTACTGATAGACAGGTATTGCCAGAGTCCTATATATATTATCTTCAATGCTACTAATATTCCTATCTCCAAATGTATTGAAATTGTTGGTGTTTCACTTAATGCCCTCAGCTGGACCTCTCATGTCCGACCACTTGCCAAAATCGCCTCAAAGAACTTGGATTATTGTACAGAGTCAGTAATTTCTTCATTGACGAGCAGTTGACTATAATTTATAAGTCATGTGCGCTCTCAACTAGAATATTGCTCACCCTTGTGGAATGGATGTGGAGAGGTTTCACTACAACAACTAGACAAAATTTAGAACAAAGCTGTTAGAATTATTAATAACCCTGCTGTTACAAATAAACTACCTCCCCTACAAGTGAGAAGAAAAGTTGCTTCCTGTGCATTATTTTACAGACACTTTTATGGCAAATGCTCAGACGAAGTTGCGTCCATTGTGCCACCTTTCCATGCCTTCCCTCTTGGTACACGGGCAACTGGTAGCGCTCATGACTGGAATGTCACACACCCATATTGCAGAACTTCTGCCTATCGGTATTCTTTTATTCCCCGAACTGCATCTCTCTGGAACTCGCTTCCCCAGAGTTGTTTCCCCCAAACTTCAACCGACAGCTGTTCAAGTTGAACTGTTACAGATTTTTTATGAATGGAGGACGCCAGTAATCTGGTGTATGGATTTTTTTTATTCATTTGTTTTTCCTTCCTTTGCGCTGGTATTAAAAACAAATGGACAGATGACTTGGAATGAGTATAAAAGTAAGACCCAGAAAGAGGCAAGCTATTTTCATTATATTTAACTCCCAAAACGTTAAATGAACTTCCAGTAGTACATGTGACAATAAGTTAGCCATGTCACCCAGGCTTCGACGGGGATGGGGGAAAAAAAAAAGACGAATATTCTGTGTTTGAGAGAGAGAGAGAGAGAGAGAGAGAGAGAGAGAGAGAGAGAGAGAATGGTGACAAGTGTTGCTGGTTCTGATGCATTATCACACGCTATTTTCAGGCATTTTAAGAATAATATTTCAAGCTCCAAGGCTTCCATCTCTCTTGACTACCCCTTCGTCTACCCCGACTTGTTTTCTCGCCCTCCCTCCCTTTCCTCATTTTTTACCTTCTCCTTCCCCTCTTCATTTTCCCCTCCTAATTTTCGCTTCTTCCCTCTTACTCCCTGTCTCATCCCCCTTTCTCTCCCCTATCTTCCTCCTTCTTTCCTTCTTTCTTTAACTCTTATTCACCAACCTTTCCGCCACTACACACCACACTCCCTGATATATCTCGACCTTGAAACTAAATTCACGCTCCTCTGATTCACTGTTTCCTGAATAAATCTCGTGCCGTTTACTGTTAAAAAAAAAAAAAATACAGTGTCCCAAACGTTAGCTGGAACAAATTATCAAGAAAGTTTAGAGCATGCCAGGGTTAAAGGTTAAAATGTTGCATATAAAGTTTTCAGTATCGCCCTCTGTCTCCACCTCCTGCTCCCTTCGCCCTTTGCATCCTCCCCTACCCCTGGGACTTTTTCCACTCCACAATTCCTCCCTAATGTGCAAAGCTTATGCAGTCGTTTTCCTCCTCCATGCCGTCTGTCACTCCACCCAACACCTTGCACCATTCTTCTCTCTCTCTCTCTCTCTCTCTCTCTCTCTCTCTCTCTCTCTCGTAAGGGACTGTCTATGTGCCTGTCATTATATTCCTCTTTTCTTTTTTATAATTGTACTCGTAGGGGAAGAGTAAAAATCTTTCTGTATGTAACTTCCTCACTGAACTAGTAATGATTCAAACCGCAGATAAGCTTTTGGATATTTCGTATTTTTGTCGGTTCGAATTTGTTCTGAGTAACCTGTCTTCTTATATTAATATTGATATTATTAACATTATCAATAAAATGGTAGATGAGGCAGCCCACCATCAACTCCCAGGTGGTGGTGCCTTCGGATGGCTACTCTGAATGACAAGTCAGACTGATCCAGTAAACCAGGAAACCATTTGCTAGGTTGTGGTAACCATATAACCAGTTGCTGCTAAGTGGTTTAGTGGGTTAAGGCGCCCCAAGTGGATTGAACCTGCAAGGATATGTACCGTACCGTATGTATCCTAGAGGTGGTTGGAGTTTCTCACAGTGCCGTTTAGGGACGAGTGAGGCTGGTCACCCTCACCTTTAATATCACACACACCAGAAAGCCAGTCAGGAGACAGGACGTGTGTGCTGGGCATTCCCCAGGTCCTGTTCTCCCCACTTACTCTTTTTTAATCAGCCCATAAAACACTGACCGGGCTAATATATGGCCCGGCCTGCACTATATGTGCAGGGAATCTTTCAACGAACGAACCTTTAATATCGGGACTGAGTAGCCTAGCCTGAGCTCCTGCGATCCTGGTGGGGCAAAAACGGATTGGATGATGATTGAATGAATGATAATGATTTAGATAGGGGGACTAGTTGCTCTGAAATTATTCGGACCAAAATCGCCGAGATGAATTATTCAAAAACGTATCTCACGCCAGTGGTAAGTGGTGGCGACCATCATCCACTCACTTGATGTACAGTAGTGGTGGCGACCATCATCCACTCACTTGATGTACAGTAGTGCTGCCTACTTCTTCCTTCGCTCTTATTCTTTTTTCTGTGTCTGCCCTCCCCTCTTCCTATATCTCCCATCTTTCCTGTCACTTTTATTACTCTTCGTTCCTTTTGAGGTGGTTTTTACATTTTGACAAACTCATTGGTTTCCTGTAAGCTAGGAAACCATTATCAACGCTGGGTGGTAACCATATAACCAGCCAATACGTGTTCCCTACGTGTCAACAAGTGGATTGGCGGAGGGTTAATGCGCCTCCCCGTAAAACAACTAACTCAAAGTCACACGGCTACCCCATACGGGATTATGAAGTGTGGCTATAGATAGATAGATAGTATCTGTTGTAAGTGCTTACTAATTTTGTAAGGAACGTTTTATGTACGGTACCATTTTTTTTTATTTTTATTTTTTGGTCTAAATAGTAAACGTTTCCTTGTTTGCACTTTCGCTGCAGAATGGAGCATTGCTGGGTGCTTAGATATCAACAACACCTTCACTAATTCAGATATGCTGTCAGAAGTGTGAAAAAGTCATAAGAGGTGCCAGTCGAAAGAGCAGTGTCGTAAAGATGAGCACTGTTTACTCTGCGACGACACCAGATCTGGCCAGCTTTCGACTGTCAGTCTGTGTTGTATGTTGATATACTGTTTACTGAAGGTTAAGAAGAAAACGTCGACCTCACCGTGCCTGTTAGGTGCACCGCGCACTGCAAACAAGGGTGTTCTGTATGTCTATATTTGTGCGTCTGTCTGTCTGTATCTGTGCGTCTATATATCCATCTCTGGTATCTGTCTATCCATCTGTCATCTATTTGTCTTTTCTGTCAACTTTCTTGCCTGGTTGCCCTGCCTGCATGCCTCATTAACATTGGCCATTAACGCCCTCCTGACCCCAGACCTCCACAAAAAAACATGTTTCCAACAAAATCCCATTAACGCCATATAAGCCCCCGCCAGTCAGAGAGAGAGAGAGAGAGAGAGAGAGAGGTGGGGGGGAGGGGAAGGGAAGAGGGGTGACATTAATATTCTGGGCCGACTCGCAGATCATCACAACACATTCACCGCCAATTTCTGACACCCTTTCAACACGTCCCGTCGACTTCAGTGGCAACCTTCATGCTGACTGGCAAACACCACTGTCGCAAATTTTGGCACGGCGGACATTTTTAGGACTATTGTTTTTCAGTAATTTTACGAACTATTCTTAAATATCCCTTGATATTTATATGGCCAGAGAAAACAGTCCTTCCATATATTATCGTTCAGTTGGTAATCATATGCACTCTAACAACCACATGTAGTTAGCTTCATTTTACACGCTTGCAAACTTTCATGTTAGGATTTTTTTGTGGGAGAGGGGGGTGAACTGGCGAGTCCAGATGTTTTCTTCATTAGCTGCTAATGAGGTTCGTCGGAAAAAAGGGGTAAAACAAATAGCTTTTTTTTTTTTTTTTTTTTTTTTTTTTTTTTTTCAAGCAGCGCAGGTCGGTTTGCTTGTTCATTTATGATTATATACATTAATATTCTCGTGTATATTATTTACTCTGTGTCGAAGTTACCCCTTTCAGTCAAGTGACGTCTTTTATAATTTATTTCCTCTGCCAGACTTATTCAGCTGTGATACTTTTATGATTTTAGCTCGAAAATCCTTCTCTGTGCAGAGTAGATTCGTTTGGTCATAGAAAAAAAAAATAAAGGTATCGATAAGATGGAAGGTACTAACATTCTATGACTCTGACTCCTCTCAGCTGAATAAAATCAACTGACGTTAGCTGGAATGGGATACAAGAGTTCTTCCGACCGTGCGAGGGTTAAATAATGGTGAAAAGAATATTTCCGAGTCCTGTATCTTAACTGATTAGAACAAAAGAGTTTGGTGTTAGCTTGAACAATTCTTGCGACGAAGGAGGTGGTATGTGTTGACAGTGTTAACAACTCTCCCTGGCTCCTGCCATCACTCTCTCGTGCTAGGTGGAAGAAATATTGCTCAGTATTACCTGGATATAAACTCCTGATATGAGAATGTTATCATCATCATTGTCGTCGTCGTCGTCGTCACTATCTCTCCATCTATCTGTCCCATCACCATCATCGTCATCATCATCATCCATATCTTTCCACTTCCCATCTTAATCTCAAGATATGAGAATGTTATCATCATCATCATCATCATCATCCACATCTTTCCACTTCCTATCTTAATCTCATTATCGTTGTCCTCACAGCACTACCACACCAGGTTATAGAAAAAAATCACTTGAGGTGCAAATGAGTCTCCCAAGCCTGCGAACATACTGACCATAAATTTTACGATAATGTGATGATGATGATGATGATAATAATAATAATAACAATAACAATAATAATAATAATAAAAGTAATAATAAAAATAATAATAATACTGGTAATAATAATAATAATAATAATAATTATAATAATAATAATAATAATGACAACAATAATAATAATATAAAACAGCTGTATAGATCTGTCTGTCTGTCTGTCTGTCTCTGAGGTAATAATAATAATAATAATAATAATATAAAACAGCTGTATAAATTTGTCTGTGTCTGTCTCTCTCTCTTTCTGATAATAATAATTAATAATAATAATAATAATAATTATTATTATTATTATTATTTATTATTATTATTATTATATAAAAGCTGTATAGATTCTCTGTCTCTCTCTCTCTCTCTCTCTCTCTCTGTCTCTCTCTGTCTCTCTCTCTCTCTGTCTCTCTCTGTCTCTCTCTGTCTCTCTCTCTCTCTCTCTCTCTCTGTCTCTCTCTGTCTCTCTCTCTCTCTCTCTCTCTCTCTCTCTCTCTCTCTCTCTCTCTCTCTCGTGTGTAGGACTAACTGTACATAGAAAATGCCGTAGGTACTCGTACGTTAATTGGACTCTAGCCTACCGTGATAGGTGGTTTGCATTTAATGTTGAGAGAGAGAATAAATTAGCAAAACTGACGTGACCATGAAAGGAAAAAAAAGATGGGGGGGGGAGGGAAACGCCGTGGGATTGAAGGAGTTAAATGGTATTCTTAGACCTTCACGGACAGTTGATGATAAAAGGGGAAAAATAGAGTAGGAAGGGTCTGATGGTGTCCAAAATGATCAGTATTGCATGCGATGTCCCCAGAAGAGTAATCTATTACCATCTGAATATGCAAGTATAGTCGGCGTCATAAGTGCTGTCTCCTGTCCTGCTTTTTCTCCATGACCTATGAAAACTGGCCTTGAGAGTCCACAACAGACAATACTGATGACAGTGATCTGTGGCCAAAAAAGTTCATCAGTGTCGCCTGCTTCTCATTACCCACACTTATTTTCGGAATCCATAGAGAGAAAAGCTGGAGATGGCGACAGGACTGTTGATGCCGACTGTACAGTAATACTTATACCCAGCAGGTAATGTCACAACCAAGACAGGTAAGGCGTTCTTATCAAAGCAGGTGTATACGTGAGGGGCAACATCATCGGGCTTTTTGTAGTAGTCAGTGTGCGCGGTGTTACTTTTGTGCTAAATGTGCATCGATTTTTTTACGCATTGCTATATAATTTCGTGCTAAATGTACGCCTGTATTTTTTGACGTTTTTTGACGTGGTGTCAGATAATCTTGTGCTAATGTTCACCGGTAATTTATGGACGCAGTGTTGTTTCGCGTTAAATGTAAAGACTTTCTTTGACGTGGTGTTAGATTATTTCGCGTTATATGTGCACCGATTTTTTTTTTTTTACGCGGTGTTAGATTATTTTGCTCTAAATATACATCAATTGCCTTTTTTTTTTTTTTTATCAACTGTACACAGCTGGGGAGAAATTGTCAGACCTATGCACGATCGGTGCCATGTCGTAAACTATAATACATATATATTTGCAGGAAGAACACGGGGACACGGGGAACCTCTGCATTTCCTTTCTTAGCTCATACTGCAGAGAAGAGATATAACCCACGATAATTTCCATTTCGAAACTAAGACATGCTGAGCATAGGAAACAACAGGCGGCTGATTTGAATTTTGTATACCATTTTTTCACATTGTAATCTAGGAAATCTGGGCTAGGTTCGATTTATTTTGGTAGTATCCGGTTGGGTTAGTTTGTTAGGTAGGTTTTATCTATTTAGGTTAGGTTTGTTTCTGTAGTATGAGGTTAATTTAAGTTAATTTGATAATTTAGACTTGGGGTAGATTATTTTGATTAGATTTTTAAAAAATGGGAAGGGCGATCATTCTGGGAAAAATCAAACTTGGCACGGTGTTAAAAAATCTGGGACAAGGAAGGTCTCTCCTCCCCCCCCCCTCTCCTTCCAGCACTAACAGATCTAAGTTACGTTAGGGAATCGATCCTAAATATGTATGAGAACCTCACCTCTGTTCAACTCTGGATCTGTCTGTCTTTGTGTATCTTTTTCAGTCTGTCTTAAAAAGTATGTTTATATCATTTTCGTTGTCTCTCGCAATCTGCCTTTGTCATTATTAATTTCATTGTGTGTCTGTCTGTCTTTATTTGTCTGTCTGTCTGTCTTTGTCTTTATCGATCTGTCTTTATAAGTCTGTCTCTATCGGTTTGTCTTTATCAATCTTTCTTGATCAATCTTTATCAGTCTGTTTTCATCATTCTTTATCAGTGTCTTTATTAGTTTCCATTATTAGTCTCTCAGTCTATCAGTCTGTCAATCTGTGTTATCAGTCTTTCCTTTGTCACCACTCTGTTAACATACTCAGGCTCGTATGGCTGTCATTAGCCCGTCTAAATGAAAGGGTTAACGGGACATGTAGTAAGTCCGACTCCTGGGTCCCATCCAGCCGAGTAACATTGTCTGGTAGTTGCTAGACATGGCAGGGTTAACATCTTTCGTATCCGCGCGCGCGCGCGCACACACGCGCGCACACACACGCGCGCACACACACACACACACACACACACACACACACACACACACACACACACACACACACACACACACACACACACACACACACACACACACACACACACACACACACACTCGTTCTCGGTCTATATCTGTTCCTATGGCCGCATCCTTATAAGAGTCAGCCGTGACAAAAGAACCTTAGGCGTTTTTGTCCCTCCTCAGTAAGACCCCGCATCCCATGAGACCACCACCCCCTCTACATACACTCATGGTGTTGGATTGGGACGCCTTCATGTGGTGGCACCGATACAGCTTAACTGCCTGGTTTTGCAAATGTCCTTTGCTACATCCCCATCCCCCGAACGAGGATAATGGATTTATGTTGGGATTACCGCCTCTTATTCCTACGTAGTTGCCACATCCCTTCAAGTTATCTACCTTCCTCTCGCGTGCCTTTTGTCTACCTGTCTCTCCTCTCTTCTTACTTTTTCCATACCTGCATCTCTTGTATATATCCCTCCTGTTCAGTTCTCTTCGTTATTTACGTTATTTCTACTTATTTTTTTACCTACAGTATCCCATAACTATTAACCTCTCTACCTCCCTCCCTCACGCCTGTCTCCAAACATAATCTCACCGCCTTTCATACTTCTCGCTTTTTAGACAGGTCCTCTCCTTCGCATTCTTAACTTATCCCCACCTCACACGTGTCTGCCTGTCCCTGTCTCACGCCCCTGTTTCCTTCGTATCTCCACTCTCCTTTCCATTTCCTTACCTACATCCCCTGTCTATTATTTCCTCTCCTCCAGTAACTCTTCCTTTTCCCTTCTCTCCTCACCTCTCTTCTATTCGGTTCTCCCTTACTTAACTCCTTTTCTTTTCTACTTCTTTCCTCCCCTCTCCTCTGTCTTCTTCGCTCCTGTCCTACTTCATCTTTCTGTTATCCTCTCCTCTCCTCACGTCTCCTCCCCTCCCCTCCCCTCCCCTATCCTCCCCTCCCCTCCTCTCCCCTTCTCTTCTGTCCTTCTCTCCTCTCCTCTCGTGCTGCCTCCCCGTCACCTCCCCCAGCATACCATTCCACAGCACTTACCTCTGTTTTTCTGCCTTCCATTCACCTACCTCTAATCTTCATCTTCACCAACCCCTCATTATATTCATCTCCACCAACCTCTCCCTTACTTCTCTAACCTTTCCCTTACATGCCTTACCTCTCCCACGTTTTCCCCACCTCTCTCTCGATTACCTGACCTCTTCTTCACTTCTCCCACCTCTCGCTCATTTCTCCCATCTCTCCCTCCCTTTCCCCAACTCTCCTCCACTTCCCCCACCTCTCCCACACTTCCCCCACCTCTCCTTCACTTCCCCCATCTCTCCCTCCTTTCCCTCATCTCTGCCTCATTTCCCCCATCTCTCCCTCACTTCCCTCACCCCTCCCTCACTTCCCTCACTTCCACCACCTGTCCCTCACCTCCACCACCTCTCCTTCACTTCCCCTACCTCACCCTCACTTCCCCTACCTCACCCTCACTTCCCCTACCTCACCCTCACTTCCCCCACCTCTCCCTCACTTCCCTCACTTCCACCACCTCTCCCTCCTTCCCTCCGTCTCCCCCACTGGCGTCTGGATTTATTGCTTGTTGGGGAATTACTTCTTAGCGCGGGCTTCACCATCAGTCATGTGGCGGGAAAAGTGGCGACGGTACGCGAGGGAAGTGTGGTGATGGAGGGAGAGAGAGAGAAAGAGAGAGAGAGAGAGAGAGAGAGACAGACAGACAGACAGACAGAAGAGACGCAGACTGAAAGACACAGACAATGATAGACACATACAGATAATGACAGACACAGACAGACAAATTGACACACAGACAGACAAATACTGACACACACACACACACACACACACACACACACACACACACACACACACACACACACACACACACACACACACACACACACACACACACACACACACACACACACACACACACACACACACACACACACACACACACACAGATAGATAGATAAATAGATGCAGACAGACAGACACAGAGAGAGGTAGACACAGACAGATAGACAAACAGACCAATACACAGGTAGACAGACAGGTAGACAGACAGACAAATATACAGGTAAATAAAATGAAATACAGACAGACACACAGACAGGCAGACAGGAAGAGAAGATGGGGGAAGAAGGGAAAGAGTTTAAGGAAAAGGGGGGTGGGGGCTAGGGAAGCAATAGTGGAATAAAATGGAGTTGAAGAATGCAAGAGAAGGTAGAGATGTAGACGAGATGGGAGAAGAGGGGAAGGGGAGAGGGAGGAGAGAGGAATGGGAGGAGAGGGGAACGGGAAGGGACGGGAAGGAGAAGGGAGTGGCTATGGTACACGGAGGATCTCTGGTGACGATGAGTGAAGACCTAAAGAGAGAGAGAGAGAGAGAGAGAGAGAGAGAGATTTAACCAGAGTAAAGTTCACTATTATTCCAGCGTCTACTTCACTTCATTGTAGGCCAGGGTAAAGTGGACAGAGTATAGCACCATATTTTTGTGTTGTAGCTGTACATTAAGGACGAAGAGATGGTAATTGAGAATGGAGAGACAATATTTCAGGATGGAGAAACAGTAATTCAGGATGGAGAGACTAATTCAGGATGAAGAGAAATCAATTCAGGTTGGAGAGACAGTAATTCAGGATGGAGGGACAGTAATTCAGGATGGAGGGACAGTAATTCAGGATGGAGGGACGGTAATTCGAGATGGAGAGATAGTAGTTCAGGATGGAGAGAGTAATTCAGGATGGAGGGACAGTAATTCAGGATGGAAAGAGAGTAATTCAAGATGGACAGAGTATATTTAGGCCGAGTTAAACAGATAGAATAACACGATATTCTTTTATATTTCTTTCTCCTTAACCTGGTCCAGATTTTCTTCCTTTTGTACTTGGTGTCAGCAGCCACCGCTCGATGTCAAGTTAGTTTGCATCTTCAGAAACGAGTCATAACGCGGGAACCGTTGGCCCGATTGGACTGGAAATTGTTTTATTCTTTAGTTAGAGCAGTTTATCGGTACCTTTCTCTAACAAAATTTGTGTTACATGCACCGTTTTTGCTGTTACGGTAACAAACCAACCAACAGACACAGAAATCGGATCATTATAATATAGATTAAAGTATACCAGTATACTATACAATTTTAGGAGTATAAGGAGTGAGGAAGGAGTGGCGAGAGAGTGATAATACAAGAAGCACGTCACTCTTCTCCTTTGTGTCATGCTGGTAATTTCAGTGCTGGACGAAGGACGAATCCATCACCTGCATAAAAAGCAAATACTAAATTTGAAACAAAAGACCAGGAATGAGTCAAAACTCTGGAACCGGTGGACCGATTGGGCTGGAAATTGTTTTATACTTCAAGTTAGACCAATAGAACGGTACCTTACTCTAAGAAAAATTTTCGCTTCGTGCGCCAGTGTTGCTGTACTATGGTAATAAACCAACAAACATAGGGAAATGGGATCATTATAATATAGATTTCACGTACCTGCGTTGTTGAGAAAAGAAAGTACCACAGCTCTACAACCTGTCCATAATGCCTTCATGACTAGCTTCATATTCTGGTGTTAATCTATCGCTTCAGCTCAGCGTTCAAGGTGGAGGGATGGTCGTTGTAGGCCAAGTTAGAGTAACTTGAGTTGAGCATCTTACAATTTTGCCTAGTTTTGGAAGGACGTGATTCTTGTGGGGGGGCTAGAAAGTCCCCATTAGCCCAGCACAACCAGCTGTTTTTCCCTTAGCTGAGTAAAATCCCCAGGACGCAACAGGACTAAAATATAAACCGCGCCAAAGGATGGAGGGGTTGTGAACAGAAAATCCTTGATATTGTCGTTCCTCGTCCTCGTTCTTCCTCTACCTCTCCCACCTGACCCAACATTTCCACTCAACTTTTTCCCTCCCTGCCTAACACCCTCCATTTCTCTCTACCTGCCAAGCTTTTACACCTCGTCTCTCCCCACTACACGTCCTCGTGTAACACACACACACACACACACACACACACACACACACACACACACACACACACACACACACACACACACACACACACACACACACACACACACACACACACACACTCTCTCTCTCTCTCTCTCTCTATCTATCTATCTATCTCTATCTCCGTTTCTTTTTCTCCCTCTATCCTTTCATCTATGCACACACTCTTCTCCCCCCTCTCTCTTGTTTTCTCTCTTCTTTCCCCACCTCCCCCCTCTCTCTTGTTTTCTCTCTTCTTTCCCCACCTCCCCTCTCTCTCTCTCTCTCTCTCTTTCTCTCTCTCTCTCCACACGACACCCCATCTAATCTCATTCCCAATAAAGGTTTTCATAAAGGGATAAAAAGAGATGGTTTTACCCCTGTGTGAGGCTGCCCCATAGAGTCACCCAGTAATGGCCTTTTGGTGTAGCGGAATTTTTGCTGTCACCGGAGTATGAGGCTACACTCCTCCCTCTACTTCACTCTTAGGGCTAATTAAGGTCAACTGTATACTTTAGCTTTAGTGACTACTGTTTTAACTTTAATATATACTGTTTTAGCATATATATACTGTTTATCATATATTATCTCTACTTCACCTGGTAATTCTTCTCATCTGGACTGTCAGATCTATATTCACGTTTATTATATACTACTCTAGATTTACTCTCTACTGTTTTAGCTTTACCATATTCCGTTTTAGCTTTATATATTATCTCTACATCATCTGGTAATTCATCTCTACTTTTCGACTGTCAGGTCTAATTCACGTCTACAGTACACTACTGTAGCTTTATCATGTCCTGTTTTTAGCCTTCCCATACACTGTTTTAGCTTCATCATTTACTGTATTAACCGGCCTTCACTGGGTAGTCCCTCTCTACTTCTCAACTCTCAGGTCTAATTTAGGTCTGCTGTATACCTTTACTATCTACTGTTTTAGCTTTACCATATACCATTTTAGCTTTAACCTATATCTTTACTTCACCTAGTAATCCATCTGTAGTGTATTTCTAGCTGTCACGGGATAAAAGTATTTCACTCGTCCCCTACTCCACCCCTGAGTCAAATTTTGGTTTCTGTAATGCATATATTGTTTCATAGTTACCATATTCTACCCTAACTTTAAGCCACTATATCCTGTTTCAGATTCTTCTGAAATTTTAGCTACAATTAAATTACAATGTATAGTTAACTTTATCTCTCATTTGACACAGCTTTAGAATTTTTAACGCTAATCTGCCTCATAATAATTTAGCTTGACCTTATAATTCAAAGGCAGTGGAATTTAAATGATTTTGATCATGATCACAAGCCCGCTTCCCCGCATAGGTCTAATTCAGGGCTTGGTGGACCATTCTCTCTCTCTCTCTCTCTCTCTCTCTCACACACACACACACACACACACACACACACACACACACACACACACACACACACACACACACACACACACACACACACACACACAAAGTATCTTTCACCATAGGGGACTGACTCAGTGGGTGGTGGGATGGAGGGTGGGAGAAGCGTAGAGTAGATGAATGATGGCTTAGAGAGAGAGAGAGAGAGAGAGAGATGGGGGGTGCTCATTGTGGGTGGGTTGTCTGTGATGATGATGACAGGAGGAGGAGGATAGTGATGCTGATGATGATGCGATGAAGGGTGTGACATCTGTAAGTGATCCCCTGCAGAACCGGATCTGTCAGAGAAGGAAGGGGTATAACTAGAATTAATCCCTCCCCATACCGGCTAAGCACGAACCAGAAGGGGGTGTCTGTAAGGAGAGACAAATCTATAGTGTCAAAAGGCTGGAGTGACTGTGGTTGTTTTTGCTAAGCCCCGGTTCTTCCCTGGAGAAAGTAGAACCGTTAGGTTTACGGTCGCCTTCTGTATCTGAAGCCTTCGAAACAACTCATCACTAGCGATATGTTCTGCAATTTATGCCTCAGTGTTCTCCTTTATAGTATTAGTAGCAGCTATTTTGATATTAAAAACAGATGAATATCATAGAAGTGAGTTGGAGCGTTGTGGTGTGGATTTGGATGTGATAGAAAGCGTTAGGAGAAACACACTGAGGTGGTTTGGCCATGTGGAGAGGATGGAGAGTGAGAGACCGGCGAGGAGAATGTATGTGAGTGAGGTGGAGGAGGAGAGAGGGAGGGGGGGGGAAGGCCAAGGAGGAGATGGAGGGATGGAGTGGAGAGGTATGTGAGAGGGGGGGGGTGAGCTGGGAGCAGGGCAATGAAATGGCGAGGGCAGGGCGACTTGGACGCGATTAGTTCGTGGTCACCCCTTACGGGATTGAGGCATCTGGCAATAGATAGATAGATAGAGTGTTAAGGTTTGAAGTACGAAGAAAATAAGATTCTGATTCAGCATCTGTATTAATGCCTTTGTACTGGGATGTGTTGTAAGATACTTAATTTTAATACCACTGCTCGTGTAAATTTGAGAAAAATGCCAATTTTGCATTTAAAGAAAAATGAACTTCGCTATTTTCTGTGTTGTTTTGTGGACATTTATTAACAGCGAAAAAGTCAGAAAAGGCGACGTATAATGGAACTTGTTATATATACAGCGTGGGCCTTGTATAACTCACTGTCCACTTCGGTGCTTGATTTCTAGTGTGTTGCGGGGACGGCTCATTCAGCGTTATCAATGTCCTTCCTGCGTCATTTAAATATTTCGTACTCCCACCACCACTACCACTCCCACTACTACTCTCACTCCCACAGCTACTCTCACTCCCACTGCAACTCTCACTCCCACTGCCACTGTCACTTCCACTGCCACTCTCACTTCCACTGCCACTCTCACTTCCACTGCCACTCTCACTTCCACTATCACTCTCAGTACCACTGCCACTCTCACTTCCACTACGATACCACTCCACTTCCTCTACCATTCTCACTCCCACATCAGCAGACGGAGCCATCCCCGCAACACAAACTATTTCCAGGTGAATTTCTAGAGTAGCGTTATATATGGACCTTCCTGTATATTAATTTGTATCAGAGGGTTACACTGTAAATGGCTTTGGAGAAGTAGACTTAATAATCTCCTCAATTAAGGAGGCACCTTAGCACCTTTTCCTTGGTGAATTATTTTTGGATATGAATGGTTAATATCCTTTGCACGTCGTCTGTGTAGAGTATGGTGATATATAGTACGGAGATGGACAGTACAGTAAGGTGTTATAAGCAAAATCATTTGCGTAAAGAAGGGTGTAGAGCTTCTTTAGCATACGAGAATACGCTATTTGGTAGCATCTGTTCTTATCTTTACCGTATCCTCGTGTGTGTTGTGATGCAAAGTATATCAATATTTAAACGACACGAATAACATTCAAGCGAATGTTAAAATATCGAAAATAATTTGGTAAGGAAGTGGTGCTACGAAGCCTCCTATGCTCCCTTAGATATGGTACTGAGTCTCATACATCCGGTTGTCATGTTATTGAAACCGACAGCGCAAATGTGTATATACACGCCCAGTATTATAATTTATTTTTTGAACCACGTGGTGATGATGATGATGATGATGATGATGATGATGATGATTATGATGATGATGAAACATGATACATCTGTTTCGTTGCAGACTACACTAATGTGAATAAAATACTTCAGTTGGCTTTTATCTACTTTAAACCGAATATATTTATTTATTTATTTATTTGTGTCCAGCTCTGGGCATACTGTTGGCTTCACGGCCTGCTCCCAAGGCCCTGTAGTCCTCCTACATACCATACACCTCTACATATCACCACTTCGGCGCTAACATCCACCGTCCATATTGAATACATGTAGGACTGGCTCATACAGGACTGGTGTATTGGTGTTAGCGGGATTATTTTTACATGTCGGCGGGTCATCTGGTAGATCAGTAAAGTCTGATTCTGTGAAATTCAAATCCTTAAACTGTTCCCTGCCACAGCCTGAATTTGAACCTGGGTACGGTAGGACTACAGGCCACCTCTCTACCGATTGAGCCACCGCCTTCCCCAAGCCATCGCCTTCCCCACTTACCTGAGGTGTTGAGGGGTTTTTGAGAGCAATAAATCAAGGGTCAAGGTCACAGGGCTAGGTCAATACTCAACCTAGCAAGGTCAGCTTAATCAGTTTTGATACAATTTAGATAAACTTGGTGGCAAGGTTAAGGGTAAAGCAGGATCTTAGAGATTCGATTTTGAGAACAATGTCGAAGGCCAAGGCCACTAGGCAAGGTCAAAGTTCGACCCTTGTACCTATGTACGAACAAAATACAACGATTTTCGTCTGATTTGGACCAAATTCTGTAGTAGGGTTAAGGATCAGGTAAGTGATTGATCTTTTGTTTTTGAGAAGAGTTGGTCAAGATCACGTGGCAAGGTTGATTCCGATGTACACCAAACTTTGTGGAAGGGTTCATGGTCAGGCATGGATAGAGGAATTCAATTTCGGTCGAATGTCACAGGGAAAAGTCAAAATTCATGGTCAGAGGGCATGGTTTTCACACAGTCTAGATCCGATGTCTACGTAACTTGGTGGAAAGGTTAAGTTAGGCTGGAATGAAGGAAGTCTATTTCAGGAGTAATCGGTTGAAGGTCAGTGTCACAGGGCAAAGTCAGTATTTGGCCCTTAATCCATTTGTTGGGCGCGGGTGCTGGGTTCTTGAATGTTTCGTCTTGTGTAATGAAGGCATATTTTTTTACCCCTCCAGTGTGGAAATTCTCCACTAGGTTCAGTAAAACCGTCTGATAACAGCAAGAATATAAAGTACATCACCGCACTGAAGGGCTTACAGGCATTCACCATTAAAGCCGTCAGTATAAAGTGATGGTAATGATATATGCTCTTGCTGCTGTCAGATGTTTCATTTCGACTTGGGAACGATGGTGGCGGGAGGGGAAGGGATGGGGGAGAGGGTAGGAATGAGAGGAGAGGGAGGCAGGAGCGATGAAAGGTGGGGGTGTAGGGAGGAAGATGGGAAAGGAAAGAAATCGTAGGAGGGGAGAGGAGAGGAAAAACAGGAAGAGGTGAGGAGGGGAGCATGGAGGGACGAGGGATGGAGAGGGGGGAATAAGAGAAAGGGGGACGGGAAATTGTGAGGGAGAGGGTAGGGGAGAGAAAGGAGGAAGAAGGAAGGGGAGGGGGGTTCGGGACGGGAGTGAGAGGAGGGGGTAGAGGAAAGAGAAGTCAGAGGAGTAGGAAAGGGGAACGATTTAGTGGAAGGGGGCAAGACAAGGGGGAGGGGGAAGGGGAGTGGTTGGAAGGAGGGAAAGAAAGTATATTGCTGGTGCATAGAGTCAGTCATGTGATGGTGATGGCGGAAGTGATGGCGATGGTATTAAGGAGGGAAGGTAGAATATTAAAGCCGTTGGTGCATTGGTTAGCGCATCCAGCTGCCAACCGGAAGAACCTTAGTTAAATTCCTGGGCCGGTTAAACTCTTTCACGTCCTTCGCATTTAATTATTTTCTCTTTAATCTTCCCTCACGATATTGCCACCCCACTCCTCTTCAGAATAATCCTCCCTTCACTACTCTTATCCCCTTCACTGTAATGGCTGCTTTTGTCATTGTATTCTTGCTACCTGAAGGCGATTTTGTTCAGCCTGGGCGAGGTGTTTCAAAATGGCACCTGTTTACCAAGCAGTATAATTGGGGACCTGGATTTAACATCAGATTTGTTCGCATTCTTAGGGATGGTTAGGACTTTGAAAAAAAAATTGACCTGTCATCGTGCCGTCGGTAGGAATTAATGTTAAGCTTTTTACTTAGTCTGTTTGTTGGGGGAGAGGGGGAGGGGATAAGGCACTGTGATCTGGTGGTCGAAGTGAGTCAGTGATGTTGATTGTGATGATGGTGATAGTGATGGTGGTGATGGTGATGGTTGTGATGGTAATGCTGATGGTGATGGTTGTGATGGTAATGCTGATGATGGTGGTCATAGTGATGCTGGTGGTGGTGATGATGGTGATGGTGATTGTTGTGATGGTGGTGGTAGTGATGGTGATGATAGTGATGATGGTGAGAATGATGATGATGATGATGATGATGATGGAGGAGGAGTAAAAATATAGAAGTAAGCAGCGAGTCATTTTCCTATATGTTCAGGAGTCTCCGTGTCACCTTATCCTTAGCGATTTATTTTACAATTTACCCTTTTCTTGTATGTTAATTATGTCATTGTAATACTGACGTTCATTACTTAAATAACATAAGAGATTAATAACGTGTCACAAGCAGAGATAAATTTATAAAGAAAAGGTCATAGAGTCTCCGAAGTTAACGAGCTGTGCCTCAAACGATCTCAGAAGTGTAGGAAAGCAGCAACAAGAAAGAGAAATTGGAAAAGTAATAGGATAAAAGAAGGAAAGGATGAGAATTTGAGTGAAAAAGATTTAAGGAAGAAAAATGAAGGAAACTGAAGAAAATGAAGAGAAAAATATTGGGAAAAGACACTTAATACGTAAGAAAATAAGAGAAAAATAAAACGAACTTGTAGAGATAAGCATATGAAGAAAAAAGTAAATTTGAGTGATATATTGTTGGTATGAATGAAAAAGTAAAATCTGCATTTATACATGGGGAAAGAAGGAAAGAAAGAAAGAAAGGAGAAAAATTATGGTGATGATGATGATGATGATGATGATGATGAGGAGGAGGAGGAGGAGATCAACTATAATATCGACAAGAACAAGGGAAAAAAACAGAAGAAACTAGGAAAGCAAGACTATTAGAGTAAAAGAAGAAGGGGAGAAAATGAGTAGAGAAACAGATTAAGTAAAATGACATAAAGAAGGAAAAGAGAGAGAGGAAAAAAAAAGATTCCACTGAAGCTGGGTGTTGATGTGATCGTGGATTCTGCCTCGAACTCTGGAGGAAGAAGAAAAAGAGGAGGAGGGCAAAAGAAAAAGAAAAAAAGAAAACATGACTGAAGAAAGAAAAAGAATAAGAAAAGGGAGAAGGACAAGGAGAGGGAAAAGGAGAAGAAGAAGAAAGAAGAGAAGAAGAAGGACAAGAAGAGGAGAAACAGAAAACAACAACAGGAACAACTATTAAATGACAACAGTAATGTGTAAAAATATTAAAGAGAAGCTACTAAGAGAATAACGGAACAGGGAAGCAAAAGGGAGGGGAAAATGGAATAGAATAAGTAGGCAAAAAAGACAAGGAAAGGAACTAAGAAAAGGTGAAAAGAAACTCGAGTGTGTTATAGAGTATTGAGGTGAATGGGACCGTGGGATCTTTCTCGAATAATCTCGGAATTCTTGAATATGTAAACGCCAGTCCCTCTATCCCAGTGCCACACCGAGAGAGAGAGAGAGAGAGAGAACTATTTTTCACATTCACACTGACTTTACTCAATTTCTTCCTTAATTTCATTTTTCTTTTTACCTTCTTTGTCGTTTTTCATACGGACAAAATTCTTGAATAAGTAATCACCTCTCACAGGTGCTCTCTCTCTCTCTCTCTCTCTCTCTCTCTCCCTCTCGTCATGAGGAAGAGGAGGATGGTGTTGGTGACGATGATGAGAGAGAGAGAGAGAGAGAGAGAGAGAGAGAGAGAGAGAGAGAGAGAGAGAGAGAGCGCACCTGTGAGAGGCGTTTACGTATTCAAGAATTTTGTCAGTATATATTAGCCTCACCCCTCCACCCGATGATTTTTCTTTTTCCTTTCATACCGGTATATATCTTTTTCTTATCTCGCTATATTTCTCAGTTTCTTTCGAATTGTTTCATTTTCGTGCATTTTTCCGGATGAAGTGGCCTCAGAATTCTTGAATATGTAAATGGCCTTCCGGCACTCCTGTCAGACCAAGATTCTCTCTCTCTCTCTCTCTCTCTCTCTTTCTCTCTGTCACACACACACACTTTATGAAATAGGAGTCCAATGTTACATCCCTCGGCGCAAAGAAGCAGAAATTAAAATAAAGAGATGGTTTGATAAAGAATGTAAAAGTGCTGAAGATAAAAGACACTTGTTGTGGAATAGATACAGAAGACACAATAGTGAGAGGGCATATAACAACTGTAAACAGGCAAGAAACGAATACACAAGAATGAGGAGAGAAGCCCCAAATGTTTGAGGAGGACATCATAAACAAAAGTAGTGATCAA
>NC_136954.1:13455872-13485872 GCF_032717465.1 Coenobita brevimanus
CGACGGTTTTCGACCAAACTTGTCTGTGATAGAGTATGAAGGGACAGTGAATTGATTCGGTCAACAGGGTCATGGAGGTTGTATGGCGAGTCTGTACACAAGGCATGGCGGAGGCATACTGAGTGACGCTTTGCATCAACGGCTGGGCGCCCGGCTTCTCGGCGTTTCATTCTTAATACATAAAAGGCGTCATATGTCCATTTCCTTAATGATTAGTTTATTACCCCTGAACATTCTCTTATGTTTTCGTTTTAATGTCGACATAGATGGTACCAGTAAACGTGCGAGAAAGCTACTTAGGACGCTTGACCTCTTCCTTTGTGGTTTATCTATCAAGCTTATCTTTCTGTCTGTCATTTATATCGTTTAAATGTCGACACAGCATCAGTAACATACAAGGGGCTATTGACGTGGAGGGTTATGGACGTGCAATGTGCAGAATAAAGTGCTAAGGAAGAGGTGTTGCGAATTCCTCAGGGCCATTTACAGTGACTCTAAAACTTACACCCAATCGATATACAGCAATAACACACACATGACTCTTTCAACCCGAGGACCTCATTTTTGTTTCATTCCCTATGCCTCCAGACGATTGTGCCCAGTTTAGAAGAGAGATTTTATTCTGGAGATAATAGATATTCCTGCATTAATCCCTAAACTACACGGAATCACTATTATTATTATGGTTACTGACCCTGCCTTTGCTGATATTGTACTTTTACTTGCTGAGTTGTTGAAGGTTATCCTGAATGCTCTCAGGACAATTCACGAGGAGATACAGCCACTGGGACTATAGGTCTCCTGGGCCAAGAAGATCCAGGCAAATGGTGGTTTGTTGGATGAAACATTGCATTCTGTACAGGCATGTGGCGAGGACAGTTATTTACTTTAGTAGTGTGATCCATTTCATTAGTGCGTTGGATGGTGAGATTTCCTGTCGCATTGGTCAGGCAAATGGCGTTAAGGACTCACTCGAATTGAGCATTTGACGTTATCGTTATTTGTGCAGAAGGATTATAGATTCTCACCTTTCTTACATTATGGCTGCGAGGCAGGAACACTAACAAGTAACTGTGGTTGGCGAGTTAACACCTTTGGTACGAAATGCTCTCTCAGTATCAAGGATGATCACCGGGTGCATAACGAACAATTGTTTCATGTGACGCGTGGTATATCCTTTACAAAATATGTGAACGCCTATTCCTGGTGTATGGGCACGTGGCACGTTCCCACACGCTTATCACGCCCATAGAGTAATATCCGAAAGAATCAGCCTGGAGTGAAAAGATCAGGGGGGGAAACGACAAAGCTTATGGCTGATGCAAGGTGATCGTTCCTGCTGGGAGATACTTGGAATGGGAATAATTGGTGCCTGGAGGCTTGCCGGGTGGAGTCTCTGTGGGTGGAGTCGCAGGGTGAGTGAGGCTGCCTTTCGCGGCGGAGTCCAACTCTGGACATAGACTTGATAGCATGTTCCCTGAGGTCCAGCATTTCTCTCAGATGCCAAAAGCCTTCACATGTCAGCACTTCGGCATTGATGTCCACCATCCATACTAAGTAGTTACATGCTTGGAATGTTTTCTTCATTACTGGTGTAAGTAGATTGATGAATACTGTAATTAAGAGACAAGTACAAAAAAGTAGATGGGGAAGCTACCGGACCCTTCGGTTAATGCCATAGGTGTAGTGTGGTGTGGGAGGAGGATTTTGTTTGGTCTGGTGTGAGGGTGGTATGGAGTGGTGTGGTTTCACTAAAGAATAAAAGTCTTTGGGAGCGAAGTAATGCACGTCCGAAAATCATTAAGGAGAAACAGAGAGAAACAGATGGAGAAAGCCCAACCTAGAGATGCTGCCACGTATCAAAAGAATATATTAGATGAGGAAATGCAGAAATTTGAATTAATATTGACACTTTCATGATCGGGAAAGCTTTGGTACTCACTCCATCTAACGAAGGAGGATTTTATTTTTCTGCAAGTAACTTATGAGGGCTCAGGAGAGTCAGTATTGAAATGATTAGCCTTTGCATGGTCGAGACAACTCAGGTGTTTTACGGTAGCTAACACCAGACTTTGCTTACTTAAGAGTGAGTCATAGGAGCCTTAGAGGGCGGAGAGAAGATAGAAAATAAAACTCAGAGTAACAAAACATGTGTTAGTCTGATGATATAATGGAGTAGAGACTTGAAAATGAGAGGAATGTGAAGGAGGAGAAAGAGATGAAAATGAAAGGAAGTGGAGATAAAAAGGACTGGGGAAGCCGTGAAAAAATAAAGGGAAGAAGACTATACATGAGCTGATAAAACAGTGTTAGTGGATGAAGCGAAAATGGAAGTATAAAATGGAGAGGAACAGAGGGAGAAAAGTGGAAGTAAAAAAGAGGCGGGGAAAGACTGGACGAAAAGTTTGAGAGGCGAAGAAATATATGTAAAAGTGGAAGAGCTGAAAATGAAGATGAGGAAATGTATAGAAAGAATAATAGAGATGGAAAAAGGTGAGAGAGAGAGAGAGAGAGAGAGAGAGAGAGAGAGAGAGAGAGAGAGATGGGCAAGGAAAGACAAATGTGAGTCAAGCCTTAGTCCCGTATTAATTGAAGGAGACAAATCGTTTCCCTTTCTTGCGGAACAATTTTTCGGCCAACCTATTTCTTGTCTGACCTCCCTTCCTTCCTGCCTCCTTTCTCCCTGCCTGCACCGCCTCACTTTCTTTGTATTCACAGTCACATTTTCTCTCAGCAGCTCATTCTTGCTTTCATAATCTCCTATTTACCCCATGCTTTCGTATAGCACTTCAGGAATAACACAACCAAATTTCTGCTCCACCATTTCTCCGTTCATTCAATCCTCTTCCCTGTTATTGGCTTTATCTTTTTTTTTTTTAACACCTTTATCCCTCTTCTTATAACTTTTAAAGCTTAAAGTATGATAGAATCTGGGTTTTATTGTTCCTGTAACGACCTGACGATTTTGTTCAGCTTGGGAGAACCGCCTGGCACTGATGGGAAGAATGAAGACTAACCCCTCCTGTGCCAAAACCGTAACACTCAGGATCCAATAACTTGCTCTCAGCTGAATAAAATCAGCTGAGAATAGATTACTAGACTTGTTCCGATCATAGATGGCGTGATAGTGAAAGTATTCTTGCATGTCGCTGGTTAAGTTCCCTAACGCCTTCCTAAGCTATTTATTTACTTATTACTCCTTATCGGCCTCCGTTGTGTCATTAAAATCATTCCAGTACCACCATTTTCAGGATGTTACAAGTTTATATTAACCAGTCTCATCCAGAAGTATATCGCTTAGGAAGAGATGCTAGGAAACATTGTTAACCGATTAGAATATAGAACCGTAGGTCTGGTGTACTCCTGAATAAAATCGTCTGATGTAAATTTCAATAACACGGAAGACGCGACCACAAGCGGGTTAAGGCGAAACAAATATCGTCAGGAGAAAACAGAAATGAAACAAAATAGAAATTACATTTTCGGGCTACCTTGTTTTCTTCATTTTTTTTTTTTTTTACACATTCCATTTTCGTCTGTATCCTCTTTCTCTGTTTTATTTTCGCTTCCTCCCTCTCTTAGGGTATTTTGTCTTTCTTTCTCCCTCCCTTGTTCGTCCTCGTCCTCCTCCTCTTCTCTGCCTTTCCGTCGTTCTTGTTGAATATATTGCTTTTTATTTTCCATTTCTCGTACACCATCATTCTCTCTTGCTCTTCTTCCTTTATGACGTCTACTTTATCTCAGTCTTTTGTACTCATTTATCACGCACTCTTCCTTCCCCCTCACTACGTTCTCCACACTTGCTCCTTCATTTATGTTATCTTTGTTCTTTGTCTTCACCCTGTTCTTTCCTTCACCTTTCTCGTTTGTTTTTCCCTCCCCTCGATGCTTTCTTATCTCCTCCTCCTCTTTCTTCTCCTCCACCCTCCCCCCCACCAGCATGCGAAGACCAGCTGGGTTCTCTGGATAGTAAGAACTAAACTGATATTAATGGTGAGAGAGAGAGAGAGGGAGAGAGAGAGAGAGAGAGAGAGAGAGAGAGAATGTGCTTGGTAAAGATACTGAAAAAACAATGGAACAAAATGGCACTAATTAAAAAAGTGAAAGCAAATTGTGGTAAATCAAAGCATGGAAATTTTTGAGCGACTGAAATATAAGTGAGTAAAACATTTGCGTTGCGTGAGTAATTTGTCTCGTGATAGCAAGAATAAAAAAAGTTGATCATGCTATAAACGATGCAAGAGAATGTTTATAAATGCTTTGACGTGAGAAGTCTTTGCTGAGTTGAATAAAAACAATGGCCGTGGTCGGAATTTTTCATCTACCAAAGATCCCTCAACCCTTTCAGCTTGATTGATGACCAGTTGTTTCATATTGGAGATGCTGATTTGAGTAGTAACCAAGGAGATTCGTACCTGCCCCACAACTAAAACTCACTGGATATCATGCAATCATAACTTAGTATTTAGCATGGGAGAACAGCCCGATTATCCTGAATGCTAAAAAACCGTCTATAATTACAATAGTCCGTGATGAGGAACAATACAGAAAAGAGGTCCTTGTTCTGGAAAAACCTAAATCAGAGAGGAATTAAGTGGAAAGTAGTTAATTGCTAAAGTAGTTGGGCTGGGCTGATTGTGACATGATGCAGTGTGGTGGTGGTGAGGTGGTGAGCGGTGAGTATGATGAGGGTGTGGTGACAATAGTAGGTGGTAAGTAATGAGGGCGTAGTGGCAGGTATGGTAGTGGGATACGGTTGCGGGAAGTTGTGGACATGCTCCCGCCCCTCTGTATTTGGGTGAGTGGCGATGACGGTTAGTGGTGGTGACGGTGAGTGGCGATGAGTGATGACAGCGAGTGATGAGTGATGACAATGAGTGATGAATGATGACAACGACTCTGCTGAGTGCTGCCAGCGAGTGATGAGTGATGACAGTGAGTGGTAAAGACAGTGAGCGATGAAGACAGTGAGCGGTGAAGAGAGTGAGTGCTGAAGAGAGAGTGGTGATGACAGTGAGTGATGAGTGGTGATGGTGATAATAGTGAGTGGTGATGGTGATAATCGTGAGTGGTGATAAAGTGATGACTGAGAGTGAGTGGTGATGAAGTGATGATTGTGAGTGGTGATGAAAGTGATGATAGTGACTGGTGATGAGTGATAGTGAGTATTGAGTGATGGTGAATAGTGAAGGAAGTCACGATAATGAATGGTGATGAGTGATGATAGTGAGATGTGGTGAAAGTGATTGTGAGTTGTAGTGAGTGGTAGTGAGTTGTGATGAAAGTGATAGTGAGTTTTAGTGAGTGGTAGTGAGTTGTGGTGAATATGATAGTGAGTTGTAGTGAAGGTGATGATGGTAATTGGTGATGAGTAATGATAATGATCGGCGATGAAAGTGATGATGATAATTCGTGATGAACGTGATGTCTGATTGGTGATGACAGTGAGTGGTGATAAAAATAATGCCAGTGAGGGGTGATGAGAGTGATGTATGGTGATGATAGTGATTGGTGATGAAAGTGATGACTGGTTGGTGATAACTGAATGGCAATGATAGTGATATGAGGAAAGTGATGACTGATTGGTGATTAGTAATGACAGTGAGTGGTGATAGTCAGTTGCAATGACAGTGATGACTGAATGATGATAGCAGTGAATGGTAATGGCAGTGAAGACATTGATTGGTTGATGACTCTGATGACGATGGTAATGGCAGTGAGTAATGATGACAGTGATTTGTGATGACTGTCAGTAGTCATGACACTGATGTCAGTGAAGTGATAATGGTGATGACCGTGATGATGTTAGTGAGTGGTGATGAGTGATAGTAGTGAGTGGTGGTGAATGCTGATCGTGAATGGTGATGAATGATGGCAGTGAAGGTAATGACAGTGCTGACAGTGAGTGGTGATGATAGTGGTGATAGTGAGTGGTGGTGATGAATGGTGATGAATGAATGATGCGAGTAATGGTGACAGTGAATGTTGATAGTGATAACGGTGAGTGGTGATGACAGTAAGTGGTAGTGACAGTGAGTGGTGATGACAGTGAATGGTGATGACAGATGACGTTCCTGATCTCAGTGGATTTCTCTAATGGTCTCGCCAGAATCCCAAAGTCCTGCCCATCTCTCTCTCTCTCTCTCTCTCTCTCTCATTATTTATTTTTCATATTTTCTTCCATCTCACCTTCCATTAACGTCAGCCTCTTATATCCAACCCTTAGAATATTATCGTCAAACTTTAACTAGAATATAAAGCTTGAATTGTCACGTCCATTCGATAAAACGCTAGATATATTTCTTCCGTGTGATATAATACGGGGTTGTTTGGAATATGATACAGTTAATTGAACCAGTAGTCCCATTCCCTGGCCCCTATGACTTAGTAACATAGATTGGTGTTGTCTGTAAATGAATAGGGGATGGTTTCTTTGACTCACTCATCTGTATTAAATCGATTGTTGATAACGGGAATACGAGTAAAAAGAGAAGACGCAACCGCGAGGGACTTACCGCCGTAGTCTTAAACTGTGGGAAAGCGTTCACCTTGCCCTATCCGCATCTTTTGGTAGTCTTAAAGCACGAAAGGGAGAGCGTTCCCCGGTGAACGGGAGAGGATTACCACAGCGTAGTACTGGAATCCGCGGGGGGTCTCGTTGCACCCCTTCGCATGCCCCGTCGTCATATTATAGCAGCCTTGTGCAAAGAAAACTATGTAGAATTTGAAGGACCCTATGGTGTGTGTGTGATAGGAATTTTAATTTAATGATAAAAACATCGTGTAAAGAAAAAATACGCTTTTAATATTTTTATCATTTTAAAGACTTCACCGCTTCTCCGGGGATGGTTAATTTACGAGGAGACGAAAACAAAGATGAGATACTGTATCCACTTCCATTTTATTTCTCAATATTTCTACCAAACTGTTTATCAGATATGGTGCATGATACTTTTATAATTAGTTTGATAAGTACGTGAAATAATTCCTACAGTAAAGAATGGCCGAGTACTACCTAAACAGACGACTAGTGCAAAGCCAGTTGGTTTGAATTACAAAGTCTCATGTTTGCGTTCGGTGAGCTTTTACAAGTCCGCACTATTTTGTTTTGGTTTGGCAATATATTTTTCTGGTGTATTTTGGTGTGATCTGAACGAATTTGGCTTTTATTTTCGGTGTTCATGATTGGTTTTCAAATTAAACCCCCCACCCCGTGTCTTGGGGGGTGGGATTTCGGGGTTCTGGGTGAGAAGAATGGCAAAGACAAGCATTTGGGGCAGAAATATAGTCAAAATCGATATGACCAGCCAAGACGTATTCGTAAGATTATTACTGACCGCATAAACTCCTTTGAAGCTATGTCTGACACCGAATTTTTCCTGCGGCACAGGATCTCCAAATCATTTATGCATACTCCTATACAGAGTATTTAAGAACAAGTGAAAAGGTAAGACTTGCAATCATTAATAGATTATATTGTGTGTGAATCTTAGAAACTGTCATATGTATTTTGAATTTTAAAATTAATCACTGTTACCAACTCTCTGCCGCGCCTACCCGCACGAAGGGGTGCGCTCTCCCGCTTTCAAGATTACCACTTACGTTGAAGGTGTGAGCTTCCACCTCGAGTGGGATGCGGGAAGGGTAACCCCTGCCCTCAGTTTCAAGACTACGGGCGTTAGGCCCGTATTCGCGTCGGGTAAGGAGGCTCCATAACACCTCTTCTTAGCGATTTATTCTTAGATATGGTTGGTTTAATATCCTTTTGTACGTTATGTATGTAACGTGAAGCTATATGAGAAGAGTTTACAATACACAGAAGAGGACTGGAAGGTGAAATAAGCAAAATGAATTGCTAAAGAAACGGTGTTAGGGAGCTTCCTTAACCGACGTGACTACTGCCCTAATGTCAGATTGTAGCTTTACGTTTGTGACTGGTTTTAAAATCTAAAATAATTTATCATTAGTTATTAATTATTTGTTTTTGTTAATATTTTTGTTAATCCATTTTCTGCCAATTGATACACTTGGCTATCTTATTTAGGCAGAAGTCCTAGCAGTCAATGTTTAAATCTAAGAAGTCCTAGCAGTCATTGTTTAAATCTAAGAAGTCCTAGCAGTCATTGTTTAAATCTAAGAAGTCCTAGCAGTCAGTGTTTAAATCTAAGAAGTCCTAGCAGTCAGTGTTTAAATCTAAGAAGTCCTAGCATTCATTGTTTAAATCTAAGAAGTCCTAGCAGTCATTGTTTAAATCTAAGAAGTCCTAGCAGTCAATGTTTAAATCTAAGAAGTCCTAGCAGTCAATGTTTAAATCTAAGAAGTCCTAGCAGTCAATGTTTAAATCTAAGAAGTCCTAGCAGTCATTGTTTAAATCTAAGAAGTCCTAGCTGTCAGTGTTAAAACTAAGAAGCCCTAGCTATCAGTGTTTAAATCTACGAAGTCCTAGCTGCCTATGTTAAAATCAATGAAGTCCTAGAAGTCAGTGTTTAAATCTAAGAAGTCCAAGCTGTCAATGTTTAAATGTAAAAAGTCGTAGCAGTCATTGTTTAAATCTATGAAGTCTTTGCAGTCAGTGTTTAAATCTAGGAAGTCCTAGCTATCGGTTTAAGAAGTCCTAGCTATCGGTTTAAGAAGTCCTAGCTATCGGTTTAAGAAGTCCTAGCTATCGGTTTAAGAAGTCCTAGCTGTCGGTTTAAGAAGTCCTAGCTGTCAGTTTAAGAAGTCCTAGCTGTCAGTTTAAGAAGTCCTAGCTGTCAGTTTAAGAACACCTAGCTGTCGGTTTAAGAAGTCCTAACTGTCAGTTTAAGAAGCCCCAGTTGTCAGTTTAAGAACACCTAGCTGTCGGTTTAAGAAGTCCTAACTGTCAGTTTAAGAAGTCGTAGCTGTCAAAGTTTAAATCTAATTCGAGCACCCATTTTGCTGGCTTTGATTCACCAGGGAAATCAACTTAAGTTACTTCAGGATTATGTTATTCCTTTGAGTGAAACTCTAGCTTTAAAAATAATGTTAAAGGTATGGACATTGAAAGGTGCAGCAAATTATGTCAGATTTACTTTTACTTTCCGAGTGACTGACTGTGTAGTTAGTCTAGCATTATCTTTTTATTGTGATCTTTATATGTGCAAACCCCACAGTAGATGCTCAGTTTATTTTCTGTTTCGTTCTTTCCACCAAACAGATGTCAAACTAGGGGTCATGCCCTTATTTTCACCATTACAGTTCAGACATAGTACATTTGTTCCTTGGGCAGATATAGACAAACGGCTTTCTCTTGTTTATTATTATTATTATTATTATTATTATTATATCTAATGAAGGATTTTATGAAATTCAAATGCTTAAACCATGCACCAGCCGTATATTTAGCGAAGTGCATGAGTTGTGGGAACACAAATCCACAGAGTTAACCAACTTTTGCGAGGAGTCAGAGTGCTGGAGACTACGAGTATTGTGGTGACCATCCGCCATCCCCCATCCCCTTAGCAATGTTGGCCATGTTTAATTAGTGAATTGTGTCTGTTATAGTGTAATTAGACGTAATTATGTAAATCATCCAGTCAGTTATAAACAGAGGGATAACACAGGGGCTTCTGCGGATTTCGTCTGATTAATTAACCACTGATTAATTAAGAACAGCATCAGCCACCAGGAGTAAGTTGCAAGGAGGCCTAAGACATGGCTGATGATAATGTAATAGCGTGCTACTGACATTCACTCCATTGCTACGAGACTGTCTACGAGGGATAATGTAGTGGCGAGAAAGAGGAATAGTGGCCTTCCTACCCTATACCATTCCACTTTTGTTCACTATATCCACTAGTCGCGTTCCATGTGCCCCAGAAGCTTGAGTTTAGTGTTTTACTGAAGCTTAACGAATCCTACTGGGGTAAGAGTTAATGTAGATATACATGGCAGTGAAGAAAGCCAGAAAGAGAGAAATGCAAGGAATAGAAAGAGAGGAAACTGTGAAGGGGACAAGAGGAAAGGCATGTGATTAAAAAGAAGAAATTGAAAAGAAGAATTTGAGGTGGAAAATGAGAAGGTAGTGAAATGAGAGGAGTGTACGGGAGATGGAAGGTAGAAAAAATGAACTATTGGGAATCAAGAGTGAAAAGAGATGAGTTAAATGTGAGAGCTTCTGAGTAATATGAATGATAATGAGATTCACGAGGAGGATAATGAGAGGAGACTTTGAGAAGAGTGTGGGAGAGAAAAGGGGTAATGGTTTTAAGGAAGAAAAGAAAAGAAAAAAAAAAAGATTATCGGCATGTTCACTGTTTTTCCATATGGCTTCACTAACTTGTCATAAAAGCACCACCACCCCTATTACCATATGAAATTTCGTAGCGTACAAAAACAGATGATGGATGTTAGTGCCAAGGTGTTAAGGGACGTGTACTGTAGGGGTCGATTGGGATCAGTTCTTTGGTGGTGTGTCGTGGCTGTCCTACTGGACCTCGGAAGTGGACTTCGCAGCCTATGTCCAGAATTTGATGCGTAGCCTATGTCCAGAATTTGATGCAGGAAAAAATAGGGATAGTAATAATATGAAAAAGACATCCTGTTACTGAAACACTGATTGGTAAAATGTAACCTTCATTAATCGTTTCCCTGTTAAAGATCCTAAGTGGCAATAGAATCGTCTAGTAGTAGCATGATTAAAAAAGAAATTTCAGTTGATTTTCAGGGAGTAATTGGGGTAGTTTCAAACCCCCTTACTATCATAGACCCTTCTTAATAGAATAAAATAATTAGAGAGTAGCAGTGCAGAATTAGTGTCATCATCGTAGTGTTGTGTAGATTATGTCAAGACGTTTATTTCATGCAGTGACCAGCGCGAGTCGGCATGAATTACTCCTTACCAGTTGAGGCTATAGTGTTTTTGTAGCTTGACTCAAGTTTTCGTCCCCTTTTGGGTTATTCCACGTTGGTCAGTGGCAGAAAAAGACAATGCTACAGCTCTATATCCTTCTCATAGCACTACTTCGTGACTAGCACCATATTTGAGAGTCTGTTTATTGCTACAACTCGGCACAGAGGCTGGACAGACGGCAGGTTTTCTCCAAGTCAGAATAAAAGCAGTTTAGTTATCAACATTCGGTAACGAAGTCATCTTTCATCTAGCTATGTCAGTCTCTTACACAGTTACGGGTATTCTTTGTATTTTATGATACTTGTTTCACCCCTTCACGTCGGGGCCAGGGATGCCATCTTGTGATGGCACCAGTATAACAGGGCAGGTCCGCAACCCGGCTATACAAATGCCTGTCAACTTCTTCCTTATCCCCCAAAAGGAAGAAATTACTGTAGTATATCGGGTTCACGTTCACACATTGAACCCCTTCAGTAATGGGATGTAATTTTTAGAATGGTCTTGCTGCCTTCAGACGGCTTTATTCAGTTCAGGGATAGGAATCAGGTGGCGAAGGGATTATTACCTCCGACAAGGAGGTTATGTACTATCCCGCGTTGTTTTTTTTCCTTTGTCTGCCTGTCAAACTGTTAGCGGGATTACTTAAAAAATTATGAACGGATTTTGATGAAATTTTGTGGAAAGGTGAGCCATGGGCCAAAGAAGAAATTGTTAAATTTTGGGCCGGAACCTGGTCGGCATCCGGCGTATCCCGCACAATATCTCCAAAGTTCTCGTTGAATTTCAATGAAACTTTGTGCAAAGGTGGGTCATGGATCAAGAAAGAATGGCGGATCTGGGTCCGGATTATATATCCACGGATCCGGATCCAGATCCTTCTTGATGGCAGTGGCATTGGCGGAGGTATGCGCTCTCTGAGCGCTTTCTAGTTAAAATATTGTTTTTAACCCCGTCACTGCAAAAAGTTTCTCTTAAGTGAACACAATTGTCTAGAGGTAGTAAAGAAAATATATGGCATCGAGTTGAAGGGGTTTGTTTTATTTTTGCATTTTTAGACGCCTGTACTCCAGCTGTGATCTGCACCTTGAATAATGGCTTTACTCCATGAGCCGGTGCTGGAGAGGGACGCCTTCCTGTGGTGGCACCGACACAGCCAGGCTGTTCAACTGCCCGTTTAATACAAATACTCTCCAACAACTTCCCCATCTTCCGAAGGAAGATGGTTGACTGCAGGTGGAGGGCAACTTTATCCTGCGGTCCACTAAGTTCATGTTTCAGATGAACCTGGGGTTGCAACTAATACTTTAATTCACTCACTATATCCATCAGACACCAAATAATATTACAAAATAAAATACTTCAGTAGTTTTCAAATGGTATCTGACACAGTTTCTCGTGGAACAAATATAACTGTGTGTCATTCATGTGCTGTATGTCTATTCAACACCGCGAAGGATACATAATCACTGCATCTAGTCCCTCTTGTCCTTTCTTCCTCCTCTATATAACCTTCCACTTTCTCGTCGCACTTTCCTCTCCTGAAATGTTTCCTCATACTTATCCCCACACCTCCTTCATCTATTACTTCCTCCTCCCCTCCCACATCCTCATACCTCTCAATTACTCTCATTCCCCTCTCTCCTCTTCCTACCTTTCAATTTCTCCTCCTTCTCCCTCTCCTCATCCTCAAACCTGCGCTTCCCCTTCCTACTCTGCCTGTCTGTCATTCTCCTTTCCTTCCCCTCTCTCCTCTTTGTCTCACCTCTCCTTCCTCTCACCTCCTCTTCCTCTCTCTCATCGTCTTACCTCTTCCTCTCTCTCTTCATCTCACCTTCTCTTTTCCTCTCTTCCTCTCACCTCTTCCCCTCTCCTTCCAACAAGCCAATCACTTCCCCTTTTCTCGGCTTCGTCTCACCTCCTCTTCCCCTCTCACCACTTCCTGTCTTTCAGTCACCCTTTTTCTCAGAACCAGACGAGGGTTTCAACAAGAGCGAAAAACTCTCTGCATGTTCCCTGATTTCCGCCATGTTGAGATATTACTGACAGGACGCAGGACGAAGGGGACGAGGTGGAACAGGTTGAATTAAGGGGAGTTTTGTATATAATTTTGGAAGAATAGCCTAGCTGTATATTTATCTGCTGTATTTTTCCATGTATGATAGGCTTTTATATTTTATCCATGTCTGTCTGTCTCTCTCTGCGCATGTCTGTCTTTGTCTCTCTGTGTATGTCTGTCTTTGTGTCTTCTTGCGTATGTCCGTCTTTGTCTGTCTGCGTCTCTCTCTTTCTCTCTTTGATGACATAGAGGTAGAGGTTCAGTGTGAGAACAGAATATTGAATAAGAATTAGAAAAGCGTAGAGAGGAATCATTTGGAAGTGCATGATACTTCCCGAGGATTGTTTCTTATACGTCAATACATTGATTTATTTGTATTTGTAGCTCTTATGAAACAAACTGCAGAATGAATAGGCTAAAAGGCTCCTTCGAATCGAACTTGAGTCGCATCATTACCCCGTTCAGAGCCAGATAAACACATGCCCGTATTGGAATGGTTGTTTGGGTGTTGATTGGCTTTGCGCCCGTCTTTTGGTGGTTACTCGCTCGTCTTACACGCGTTGGGCTACAAGATCATTTCAAAGGTCGTAATAAAAAAAGGTCTGATAAAGGTGGCACTGGTTACCAGTCCCAGGAACTACATACTTGCTATTTTAAAGTCAGTTAAGTCAGATAATAAGTCGTATGTGTGTGGCAAAGAGCATTGGTGACGCAGAACAAGAAACAGCTGAGGGGATAAAACAGTACATTCTCCTTTCGGCAAATATAATTATTATCTGTTAAGCATATACAAATGTTTGGGAGAACATTCTGTTTTTTTTTTTTTTTTTTTTTTTTTTTTTTAAGAGAGGCGAGCCTTTCGCGGTTTAAGCCTAATTGCTTTTCTGTATTGTATATACCAGTCTGTCTGTCTGTTTGTCTGTATGTATGTATGTGTGTATGTATGTATATATCAGTCTATATTATCGATCTATCCATATTTGTATCTGTTTTTCTCTATAACTATCTGTCAATCAGTTTCGAGATTTGGAAAAAGTATCAGGTAATTAAAGATATGATAAGATTTGGAAAGAATTTTGTTGCTCAGTGTCTCACTGTACATTTGTCTGTCTGTCTATATATATATATATATATATATATATATATATATATATATATATATATATATATATATATATATCTGCCTATCTGTCTGTCTGATCTGTTTGTCAGTACACCTATATCTGTATCATTATATCTGTGTATCTCCCTGTTTGTCTGTCAGTCCAATGCAGCTTGTCTGTCTGTCTGTCTGTATCTGTCTTGTCAGCCAGTCTTATGTAACTTATGTGTCTGTGTATTTGGGGGCTTATAGAAGGAATTAAGTCCCGATCAAATGTACAACAGGATTTAGAATGAATATAAAATGAGAACCTCTGTATATTATATTTATCGGTGTACCAGTTAATCTTTTGCATTGTCTGTCAATCCTTCGATCTGACGGTCTCTGTCTGTCTGTCTGTCTGGTCATGGAAGATGTTGGGGCACGAATCCTAAGTAATGAAAAAGATTGGGAAGAATATAATATGAATCCTGAATGTGAAATGACAAGTTCGAATATTGGGTACGATGAAAAGATGGAAGTCTGTCTATTTATCTGAGTATCTGGCCGTCTGTCTGCCCAGTATCTATCAGCATTTGGCTGTCTTACCTGTCTAACTAGAGCTTGTCTGTATATAGTATGTATAGCCAGTTTATTAAGTGTGTGTAATTACCAGCCTGTGTTTATCTACTTGGTTGTTAATTTGATGTATATGTTTATATTTGTGTGTTTTATGTATGGCAATCTATCTATCCTATCTCGCTATCTGTCTGTCTGCCTACCATTTTTTTTTCTCCTTTTTAGTGAATTCACCTCCCTTTTGGTTTTTCTTACATTTCTCTTCCGTCCTTCTCTTCCTTTTCCTCACACATTTTACTTAGATCTTCAGTCTAAGTTGTTATTCACTTTTGATGTATGACTTTCCTGTCAGCTTTAGTGTACTCGTTGTTCTTCCTCACATTCAGTTTTCTCTACTTTTTCTCTCACTTTCTCTTCCTTTCCTCCAGGCACCCATTCTTGACATCTTTTCTCCCTTCATATTGGTTTACAGATTTCTTCACCCGTTTCCCCTTATGGTTTCTTTTTCTTGTCCTCATCCTCATTGTTCTTTTTAGTCCATTATATTGCATTTTTTTTTCTGCTTCACCCTCCCTTTCTTATATAAAATTGTCGTGCAGTTATTACCTCTCCCTTTCTTCCTCCTCCTCCTTTCTCCCTCTTACTCCTCTTGCTCGTCTTCTCATTCTAGTTAACATCCCCTGACGCGTTTCCCCTTCTCATTAATTCATCCTTCCCTCCGCAGTCTGTCTTACAATCTCTCTCTCTCTCTCTCTCTCTCTCTCTCTCTCTCTCTCTCAAGGAGAGAATGATTATCTAGGGCTGAGAGAGAGAGAGAGAGAGAGAGAGAGAGAGAGAGAGAGAGCAAAATAAGGGTAAACTGCGTATGACGTGAGAGTAAGCTGACCGATATAGACTCGTATTCATATTGTTTAAAGAAACTCGTTACCACCCTACCCTAGCCACTTTAGTTTTCCTTATTACACTTTACAATTCTCTTGTCTGTTGTTAGTGCCTTCGTAGCATCAAGATTAATTCCATAAATAACATAATTATAAAAGATTATTATCGCATCATGCAGGCCACCGAAATAAACTCGATATCCTTTTACGCCAGTTTGGTCCAGATTTTCATCCTTTTGTAGCTTATTTCACGTAGCTAAGCGGCTGAAAAATACAACGCTACGGCCCCACTCCCTCTCCATAGCACTTCATCGTGACTAGCATCAAATTCTATTGTCTATCTATTGTTACAGTTCAGCATTCAAGATAGAGAGATGACAATTTTAGGCCAAGTTAAAGTAAAAACCGTGTAGTAGAGAAGAGTTACTTGGTTGTCATTTTGGCTGTTCACAATACGAGCCTGGTCCAAATGTAGGGACGTATTCTACGTGGCATAGGAGGCTTCGTAGCATCTCTTCCCCAGCGATTTATTTATTTATTTTCTATATCACGCACAACCTTCCCTTATTTGTATCGTTTCATTATCTTCAGTACTTTGCATCAGTAACATATATGTGGATGGTGAAATGTAATGTGCAGAATAAATCGTTAAGGAATTGGTGTTACGGATTCTTCAGTGCAACTTTTAACTCACAACCTACACTCTTCAAGGTAGTGTGCCTTTCTCACGACAGATTGAATAAACGGCAAAATTGAGTAACTGTAAGGGCACGATAACTGGGAATAAATCTGCAGGCGTAAACGTACATGACGAAGAAGTAATCAGGGAATCCGGTGAGAAAGTGAGTGGAAGAGGAGTGATAAGCTGAAATGGCGAATGGAAATGTAGGCGTACAGGAGAACGAGGAAGAAAGAATGTGAATGTCAGGTGAGAAAATGAATGGAAGAGAAGTGATACGGTAACATAATGACATCAAAAATGGTAAATGAAAAGGAATTATGAAGATCAATAGAGTGATTATTGGTAACGGATAATGGCAAAAAAAAAATGGTACTGAAAAAACAATAGGGTATATTAATAAAAAGAATAGAACGATAGAGGAAAGTCAAGGAGGCATTGGAAGTAACAAAGAAAATTGCACTGGAGACAGACTATTATAATTAAGAAAGGAGATGGAAAGATAAGAATTAGTTATATCAGATAATGCAAGAAGAAAGTGCAGTGGGAAAAAAAATATCTAATAACCCAAATGGCTGAACATCAAAAGGAGAATCATTAAGTGGGGAAGAGGAGGATTAAGTTTGGGGTGGGAGATTAATTAATGAATGGGGGTGGGGGAGTGTGGGGAAGTGAGAGAGGGAGGGGTTGTGGATAGAGATAGGGGAGGGGGGACAGGGAGTTGATTGGGATGGATCAGGAGAGAGCGAGAGAGAGAGAGAGAGAGAGAGAGAGAGAGAGAGGAAATATTAATGTCAGTAAAGAAGATGGAGGAGAGACGGAGGTGATGGAAAGGTGAAGAAGGCAGGAATGGTGAAGGAAGATGGGGAGGAGCCGATGAGGTGAGGGAAGGGAGAGAGAAGGAGAGGAAGCCGATATCAGTGACTAGAGAGGATGGAGGGAGGGGAAGAGGGAGGGTGAGGGGAAAGTTGAGAGGAGAAGAAGGGAGAAGAGACGATGGGGGAAAGAGGGAGGTAATAGCAAGAGAGGAAGGATGATGGGGTAGAGAGGGGGACAGGAGAAGAGGAGGAGGAAGATGGGACGGAGGAGGTGGAGGGTAGACAGGAGGATGTGAGTGGATGGAGGTAAGGAGAGTAATTAGAAAGGTGGAGGAGGTGGAATTAGAGGGGGTGGGGGAGTAAGAGGGGGAGGTGGAGTTAGAGGGGGAGGTGGAGTTAAAGGGGTGAGGTGGAGTTAGAGAAGGAGGTGGGGTTAGAGGGGGAGGTGGGGTTAGAGGGGGAGGTGGGGTTAGAGGGGGAGGTGGGGTTAGAGGGGGAGGAGGAGTTAGAGGGGGAGGTGGGGTTAGAGAGGGAGGGGTAGTTAGAGATGGAGATGAAGTCGAAAAGGGAGGTGGATGAAACAGGGAGCTATTTCGGACGGAGAAAAGAGAATTAATGCAGGGGGGAGGAGCTGACAGAGAAGGGGAAGGAGGAGGTGGAGGTAGAGAGGGAATGAGGGGAAGAGGCAGGGAGAGAAGGGGGTGAAGTTAGAGAGGGATTGAGGGGAAGAGGCAGGGAGAGAAGGGGGTGGAGGTAGAGAGGGAATGAGGGGAAGAGGCAGGGAGAGGAGGCGGAAAGTATAGGGGCTTGAGAGAGAAAGGAGTGCATAGACAGAGGGGGAGGGCAGTAGCTGATGAGTGGAGAGGGGCTGAGGGGAAATAAGGGGAGGAGATGGGGAAGGTAAGGGAAGGGAGCAGGAGAGGGGGAAGAGGCAGCCGTCAGTAACACTGCAGGGAGCTTGATAGAAAGAGATGGTAAGAGAAATGGGGGATGACGGGAAGAGAGAAGAGGGGATGAATAAAGGTGTGAGTATAGAAGGGGAATTAGGGCAGAGAGATTGAGGGAAATGAGGAAATTGATGAGGTAGAGAGAGGGGTAGAGTAAAGGAGAGGAGGAGGAGGAGACAAGCGGTTGGGATGGAGAGAGGACGTGAGAAGATGAGGGTAGAAAGGCGGGGAGGAGAGGGGGGGGGAGGGATGGAGAGACAGGGCAGGAATAAGGGGAATAGGAATGAAGGGGCCGAAAAATACAGCTAATAAGGTTAATAAAGGAGGAAAGAGAGGGGAGACTGATAGAGAGAGGGGAAGGTGGTTGTGGTGGGGAGGTTAGGAAGGGAGGGGAAAAAGGTGGGGCGGAAAGGAAAAAAGAGGAGGAATATAAGGAGGAGGAGCAGGAGTGGAGAAATGGTGACAGAATGAGAGGAGGAAAGAGGAAATGGAAGAGTAGAAAGTGGGGAAGGAAACGGTGGAAGGGGTCAAAGAAGATGAATGGAGAGGGTGAGAGAAAAGAGAGGGAAAAGAAGCTGGAGGAGGAGGAGAAGGGAGAAGAGGAATGAAAAAGGGATGGAAGAGAATAGGGAGGAGGAGGTGGGGATGGAGAGGGAAGGAAAAGAGAAAATGGAGAGAGGATGAGAGAAAAAAGAGAAATAAGGAGTGGGTGAGGGAAAAGGAAAAGTTGAAGAGAGAAAGAGAAGAGGGACAGCGAGAGAGTTACAAAGAGAGGAGGAAGGAAAGCGGATGAGCGAAAAGTGTTCCATTGAAGGTCACATTTATGGCCCAAGTCAAGCCTCTTAGCCTTTCTGTCGCCAGGTTGTGCCTTAGGATCTGTTTGGGAGCTTACTCGTACGGGCCAACTCCCACCTCAGAGATCTGTGGGACTTTCATTCTGACATTCTTGGGACTTTTTTTTTTCCTCTTTTTTAACGCCGTGTCCCCTTTTTTCGATATGGGATAAGGCGTTGCCCCTGGGTATAGGTTTTTTGTTTGGAGCGTCTAGCACTTTATGATCGATTGCCCTTCCTGATGTCTACCAGTGACCCTTGGGTGGACTGGCACCTCCGACCCTTCGGTCAGAGCGCTGTAACCCACTGAGTCACGGCTGCTACAACCAGCTCGGTGACAGGATAGCGCTACCTCTCCAGCAAGGCAGCTTATCGGGGCGCTGCGCGAACTCACGACTCTCTGGTCTCGAGTCAGGCGCTCTACCACTGAGCCGTCATGCTGAATAAAATCGTCTGGTATTAGTCGGAAGACTGCTAGAGTTGTACTACCCATAATGGGATTAATATTGATGGTATTAACACTCAGGCTCCCCAGATCCACTCTCACCTGAGGAGAAAACAAAAATGTGTTTTGCATTGCTAGGTCAAAAAACTACAATTGTCCCAACCGTGAGTGAGAAGATTATTAGCCTTGTACACACACACACACACACACACACACACACACACACACACACACACACACACACACACACACACACACACACACACACACACACACACACACACACACACACACACACACACTTTCATTGTTCGCTGTTTTATGCAGTATTTCCGGGTTTTTCTTTTTTTCTTATGTTGCTTTCCTTTTTCCTTTTGTATCACACACTTCCTCAGTTAAATCCTGAGTTACTTAATGGCTTCCTTGTTATCATCTTCAATTTTTATTCCCTTTCCTCATTCCCATTGTTCCTTCTTTCCACTTGTGAAATCACTTCTGTTCACCTTGTCTTCCATGTCATTTGTCACTTTTTACTCCTTTCTTTTTTCCTGTTGCCCCTTTCACATTTAATAACCACCTTTCCTCACAGCCAGGTCTTCCTCTCTCTTTCCTTCCCTCCATCTCTCCCACCAAGATTTTTTTTTCTCTTAAACTGATTCTACTACTTTTCTCTTCCTTTCTTCTTCCTTCCCTTGCTTTTACAGTAAATTTGTCTTCGTTTGTCTCCACCCCTCCCTTCTGCCCTCCTTCCATCCTTGGTATCTTCTTTGTTGCCTGTCTTCCATCTTTTTCACCACCTCTCCTCTTCTTTTCCTCGTTCCTTCCCTCTCTTTCATCAGCCGTAGATAATCCTTCTTTCCTTCAGTCCTTTATATCTTTTCCTCCCGCCCCACACTTCCTTATTCCTCTAGTAACCCATCTTTTCCTCCTTCCCTCCCTCCCTGGTTTCATCCTTACCTTCCTCCTTGGTTTCTTGCATGTCAGCTACTCCTTTTACTTGTTTTTGTAGTGACTCCCTTGCACCCTAGCTTAAATATCTCCACTTCTCATCCATCCATCCCTATTCCTCCAATAATCCTCCTCCTCTCATTTCCTCCCTCTGCCTCCCCTTTCTGCCTCCATTTCAATCGCTCCTGTATGGTTTGTTCGCCTTTATGACGACAGAAGGGGATTACCCATTTTTATTTCTGTTCTCCAGTCGAAACTTGTACGCTTGCTAGACACAGATTGACAGCGGAGGAAAGGGCGATAGTGGTCAGTTGAGAGAGAGAGAGAGAGAGAGAGAGAGAGAGAGAGAGAGAGAGAGAGAGAGAAACATGATGGTTTTTGCGTGGGGTAATTATTTACAATTACATGTTTATTATTGGTACCAAAGATGTTAAGAATGCTTTACGCTACTTGTTTTACTTGGAGTTAGCGAAGTGGTTTGTAAAATTATTTCAAATAATGACTGAAACTGGAATAAATGTACAGTAGACAGCTGCGGTGATGCTTGTGGTAATGATAGTTGTGGTGGTGCTGTTGGTGTGGTTGTTGTGGTTGTGTGGTGATGGTGATCACATGTTGTGGTGGTGGTGGTGGTTGGTGGTCGGGGTGGCGGTTGTAATTGTGGTTATTGCAGTAGTTTTTATGGTCTTTGTTGATATTGATGGTTTTATTGTTGTGGTGGTGGGAGTGGTAGCAGTAGTAGTTTTAGTCGTAGCTGAAGGGACTTTAGCAAAGGGTATGGTGATAGTTGGGCGGTTTGAAGATGGTAGTTATGGTGATATGTGTGTGGGGGGAGGGGAAGCTGGTCACAGTGAAAGGAACCAATGAATGGAACATCATGGGTACCAGCACTCCCATTCGTTAATCAGGATAGTGGGCAGAGCTTGGAGGAGCAGCGTCTCCTGTTGGCCAAGAACTTAGTGGAAGGAGACTGTTTAGCAGCGTGATGACTAAGCAATTTTCCACACAGAAGCACTCGAACTTCTGTATAGACACGTCTTCGGAGTGAAGTTAGCTGTTATCGAAATTGTTTTATTTTCATTTTTCCCTTCAGATATCAGCTGTGTAGAAATGATCATGAAAAAAAAAAACTACTTATGATAATTGTTTGGTTGATATAAGATGACAAATGAATATACAGAGTCATATTTATCATTTAAACTGAGGAGAGGTAATAAGCTGTAATGTATTGGTAGCTGTATGAGTCAAGACAAATGTACGATCGGCAACAAAAGTCCTCTCATCTCCCATGCTTTTCTCTCCATGGACTTTGCGGATTCACCATAATGATTTTTATAGTCCATAGAGAGAAAAGCAGGAAAGGAGACAGTCCTTTTGATGCCGACTTACTGTACATGCAGATAATGTTATACAGAACTTTACGAGAGTTTGAACTGTGAATAGCTTGGTAAATGGACGAGTGAAAAGAAATATATATAAAAGCAATCTGATGCACAACTTATTTTATTCAACGCAGTGATGAACATTTTTTTTTTTTTCATTCTTTTTATGTTCAGGCGAGAGTTTGTAAATACGGATCACGAGGCACACTTGTAACCCAATAAAAGTAAATTATGTATAAGACTGATTATTAATGTGACAGTACGATTAACAAAGCGATCTCAGATCAATAAAATGTATGGAGACCAGTTTATTTTGCATATTGATTGGAACGCTTTTATATTTTCGAAGCGAGCGCGCGCGCGCACACACACACACACACACACACACACACACACACACACACACACACACACACACACACACACACACACACACACACACACACACACACACACACACACACACACTAATAATAAGGTTGGACCACCGGGCACAGTAACTTATCTTTGGTTAACGCTGGATGGTTTTACTCTCCGTTGGGGAAACCTCACGAGATCTGAGTGTTAACAAGTGTCGATAATCACCACAGTATTCATCACATCCCTCTAGCTATGTTCCTCACCTACTCTGTACTCTCATACATTCCCCATCTCACATTTACCTTCCGAAATACGCTTCTACTGTAGCTTTGGTTAATTTAACCTACCTATACACATTTTCTTATTGTTTAGTATAAAATAGCTTCGGTCGGACTCAGACCCTTTTCAGGTATAGACAGTATACAGATAGATACCGTAGTTAGATAGAGACACATACCAATTCATACCCGTCGCAGTGTTGTGCTGGCCGTATTTATTTGTTCATTAGTTAATGGCTTCCACTTTTCTGGGGGAGTGTAAAATCAATGTTTCACCCAGGCTTTGATTTCGGTGTGATGATGCTGTGTTGGAGGACTAAATCTTAAAAATGTACTGGAGTTTTTAAAAGATTATGACTCACCCTCATTTATGTGGTGCTGTTGGTGTGTATGTTGACTGCCTCGTCTTTAGCACCACTTGCGGCTTTACTGCTGCATATGCTCCCCCTCCCCTCCCCATGTTATTATGACCCCGTAAACTGCGCCAGCTCTTATAACTGAACATTACAGCTGCCCTCACAACTTTTTATCACTAGATGTATTATTGCTGCGACTGAACATTACAGCTGCCCTCACAACTTTTTATCACTAGATGTATTATTGCTGTTACGACTTCCACTCTTATCATGCCCGCCACTATGATGCGCTTAAGTGACTGAGTTCGTAGGAGTTTTCATCATTTTTTTCTGTTGCTTCTCTTCAGCTTTACACGTTTTAAAAGTTAGTCGCTTCCTTGTCTCACACGGGAGACTCTTTTTTAGAGGAGTTACATTTAGTCCTAAAATATCTCTTCAGTATGGTGACATCATATTAAAGCTTTGCCGTCTCCAGACGACTTTTTCTGGCTTAAGAGAGACGAATGGAGGAGAAAATTCGGTTTTAATATCAGAGTACAGTTTTATAAGTGTTGTTTGGTGCTCGGAATACACCCGCGACTCACCAGGCAAGATCCCACGTTATATTTTGAGCCGAGTGTGTGTGTGTGTGTGTGTGTGTGTGTGTGTGTGTGTGTGTGTGTGTGTGTGTGTGTGTGTGTGTGTAATTCCTATCTCTGGAACTTATCTCCACCAGAACATCATCCCCTTCCGTGACATGTGACTTCAGACTGTGTGCACAGTTGGCAGCACATGAACCTGGGACAGTGTCTGTGTGAAGTGGAGGTCTACCTACAGTTTCCGACGTTCATGCACCATAGTCACTTGGTCATTTCATCTAACATTTAACACCTCCATTCATCCATGTCAGTGCCGACAAAAAATGTGATTGTCAAGGTTGTCAAGTATACCTCTGCTACACACTGGTGCTGTACCAGGTTCGAATGTTGCCTTCCAACTGTACCTTCTTTTTATCCCGGCTTCAGAACTTGCTGACTCAACTCTCTTTCTTTTTTTCTCTCACCCAGGCCTCCTACGACTCCAGAAGATTTACCAGTCCCTCCGACCAACCGAAGCGTCCTTCGAGATTCGGGTGGTGAGGCGTGTCGAGTCGGCCCATGACGCCCTGGCCTTCCTTAGGACCCTGGAAAGCAGCAGCAGGTGAGTGGATGGTACCAGGATGCGTGCTTGGATAGGTTGTTATTTTTATAGCTGAATGTGTTGGTCGTCTTTACGACCTTGAAAAGCAACAGCAGGTAAGTGGATGGTTAACTGGGTGAATGGATAGATAGATTGCTATTTTCAAAGCTGAGTGTGATGGCATTCTTTATGACCTTTGAAAGCAACAGCAGATGAGTGGATGGGTAGCTGGGTGGATGAATGAATGAATGCAGTGTTTGGTGCATAGTTACAATACTACTATTTATACATGGAACCTGAAAAAAACAGGTAGCTTGATGGTCACCTGGGTGGAAGGATGGATTTTTAAGCATTTGGTTATAACTAAGGCCATCCTAAGGTTCTAGGAATCTACAACAGGTCAGTGGATGGTTACCTGGATGGATTGATTGGTAGACTGTTAGGTGCATTCATATAATATCGTTACTTATACAAGGCATATCTTTGACCTCGTTCAGTCCAGTGGGTTTGTAGATGCTGACAAATATTTCACTATGGAACTCTGTCACTGACTGATTTTGAAACTTACTATGTAATGAAGTGACCAAGTTTACAAATAGTGTACAAGTATTCTCATGCAGCTGTGATTCACGTTTAGCCAAACTTGGTGGAAGGTTGAGGGCCAGCCAAGAGTTTGACCATCATATTATATTTGAGAACAGGTCAAAGTAACATGACCACCACATCCATCCCCAAACAAACTGCTTGATGGCAGTATGAGTTTCATCACATGTGCATCCGTGTGTGTGTGTGTGTGTGTGTGTGTGTGTGTGTGTGTGTGTGTGTGTGAGAGAGAGAGAGAGAGAGAGAGAGAGAGAGAGAGAGAGAGAGAGAGAGAGAGTACTTATGATAGCCCAATTATTCATCTGTTATTGTTCAGTTACCTCAACAGTAATGCTGAAAGTTTACAATAAGATGAAATTATGATGATAGGTGTATGTACAAACGCTCGTTCGCTTGTGACTTGTTCACAGAGCGCACTTTACTGGTATTGTTGACAAAACTGTGTTGGTGTTGACAGAGGCGGTAAGAAATTTGCCGCAGTAGGGAATACAGTTCTTATCCACAAACCAAACTTTAATTCTTTAAGACAAGCGGTATGGTGCAGTTTCTCCGCACATTCTCTCTCTCTCTCTCTCTCTCTCTCTCTCTCTCTCTCTCATACCAACTTCTTCCTTCCTCGCTTTCAGCAATGAAGGCATTTAAAGTTTCCACCTGGCGTTATATAGCTTTTGTTTGGGCGTGGGGCTGTGGATACACTTCCCCCCACGTGTATGCAGCACAGCATGGCCCAGCAACGTCCTCTACACTCGCCCCCAGTGAATGTGTATTGTCCTGGGCAGAGGGACATTACGCTGGAGTGTCCTGCTTGCTGTGCGATGCTGTATTGCTTTTTTTATATTTTGATTCGGCCCCCTCCGCCACTTTAGGCCCCTCTCCTTCCCCCCACGTGTGTGTGTGTGGTGTGTGTGTGTGTGTGTGTGTGTGTGTGTGTGTGTGTGTGTGTGTGTGTGTGTGTGTGTGTGTGTGTGTGTGTGTGTGTGTGTGTGTGTGTGTGTGTGTGTGTGTGTGTGTGTGTGTGTGTGTGTGTGTGTGTGTGTGTGTGTGTGTACGTATACAGGTTCCTTTAGCCCCACCTGTGAAGTACCCCTTCATAGTTCAAGAAATTGTGCGTAAACAGGGAAAAAGAGCAACGAAGGACACACATCAGTGAGAATAGAGGAGGAAAGAGCAAGGACACGGAAAGTGAGAATGTATGGAAAAGATGAAAAGCAGACCAGGGAATGACTGGGAAGAAGAGAGGAAGCAATATGGAGAATAGAAAAATGTGGGAAATTGAAGGAGCAGTGAATTCAAGAAGGAAAGGGAGACAGTAAAGAAGAATAAATGAAATAAGGAAACAAGACAGAAACTGGAGAGGGAAATGAGAAAGCAGTAAAAAGAAAGGGAGAAGAAAAATGAGGGTAATGTAGGGAACAGTGAATGAAGGAAGAGGAAGGAAGCGATAATAGAAGTGTATTGAGGAGATGAGAGGTACAAAGCAGAAAATGGGAGAGAGAGAGAGTGAGAGAGAGAGAGAGAGAGAGAGAGAGAGAGAGAGAGAGAGAGAGAGAGAGAGAGACCCACTCCTGCCGCATCCCCAGTCTCACTGCTGTATATACACTATCTATATATCTATTGCCAATCGCCACAGTCCCGGAATGGGTGGCCATTTGACATTGAGTTATTATTTTGTTTTACGTGGAGGAGCACTAACCCTCCACCAACCCACTTGTTGACACGTAGGGAGCACGTATGGTTTAGTTATATAGTTACCACCCAGCGTTGTAAATGATTTCATGGCTTACAGGAAGCCATTTGGCTTGTCACTTAATGTAAAGCCACCTGTAAAGGAAAGAAAATCAATAAGAAGTGACAGGAAAAATGGGAGAAATAGGAAGAGAGGAGGGCAGGCACAGAAAAAGAATGATAAAGGCTATAGAGGAAGTAGGCAGCACTACATCAAATGAGTGGATGATGGTCGCCACCATCTACAAACATACTCTATAATCGCCTCTCGTCTTAGCAGAAGAGGGTGCAAGTCGGGTCGAAGCTGTTTTATCTTCCTGGTAAACAACTTTTCGAATGTGGGTATAATTCTTAAAACATTTGGTTTAAATATTCCCTAATTGTCAGTATAGCAGTTTGGTAAATACTTACTTTTGCATTGAGTCTGATAAGTCTTGGGACAAGTGGTGGTTGAGTGGTAGGAGAAGCTGGCTGGTGTCTGTCAAGCCGCATGATCGATTCCAAATTAGGGATGGGAACAGTCCGATGAAAGGTTGCATTAAAACAAACTGAAACTGGACACAAAACCCACCGAAGAAAATAAAATAAAGAAATAAAGAAATAATAATAATAATAATAATAATAATAATAATAATAATAATAATAAATTAATAATAATAATAATAATAATAATAATAATAATAATAATGAAAATACCATCACATCAGTCCTGAATGAGACCTCCTATTTAGCAAGTATTCAGTATGGACGGAGGGTGTTAGCACCTGAGTAGTGAAGATTGTATGGCGTTGGTGAATGGACTGGGATACCTCTGCTGAGAATCGGACACGACAAACACTCCAATAACGTCTTTCTGTACTTTATTTTGGCAAATACAAGCAGATTTTATTCGAATTAAGAGATATTTTAAAACTGGAGGAATTAGACACATCCTTAATGAACCTCTTTAAGTAACCCCTTCATTAACAAACTGGCTGATAATATAAAACTGGCGTCGTCTTTGTGAAAGGTTTTCGTTTTTTTTTTTTTTTTTTTTTTTTTAGAGAGAGAGAACGGATTACTTTGCGTAGGTCATGTTTGGGGATATGCTGTATAGCTCTTGCAATGTTTTCCTCTGGTGCTGGTGAGGGCTGCCTTCGTATGGTGGCACTGATATAACCGGGTGGCTCAACTGCCTGGGTAAGTATACGTCCTTCGTCTGATCTCTTATCATCCCCAGACATCACCTTCTGCTCCCCAAACCTCGACCCCACTACATCTTGGAGAGTGGTCAAAACCCTAGGTTCTGATCACCTCCCGATCTTCATCACTAGGAAAACCAGAATCACCCCGGCTGGCCACAAACACACATACACTAATAATAAGAGAGCCACCTGGGAGGCCTTTGTAACTGAAACAGAACGACTGGCGAAGCTAAGAATAAAAGAAGTAATTGTTTACCGTTTATTCCAAAAATAATGAAAAAAAATAATCTACCGCAGGAAAAATATATAGAAAATCCAATCAATTCCTGAAATAACTAGAAGGGCACTCAGTGGAGCGCATCTCTCCGACAAGGGCAACGTAATTACCAAACCACTCTTCACCCCAGCTGGCCACAAACACACATACACTAATTATAAGAGAGCCAACTGGGAGGCCTTTGTAATTGAAACAGAACAACACTAAACAGTACACCCATCACAAACATCAACACCGCTGTGCACACTTTCAAGACAATTTTACAAAACGCAGACAAAAGACACATCCCTAGAGGCAACAGAAAGAGACACAACCCCAACTTCACACCAGAAATTCAAGGTCTCATCAGACAACGGGACACACTGCGACACTCCCCAACACCCCATACACAAGACACCGTACAACAAATACAAGAACTCAACACTCAGATAAACAATAAAATATCAGAACAGCAAACGCTAAACAGGAATAATTATCTCCAAACACTTGATCACAAAACAAACACCAGTAAACTCTACAAAACACTAAACAGCATCACACTCTCCAACAGCAACACTGCACACTCACATGCTGCCATCACAACTACAGACACCATACCTTCAAACAAACAACAAGCAAACACTCCCATCAATCACTTTTCACAAGTCAGCCATCTAAACCCCCATCCCGAAGACCAACGTATTATCCGACGTAAGAGACAGTTCCCCTCAGACGCAGACTACACACCTTTCACTTACAAACAGACGAAGCACATCATTAACAAGCTTAAGCACTCATCTGCCTGTGAACCAGACAACATAAGCAACATTCACCTTAAACACCTTTGACCACAAGGCATACAAGCACTTACCAACATATCAAACTACAGCTGCTCACACAGCATAATACCCAACATCTGGAAGCATGACATTATCATCACTATCCCTAAACCCAACAAAGACCCCACGTTACCCTCCTCACATCGCCCCATCACATTCCTCTGCACCCCCTCTAAAGTCACTGAACGACTGGTACTACAACTAGTCACACCTCACATTCCCTTAGCCCAATTACAACATGGCTTCAGGCCACTGCACTCCACAAACACCCTTCATACAGACCTTACACAGAGAGTTTTCGATGGCATGAATTCAGCTAGTCCACCACACAGAACACTCCTAGTCACACTAGACATCAGCAAAGCTTTCGATGCCATCCCCCGCCACAACCTCACAAACAAAATACTCAACACAGACATGCACAATAACACAAAACGATGGTTGGCAAACTACTTAGCAGGCAGCTATGCACACGTAACATTTCCGGTCAGTCTTCTGACATCAGAAACTTCACAAATGGCGTCCCCCAAGGATCTGTTTTTACCCCTACACTCTTTAACCTATACATGCGCGACATACCCACACCCCACACACGACAGATACACATAGCTTCTTATGCAAGTGATATAACACTGACATGTATGCATCAAAACGGAAACACAGCTGCACACATCCTCCAACCTCACGTCAACACACTACGCAAATGGTTCACCACAAACAGGCTCAAAATAGCCCCAGCCAAATCTACAGTGACCCATCTTACAAACTGGACAGCAGAACACAGTCACATCCCACACGTCATCATAAACAACACTCCCCTACCACACACACACACACACACACACACACACACACACACACACACACACACACACACACACACACACACACACACACACACAAAATCCTTGGTGTGACATACAATACATCAGTGTCATTTAAACAACACATCACAAACATTAAAAATAAAATAACACCAAGACTCAATGCTTTGAGGTCACTTGCCCATACAACATTCGGACACAACAAGGAAATCACCACCACAGTATACAGTACAAACGATACATACGTTCAGTGATGAATTATGCAAGCCCTTCCTGGGCTCCTAACCTCACCAAAACACACTACAACACTCTACAGACCATACAGAACAAGGCCCTAAAAATAATCACAGGCTGCACAGCTACTACACCCACAGACCACCTACATCAAGAAACCAAAGTCCTCAAAGTCAAGGATCACCTAGACATGAGAGGCACCCAGATTCTTGCTGCAGCCTCCACAAACCCACAACATCCACTACATTACATGACAGCACATCTATCCACACCAAGGAACATCGAAACAACACCCAGCACACGATATCATACACAAATACTGTCATCTCTTCCCCCTCGCCCACCTCAGACCAGCTTCCAGAAACATATCCACACTCAAATCACTCGCCACTCCATTCAGTCACATAAAAACAACACACAGCTGAATGCACGGCTTCCTGGCATCCACCCTTCTGAATCCTATCTCCCTCGTGAGGACAGGGTCCACCTGGCCTGGCTGAGATGTGGACACCATGCAGCAACTCTTAAGCTACCAGAAGAGGCTGGATGACTCCGTCGCTGATGCCTGTCCAGGATGTAACACACTATCCCATACTATTAAGCACATTACGGAAGACTGCATTGCACACAATCACCCATGCCAACAACACAACATACACTC
>NC_136954.1:13490872-13773907 GCF_032717465.1 Coenobita brevimanus
GGTGCTCACACCCAGGTAAGAGTGAATGGAGATTTGAGTGATGAGTTTTCCGTGAATGTTGGTGTGCATCAGGGGTCTGTCTTGAGTCTCATGTTGTTTATCATGGTACTTGAAGCCCTTTCACGTGACTTTAGAAACGGACTTCCGTGGGAGTTGTTGTATGCTGATGATTTGGTATTGATTGCAGAGAACGAAAGGGAGGCAGAGGAAAGGTTTAAGAAGTGGAGAGATGGTATGGGGCACAAGAGTTTAAGGGTAAATGCAGATAAAACAAAAGTGATGATATCTAGGGTTGGTGGCGGTACTGTCAAAGACGAGGGAGAGTGGCCATGTGCAGTTTGCCACAAGGGCGTGGGAAGTAATTCCATCTTGTGCAGTGTGTGTGATAAATGGGTGCTTAAGAGATGTAGTGGTATCAGAGGTAGACTGCGAGATAATGCTGATTTTATGTGTACGGCGTGTCGGAGTGAGCAGGTGGAGATTGTCAGACGTGAAAGGATTGAACTTGCTGGTGAATCTCTTGAGTGTGTGGAAGAGTTTTGTTATTTGGGAGACATGTTGTGTGCTGGAGGTGGGGCTGGAGCTAGCTCTGTGGCTAGGGTGAGAAGTGGTTGGAAGAAGTTCAGGGAGCTCTTGCCTCTCCTGACATTGAGAGGACTCTCCCTACGTGCTAAGGGGTCTTTGTATGCACCATGTGTTAGGAGTGTAATGCTGTATGGTAGTGAGACCTGGGCAGTGAAGGAGGAAGATATTCGCAGGCTCAGACGTACAGAAATGACAATGATTAGGTGGATGTGCAGTGCGTCCCTGCGTCCACGGCCTAGAGGGGCTGGGTTTACGATGGAAGAGTTGAGAGGTAGGATGGGACTGGAGTGTATTGGTGTTGTGATGAGGAGAGGTAGATTGAGATGATTTGGACATGTGGAGAGGATGGGGGATGATAATTGGGTGAGGAAGGTGAGAAGTGTTAATGTTGGGGGTGGGGTTATGAGGGGTAGACCAAGAAAGACATGGGACGAGGTCATTAAGTGTGACCTCAGGGTTAAGGGACTGAACAGGGAGGCTGCAATGGATCGTGCAGCGTGGAGAGCCGCCATTAGGTGACCAAGGCCGACACATGCAAGCATGTTGGAGCCTTTAAAAACGAACTAAACGAACGAAGCCGATCACTGGAACATTTTTTTTAAAGTTTGAAATGCATTTGAAAAAGACTGAAATGAATGTATTTTTAGCACCAGGTTTCAAAGAACATATTACAGAAATTCAGAGCAAAGATATATGACTAGCAATGGAGCAGAAATAGGGAAGATGTAGATGGTCTTGGCGTTGAAGTGGCGTCGGCGTCAAAGTGGTGTCGATGTTGAAGTGGAGTCGGCGTTAAAGTGACGTTGGCATTGAAGTGGTGTTGGCGGTGAGGATGGTGGTCTTGGCGTAGAAGTGAGATAGGTGAGTTTGCTGAAAGGCTTGATCCAGGAAGGGAAGAAGCGTCAACGTGAATGGGAGATCCTTATACTCTTCATGTCATGAAGCCAGATGTGTAACCTGATAGAAGATGGAAAATACAGGCCGGGTATCATGGGGAGAGGTGGGACAAAAGAGAAGGACAGAAAAGAGAGGGAGACTGGAGACAAAAAAGCCTCTTTTAGTCGCCTTTTACGACAAGCAGAGATAGTGATTAAGTATCCCTCCCCTCGTCTCCCAGGGGTATTGAAAAAAATTCCATGCCAAACTTGACCTTGATGTGAAAAGTAAATATGCATCAAATTTACATGCGATACACGGGAATACAGGTTTTGAAATATAGGAAAGTTGCCAAATAAGCTCCCCATATGTTTCAAGTGAATTAAATGAAAAATTACACTTTCGAACTGACATATCGCTCAACTGTAGAATTGAGTAAATACGAAACTTTACATAACATTCTCGAAATATTGTTTGGCTTCTAACACTGCATCACTGGTTTTTCAAAATAATTTCTCTTTCTCGTTATATCGGAAGGAATGAAATATTTTTGTGTCCATTGTATACATAAAAAAGCAATAACCGAGGACATTAATGTTTGTATATTGTAAATCTTTCAGTAGCCAGTAGTCGAACCCAGTAATATGAATCTGTTGACTTGTAATTCTTTCTCACCGTCATCTTTCAGGTGGACTCAAAAGTACGTGGTGTTGGACTGCAGAACGGAGATGGCCAAGAGTCTTATCATTGGCCATGTAAGGGACGTGCATATGGGTCGACGCAACTACCACTACCTTATGTCCGGCCTTGTGAGTACCATCGCCACCACCCTTCCTCACAATCCTACTTCCGCCCTAACCCCCACCCCTCTCACAAATCGACTCCCACCCACCACCCACCCTCACATTCCTCTCTTCCTCCACACCAGGCCTCACACTCCCTCCGTTATTCTTATATCCCGTCGTGAGTACAGCTTCTCATCTCGCCACCTCACTCCTCCTTTATCATCCCATACCACTCTTACTCGGTTTACCCTTTGTTTCTCTTCAGGATTGTGGCTGGGGACTTGGATATAACGTAGAATGTTCCGGTTCGTGGTCAAGGAGAAAATTTACATCAGTCTCCTTATATCTTTATTTGCACTTACGACGCCACCCTTACCTCTGCAGCTTCCATATATCTTCCCCCTCTTATCGTTTCTCGTACTCCGTAATGACTCTTGTGCACTGGATAAGGATAAATCTACCTGTTTATCTATTGACTCTCCATCTATCGTTCCCTTATCATTTATCACCTTATATTTATTTTAGTCTCCCTTTCACCCCGTAGCTCCATGTGCCTCATCAAGACTCGTGTTTCCAACAAAAAACATAAATGCATCTTTTCTGTTTTACTTCTCATTAACTATCCTTTATTTCTCTCTCGCCACATTGACTATTTCTGTTTTACTTCTCGTTCATTTTCTTCATTTTTCTCTCTGTTTTCACCTTTCCTGTTTTACTTCCCCTATATTATTTCTTCATAATTTCTCTCTCCTCTTTCACTGGTTACCCCGGACCTCCATCCCTCATGATTTATCACTTCACACTTGCCTCCTGGTCAGCTTACCCTCCCCACACCCCTTAATGACACTCAGAATGTCGCATATGCTTCTCCATCTTTTCTCTCTTCATCTACCCTTATCATGTATTACCCAACTCCTGCCTCTTATTTCATTATCACCACACACCTAACTCATATCATTTATCACCTCACTCCTGCCCCATATATCATTTATTACCTCACTCCTGCTTCTTATATCATTTATCACCTCACCCCTGCCTCTTATATCATTTATCAGCTCACTGCTCCCTCTTATATCATTTATCACCTCACTCCTGCCTCTTATATCATTTATCATCTCATTCCTGCCTGTTATATCATTTATCACCTCACTCCTGCCTCTTATATCATTTATCACCTCACTCCTGCCTCTTATACCATTTATCGCCTGACTCCTGCCTGTTATATCATTTATCACCTCATTCCTGCCTCTTATATCATTTATCACCTCATTCCTGCCTCTTATACCATTTATCGCCTGACTCCTGCCTCTTGCGTCATTTATCACCTCACTCCTGCCTCTTATTTATCACCTCACTCCTGCCTCGTATATCATTTATCACCACACTCCTGCCTGTTATCACCTCACTCAAGACCTCTACCGTTATCATTTATCACCCACCCTAATCTTTTATTACCTCTTTTTTGCCTCTCATCACCTTACCTAAGCCCCTCTCTCTATCCAAATCCCGTTTTCTTCGAGTCACACAGCCAATCACTTCAGTTTAATTGCTACTTAGAGGTGGAAATTGGACCTTCCCTACGACACTTGTATTCTCCTTCGCTAAATATTTTCATAACTCCTCTTCCCAAGTGGTTTATGTTACATTTTACACCTTCCATAACGTCTTTCGCTAAGCAGTTTATCTACATCTTACACTTTTCATACGTTATCTCCCGAAGCGATTTATTTTGCTTCTTAAACCCATCGTAACACCTCTCCCTTTCGTAACTCCTCATCGTAAGCGATATATTTTGCATTTTACACCATTCGTAACTCCTTGAACAATTTATTTTATATACATCTTGCGCCTTTCTTAACGGCTCTTCTTAAGCGATTTATTCTATATACATCTTACACGTTTCATAACTCCTCTCTCAAAGCGATTCCTTTTACTTATTAAACCTTTCGTACCTCCTGTTCACAAGGGATTTATTTTGCATCATACATCTTACTTTTATGTAGGCTATACGGTATGTGTTCAGTATCTACACATTTTGGTTCAGTAACCCCCACAAGATGCACAGGCGACATTGTAGAGCTTGATCCTTAGTTATCAGTGTCTATCCTGCATCATTTATTCATTGATTACTACTTTGCCATACCCACTCCCACACCAACAGACTGAGCCATCCCCACAACACACAAAATACCATCAGAAGAGTTTCTAGTGAGTGCAGTTTAAGGCCCTCTCCCACTTGGGCAAAAGTGGGGAAGATAAAGTCACGATGTGTCAAAAATCCCTAATCGTGGGTATTCGTGATCAAAATCTTGTCCATTCGTGGCATGTCGCCGATACGTCGGACGAGGTGGAAATTTATCGTGGGGGGCCACGACGTTTTCGTGCTGCATGAAAACGTCGTGGCCCTCCACGATTTTGTAAAATTTCGCTGATTAGTCGTCGACAACAAGCCGACACCTCGGCGACGTCGGTGATTACCCGGCGTATAAACCGCGTATGATTGCCGACATCGGCGAGGCGTCGGCGGTGAAAAAAACCGTTGAGATGTCGTACGGTTATACAGCGAAGTGTCGGCAATGTATCGGCGATGCATCGGTGAGGTTAATACGACATAGCCTACGTAAACCGTACGATACGTACCGGGTTGTGCGACAGTAATATTTCATCTTATGAATGTCGGTGATATATCGCCGACATGTTGGTGAACTCAGAGGAATAACGTCGTGCCTCTTGCGCCGATGCATTTGCTGACACATCGACGATACATCGTCAACAGCACGCCGCCGTTGTACCTTTATCGCCGTTGAATCACCGTAAAAAAAAAAACGTTAAAATTTGAATTTAGAATAATGCTTGCGCATTACGCCGACATATCGCCGATATGTCGGCTACTAGTCGCCGGTTATATCGTATACTCCGCCGAGGTGTCGGCGTTTTGTCGTACTGGTGTCGCCGGTATTATGCCGACACCACGATTCTTGGTCAGAGTCGTCGACACATCACCGACTTCGGCCACGATTTTCATCGTGGCTTCATCGTGCCTATTTACGCCGAAGTGGGAGAGGGCCTTTATAAGTCACCCTGTACCACCGCCGCCGCAGTCGCCGCCGCCGCCGCCGCCGCCACCACCACCACCACCACCACCACCACCATTTTCTCCTGTGTCTATGTCTAGTTGATAATTACAGTTCATCAGTTACATGTAAGATGGAAAGATATGATATTCAAAACAAATCGCGGTGGAGGAGGCGTCACGAAATTTCCGATCAACCTATCAGCGGCGTATTCTCGTTTGTTTGGCTCTTTTAACACCTTTTTCTTAGCGGTTTATTTTGCCCATTTCGCCTATATATTTTGTCTTATTGGTAATTGAGGTGGGGATTGGAGTTAATTAGTGATGTGGGTAGCGAGGATATTTGGGAAATGATGGGAAAGGGTGTAGGAAGGAAGGGAGGGAAGGGGAAGGGAAGGAGAGGAAGATGGAGGAGAAGGGAGGTAAGGATGGGAGAGGGAATGAAGGAAGAAGGGCAAAAGAGAGAGAGAGAGAGAGAGAGAGAGAGAGAGAGAGAGAGAGAGAGAAAGAGAGAGTGATTTTCAAATATCGACAATCGTAGTAAAAGAAAAAAAAAACTTTCCGACAGCATCACATACATAGTCCACCTCCTTAAAAATATGCAAAGCAAATTAAAAAAGTAAAGAAAACCTAGAAAAACCGTACTGTGATACCATGACCGAAATTAATCCCTTCTGTGTGGCCAGTCTGTGAAAACAGGTGATATTTGTGTTTTTAGGGAGGTAAAAATATATGATTAGTGAATAAGAAAATTAATCTCAAAGCCGACTTGGTGAATTAACCATTTCGTGCATATCAGGTGTTTTTGTACCTAAACTCTCGCACGTGACAGGTAAATGAACTCTCTAACTCCTCTCGTTCTAAGGTCTCTACGGAGCTGAATCTGAATGTAGCAAGAATTTAAAACGTCATCGGCGTGAAGTGGTTAGAAAAACAAGTATTAATAAATTTGGTTAGTGAATGCCGCGGAGCACTCCACCTAACACTAATTAAAGGTAAATTAGAAAATAAAATACTGTGGTGGTCCTGGACAGGTCAAATAAATTAACCGTATGATTTAATTAAGATAAGCAAACTTTAATTTTGACGACAGTAAAATACTCATTAAAAGGGCTGTCTCTGTCGTATTTAAAATCAAATATTTGTCCCTCCTCTCTCAGCGCCAGGTGATGGTGGTGGTTGGGGGGGGGGGGAAGAGCGAGGGAGGAATTACTCTCCCGTCATCTGGGCTACTAAGTTATCTTCTCTGTGCAGTTCCAGATGACACTCTTCCCCGTTTCCTTGATCGTTGTCATCGTGGGGAGCTTCGGAGACGTCAAATGAGACGCTGTGTGGGGGATTATAGCAGGGTACCTTAATGGACTCCATGGTGTGTGGAGGTTTGGTTGCTGGGTGAACGTCACATCTGAGTCTCCACTCTATTCTGTCCTCTCCCCCCCCCCTCCACCTTAGATCCCTGTCACTGCCTCAACTAATTTTGCAGGGCCCTTTTCTTCTACTGATGCTTCTTCCTTCCTTTTCTCCTTTCCTCCCTATTCCATCTTCTGCTCTAAAAAGAGTGGAATTTTCCATATTCGTAAAAATTTTCATCAGTAGCCTTCAGCATGTTACAGCATTAAGGATCAGGGCCTGTGCACTGTTGGTCTGGCCAATTGTGGGGACCATGGTTGTTCGGCACCACCCAGGTGTGTGGACCTGTGCATATGCGGAACTGCTAATAAGCTACAGCCGCGGATCCGTGGATGCCGTTGCTTTGTGGGTGGACTTGTTGTTGCTATCCCTTCCTGGAAAGGGCAGGAAGTGCTTGCTTGGAACTTGGACCCTGCTTGTGGAAATGGCCGAGCCTCTAGACTCCGGGTTCTGCTCATGCGATCCTTTCTTTTTCAGCAGTTATGTTGAGCCTTTTCCTTACCATCTAAGATTGTGGAAATTGTCTCCAGTTCTTCCTGCCTCAGTTCTGCTGATGTTTTGACCCTGATGATGACCCTGGCTTCTCTTGATGATACGTTTCTAGCTCTTCCCGCTGTTTCCCAACCTGTACTCACCTCTTCTGTTTCTTCCCACTTAACTACGCCAGTTTCCACCTCACTGTCCCCTACTCCGACATCTCTGTCCACCTGTTCATCTTACATAGTAACTTCTGAACCTTATTTGCCTCCACCCTCTCCTCCATCTACCCTTCCTGTTCTTCGGATTCCTTGTTCCATTCTCATACTTCTTCCCTACTCACTAACCTTGTCTTGACCATCTCTCTTTTCGGGCCCCAGACCTTGTCTCAGAATTTTAACGTCACCTCACAAACGGATGATCACTAGCTTCATCTCTCTCTGTTACATAAGGTAGGCACTGATGTTACGTCCTTTGTGTGACCCAATGGGTCTCATCATCTTAAAGTGTTCAGTGCAACCCTACCAGAAAAAGTTAAATCTTTAGTTGATCCATCCGGCATTCCAAGCACAGTCTCACCTGATGCACAGTTAATTTCGTCTATACGCACTGTCAGTCTTCCCTCTTTCTTCTCGTTGGGTAATCAAAATTTTGCTTACTGTTCTGAGAATATTCGATTCATTCTTTCTAACAGCATCATCCGAAACTCTCTGTACATTGTTACATCAGTCATTTTCATGGACGCCATCTATAACCAGCTATCATTGCTAAAACTGTATTTGAATCTCACAATCTTTCCTCTTCAGTTAATAGAAATCTATTAACCACTTTCAGTCTAGTGCCATATTTGTTTATTTATTTATTTATCTTTCCCTTCACCATCAGAGGAAGATAAGGATCTACGAGTATTTACAGGAGCATTCATAAGTGTTTCTTTCCTTCCCAGAGTCACGCACCAGCAATGCAGTAAAAAGAGTGGTAAAGTCAGTAGAAAAAAATTGTTTTGCCTTTTATTTAATCCCAAGTATATAAAGTTGAGTACTTAAATGGAATGTAATGGGTTGTTAGATGCCACTTGGAGACTCAAAAAAAGAACTTCTGGATAAGATAGCAGACTACGAGGTGCTGCCCAAAAGTTTCTGAAATTTGAAAGCAGGGCAGAAACCGCTGGTCATACAGTGTGTGGATGCTGGGTGGCGGTGCATGTACGCTTTGTTTGTTACTGTGTCAAGTGGCATTGTGCAGGGTGAATGCATTTGCTGAATGTTTGTGTGCTTTCATTATTGCGTTTGGGTTAATTTGCAAATTTTGTGACTATAAAATGGAGGATGTGAAAGAGCAACGTGTGTGCATCAAGTTTTGTGTGAAACTCGGGAATAGCGTGGCATAAACTCATAAAATGGTAAAACAAGCATTTGGTGACAGTGCTTTAGGGGTTACACAAACCTATGACTGGTTTAAGCGTTTTAAAAATGGACAAACGTTAACAGATGATGGTGTACGTTTTGGCCGCCCTTCCACTAGTTCAGCTCCTAACAATGTGGCCAGAGTTAGTGCAACCATCCTCGAAGATCGCAGCAGGACAGACCATGATGTTTGTGACATTGTTAGCAAATCGTATGGAACTTGCCAACGCATTTTGTCTGGCGATGTGAGGCAAAAGTATCCAGACAAATGGTGCACAAACAGATGGGTGTTTCACCATGACAATGCACCCATGCAGACAGGCCATGTTGTTCAGCAGTTTTTCGCATAGAAAAACGTGCTGGTTCTCCCCCACCCTTGTATTCACCAGATTTGGCCTCCCATGATTTTTTCCTCTTTCTGAAAATCCCGCTGAAATGACTATGATTTGGAACCATTGAGGAGATCCAGGAGAAAATCGCAGACATTGCTGAACAAACTTATGTTAAAGGACTTCTGGAATGTGTTCCGATCATGGTAGAAATACTGGGATCGATGTCTGAAGGCCCAAGGATACTACTTTGAAGGGGGTGGTGGTGATTAGGGCTTGACCAAAGCTTTTTTCCTTCGGGAACTTTTGGGCAGCATCTCGTAAAATTGATGATATAATAACTACAGTTTAAGAGCAAAATTGGATAGAGGCAGATCACCTCAACTGTAGAACAGATAGCAGATGGACAACCCAAATAAATGTTTGACAAAACAGAGATGAAGTGAGGGGAAGGGTCAGGTATAGGACAAAATGATCACATGAAATGCAGAGATTCACTTGGATTTGATGGAACAGGCTAACCACCAAATTATCAGAGTGGGAAATACAAGCCAGTGTATTCCCCCACGAATGTAAATTGTCTGCCATCAGTAAAAAACTACATCAGTAATCCAGGCAGTCGGAGGGATACTATTGCAGCTTCACCAAAATCGAAAAAATAAGTCGTAGAATTTCGCTGTTTACTCCTACGAAGTTAAGTATCTCACTAGCATTCAGAAGCCTGATATTGGGTATTATTTTGATGAAGGTCGTTGAGTATAAGAGACCTTTGAAGGATTTCTAATACCTACCCTTTAAATAGCCGTTCCCTTCATTGAGGGCATGATAGAAAATGACAAATAATGTCAAGCCAAAAGAAGGAGTTAGGGGGTATTTCTTGCAGAATCCTCTGGCAGTCAGAGGCATACCATCGCAGCTTCGGCAAAAGTGTTGACAAGCAAGCCATATATCCCGGGATACTGTCCACGGTTTGGATAGAATTTGCCCACTTGATTTTTTGATATTTTGGTCTCACACACACACACACACACACACACACACACACATGCACACACACACAATCTCGCTTCTCCCATTCAGCCATTAGTCAGTCCTGTTTGGTAATTGAAGAGCATAATTACTGGTAGATTTTCCATATACTGGCTAAAGTCACCATGTTGTAGCTTAAGTAAAACACTGCGGCAGTAGCCTAGGTTAGCTAACAATATGACAGTACACTCGGTAAAAAAAGTATCGGTGCATAGAGGGTTCGATGTCTTCCGAAAATATTCACTCACGTGCTGGCTGTGTGGGAGGGTTGGTAACTTGTTATGCCTAGCTGTAGCAGGTTCAAAATGTTTATTTATATTTTAGCGAGGGGATACCTCAGATGACGTTATATGACACCTCCCAACACCTCTCAACACGTCGGACACAAATATTTCAAGAGACCTTCGTACCCTGATCCAAAATGTTTCGTCAGTGTTGTGCACCGATACTTTTTTTTACCGACTGTACAGTATATAATAATAATAATAATAATAATAATAATAATAATTTTTATGATGATGATGATTATTATTATTTTATTATTAGCATAGTAATTATAATAACTTGAGAAAGACCCCTTCGGTCGTTTGATCCGTCACCATTTCTTCATTTTTCGGAATTTGTTCGAAATGTGTATGAATAAACTAGTAGCTGGTAAGGCTCGAAGAAAATGGACTTGGTTTCGTTGGCTAAGTTGCAGAAAACAAACGTATGAGGGGCAACTATAATTAATGCGCAAGGAAAATATTTATAAGACTAAAAAAAATGCACAATCTGAAGCACTAGGGAGTGTTCCTGCAGAGCTTTATCGATATCAGTCCACGAGTCTAGGAGGAGTAGCTGGATAAGCCCGTATACAGACAGACTACGGTCCCTTCATGTATAGATAATAATAATGATAGTACTGTTAAAAAGAAAAAGAAGAAGGATGATGGCACAAATAGTACTTCTTCCCCTCCCCGACTTCCTTCTCCTCATTCAGTCGCCGTCACAAACATAATGGTTGATAAATTGAGGGCAACAGAGGTCACCTTCATCCATTTCAGAAACTCGAGTGGCCACTTCCATAGGTAATCACGGTTGTAGTGAGGCGTGCGTCTGTCTGTGTACGTACTCGTAAATGCATTCCTGTGTCCCTCCGCCCGTTTCTCGTTTGGCCGTCCAGCTGGTGCATCTGTCCGTCTGCCCATCTATCCATACCTCTGTCCGTCCCTCCATCTGTACGTCCGTTGTGGTCGATGACCCTTAGTTTTAATTAGGAGAGCGATGCTTGTATAAGTAATTGCCTGTAATTAGTTTGCCTTTCACTTTTTTCTTGGTGGGGGGAAAGGAGATGGAATTAGAGAGAGAGAGAGAGAGAGAGAGAGTCGTGCTTCTGATGTCTGCTATAATAGTCTCTACATCTTTAATCCTCTCGTGCCTCCTCTTGACTTTCTTACTTCGTTCACATTTCCTTCTGCTCCTCCTCCTCCTGGTTGCCGTCTTCGTCATCTTGTTCATATTTCTTGTATTCTCTGTATTTCTCCTCCTCTTTCTGATCCTCGTCTCCTTCCTTTCTCTTCCATCTGTTTTCCTAATTATCCTCTTTTGTTTTTCTTTCCTCTTCCATTTTCTCGTGCTTTGTCTTTCTTTCTTCCTCATCGTTTTGCGTTTTCCATTTACCTATTCATCATTCTTGGTTTTGTCTCTTATCGTTTCTCATTTTCATCCTCTATATCATGCGTTTTATTACCTTTCTTCTCTTCATTACCAAACATTTTTCTCATTATTTTCTTATATTGATTCTTAATCCATGCGTTTTTTTTTTTTTCAATGTGGCTAAATAATCTCTCTCTCTCTCTCTCTCTCTCTCTCCTTTTGTACGTTGAATCTCCTCCCCTCACCCCACGTCTTTCACTTTCCTTTGTACTGATCGTTATATCCAATCTCTCCCCACCTTCGCTTCATCTCGTTCTTTGTATTCTTTTGTACTCCTCCTCTTGCCCTTCCTCTCATCCATTTGTACTCCTTTGTCTTCCTTTCTCCTTGTCCCCTCACTCATCTTCCCTCTCACTGCTAGTTGTACATTTTTTAATTGTTTCTCTCTCCTCCTTCCCGTTCCTGTATTTATATTGTACTCCTTTGCACTCCCCTTGTAGTGCCCTATCTCATCTTACTGAACTCTCCATCTCGATCTTCTTTGTATTCCTTTGCACCATATTTCCTCCCCTCTCTTTACCCTCCCTTTGTACGGTATTGTATTCCTCTCCTGTCAGTCCCCCTCTCACCACATTTTCAATTCCTTTTTATTGTTTCTTTTCCTCTGCCTGTAATCTCCATTTGTATTCACTTGTACATTCATAGCCTCATTCCTCCTCTCCTCACTTCTTGTATTCCTTTGAACTCCCTTTTATCCCATTGTACTCCTCTCCTTTCCTCTCTCTCACTTTCTCTAATCATCTTGTATATTCTGTCTTCCTTTCCCTCGTTCCATCCACCCTGTCTATCATTTTGTATTACTTTGCAGTCTGCTCCCCTCTTTCATATCATTCGCTGTTTTGTACCTTCTGTATTCCTTTGTATTCTCTCTCTCTCTCTCTCTCTCTCTCTCTCTCTCGAGTATCCTGTTTCCTCCATCCTTGTTTTTCGTTTCTGCCTCACGCTTTCCATGTCATCTTTCTCTGTCTCCCCCCCTCCTCTCTTTCTCTCTGTCCCCTCCTGTCTGTCTCTCTCTCCCCTCCTCCGTTGCTCGTCCTATCCTCCCTCTCTCTCACTTTCACAGTTCTCAGTTATTCCTTCTTTGTGCAATATCTCTTGCATTCGCTGTTAAATAATTCCCCCCTCCCCCCCCCTCTCTCTCTCTCTCTCTTGTCATCATTTCCTTCACCTCACTCATGAACTTGGCATGTATCTCTCTCACTTTATCTCATGTGCTTCATTTTTCCATCTGTCACCCACACATGTAACCATCCACTCAGGTGATGGACGAGAGGTGGGAGCGTGACGTGAAGGAATACGGTGCCGTCAACATCACCGGGTTCCGTATAGTGGACACGTCCAGCCCCTTCGTCAGGGACTTCCTCAGGACATGGTCTACACTGGATCCAAAGCTGTTCCCGGGCGCTGGCCACGGCTATATCTCGGTGAGTACCCGCTTATTATTATTATTATTATTATTATTATTATTATTATTATTATTCCCGGGCGCTGGCCACGGCTATATCTCGGTGAGTACTCGGTTGTTATTATTATTATTATTATTATCATTATTATTATTATTATTATTATTCCCGGGCGCTGGCCACGGCTATATCTCGGTGAGTACCCGGTTATTATTATTATTATTATTATTATTATTATTATTATTATTCCCGGGCGCTGGCCACGGCTATATCTCGGTGAGTACCCGGTTATTATTATTATTATTATTATTATTATTATTATTATTATTCCCGGGCGCTGGCCACGGCTATATCTCGGTGAGTACCCGGTTATTATTATTATTATTATTATTATTATTATTATTATTATTATTATTATTATTACCGGGGGCTGGCCACGGATATATCTTGGTACTTGCCCGGTTGTTGTTGTTGTTGGTATTATTATTATTATTATTATTATTATTATTGGGCATATGGAGAGAATGGATAATGAGCGATTGGTGAAAAAGATAACTAGATCTGATGTGAGAACTGAGAAGTGTAAGGCTGAGAGGAAGACCACGAATAGGATGGATGAACAGTGTAAAGAGAGCACTGGATGCGAGAGGGATGTCTGTTGAGCAAGGAAGAGTGGCTGTGCGTGACAGAAATAAATGGAGAGAAATTGTGAATGAATAAGTGATGACGCAGCCCCGAGGGGATATTCTCTCGCATTTGGTCTGATCAGCTAGTCAGGTCAGGTGCGGGTAAGGGGATGAGTCTGTTATGATGTGGCAGGGGTAAACCAGCTCTGCTGTCGGGCCCTGCTGCGGATGTCACTGATTGCATTGCGCAGTTGACCCTTGTGCGGTGTGGTGCGGTGAGGATCTGTCCGTTCTCCCCTTTGGGGCTAAGATGCGAATGAATGTGTTTGAATGGGTGAGTAAATGGGGAGTGTGTCGTCCTGTCTCGGCTACCTCCCTTTCCTTGGGGGAAGCAGCCTAGGTATATAGATAGATAGATAGATTTTTATTATTATTATTATCCAAGGTTTCGATAATTCCTTGTAGGCCGTAGGAATTGAAAGTTTTTTTTTTTTCTCCCAGATTTAGACTTTGTACTTTTGTTGCGAGTGGTAGGTATTACAAAAAAAATAGTCTCATGCCAGTATGGTGACGAAGGAAGGCTTCTGATATTCAGAGAGGAATGAGAAATGTGGAAGTCGCTAATAAACGCATGGGTTCGATTGTCGGTGAAGTTTCTGTTCGTTTTATTATTATTATTATTATTATTATTATTATTGTGAAGGTTTATATCCAAGGGATGGTTGGGGTTTATTGCTCACGTAATGCCACTCAGGGATGAGTGAGGCTGGTCACTCTCATCTTAAATGTCAGGACCAATATGCCTAGCCCCGGGCTCCTACGCTCCTCATGGGGCAACATAGGTTTGGATGATGGATGGATGGATGGAATATTATTATTATTATTATTATTATTATTATTATTGAGAAGCGTGGTAGGTTAACGTGATCGTTTTGCTTTTTATTATGGGGGGGGGGAGGTAAATAGGATTTCTTAAAGAACTGCTTTGGGATTTTCAAGTATTGGTTCGTAAGAGTATGTTCTAATTTGGAATATGTTATCGTTATTGGAGGGCCGGGTACATTTTGGAATATATTTTCTCTTTCATTGATCGGATGAGACAGATGTTATGTCGGTAAGTAATAAATATAAGTATTGCTATTGTTGGCGAGTGAGGTGAGTTGCCATCAATGTATTATCTACTGGCAAAATTTCACTGCTGTTTATTATTTACCGCAGTAGCTACTTTCACATTAACTCTGTCCAGATTTTTGTCCCTTTGAGGCTTCTTTCACATAGCTGTACGGCAGAAAAGACAATGCTGCCGCTGTACATCTTTCTTATTGCGCATCTTTGTGACTAGCATCATATTCTAGTGTTTATCTGCTGTTACAGTTCAGTATTCAAGATAGAGAGACTTCTGTGTGAGGCCAAGTTAGAGTAAAAAGTGTATAGCAAAATTTCCCGGCTGTGCTAGGGTTATACCGCTTTTATCCTAACCTGGCCCAGATTTTCGTTCTTTTGCAGCCTATTTCTCGTAGCTTAGTGGCAGAAGAAAAGGCTGCGGCCCTACATCCTTTTTATAGCACTTCTTTGTGACTAGGCTCGGATTCTAGTGTTAATGCATTGTTACAGCTCAGCATGCAAGATGGAGAGGTGGCAATTTTAGGACAGGTTAGAGTAAACTGTATTTTCATGCAGTCCAGAGTCATAGTTACTAAACACCCTTACCTCAGTCTGAAAGTTAGTCGTGGCCTTACACACCTATAACACTTTGTTGATAGCTCGAAGCAATTCTGGACTGCATGAGTAAGTGTCATTGCAAACTGTTGCTCTTGTATTCAGACGGCCTTCGAATGACCACCTTAACACTGAACAGCGGACTCAGGATACGACGTACGATAGTTTAAGGTGAAAATATGACTCTTGACTCTGCTGTATTACCTTTCATTGTGCTAGATTAAAATACGTAACACCTACAGTAAACACGAGGATGTAGAGTCAACATCGAAAGTCATGTCGCCTCCCCTGCCTCTCTCTCCACAAGCTTAAAATGAATGGTGTGTGCGGTGGCTCAATCGGTAGAGAGGTGGCCTGCGGTCCTACCGGACCGAAGTTCAAATCCCCGCTGGGGCAGGGAACAGTTTAAGGATTTGAATTCATGTAAAGCAGACTTTACCGATCTACCAGAAGACCCGCCGACATGTCTTAAAAATACCCCCGCTAATACCAATACACCAGTCCTGTATGAGACAGCCCTAGCTTGTATTCAATATGGACGGTGGGTGTTAGCGCCGAAGTGGTGACATGTAGAGGTGTATGATATGTAGGAGGACTACTGGGCCTCAGGAGCAGGCTGTGAAGCCTATGCCCAGAGTCGAGTACATAAAAAAAAAAAAAAAAAAACGTCGCTTAAGACGCTGATCTGAGGCCAGATGAAGTCACAAGTGTCTGTTGCCGCGGATTTTGATTATCAAAGTGCCTGGAGAGAATAGCTGGACAGGCAACAGGACTTTCGATGCCAACTGTGCAATAAGAAGCCAAAGAGAAGGGGTCTGTACTTACTAGGAGATCAACTTCAGTCTTTGTGAAGGGAATTGTATTATTTTTGTGAGATAGAAGGGTGTGTGCGGAGGAGAGAATTGAAAGCCCCCAAATATACTAGCTTATGGAAGAATTATACCCATACTTAGAATGTGCTTATTGAGGTGAAACAGCTTCGGCCCGACTTGGACCCTCGTCAAACAGCCTGTGAAAAATGACGGAACATGTGCATTTATACAAACGGAATGAATAAGATGGAAAGGATGGCATGTCTGAAGAGGCCAGACGTTAGGGTAAAACTGTTTTATCAGCCCCCAAAATAGCTTTTCCAAAATTTGTATATAATTATTTCAGGTGAACACTTCCCGGCTTTGTAATATAAAGACGAACGGTATTATGTATAATAATAGATTAAGTTTTGTTTACGTGTCAGATCAGTGTGGTAACTGGTGTATTCATTTGGGAGACAGATCTACGGATTCGCTTGCCGGACTAGGCTATATTTTAGTACAAAGATACACAACCTTGTATCCCATGTAACAGGTATGTAAAGTTTTCTCCTTTTACAACTGTGAGGGACACACACACACACACACACACACACACACACACACACACACACACACACACACACACACACACACACACACACACACACACACACACACACACACACACACACACACACACACACACACACACACACACACACACACACACACACACACACACACACACACACACACACACACACACACACACAAAGTATGTGTCAATGAGATCAGTGAACCTCTGCCTCAAAAGTCACAAGGATTTGGAGAGAGAAAGAGAGAGAGAGAGAGAGAGAGAGAGAGAGAGAGAGAGAGAATTACCTAAATACCCTTGCTTCTCTTTAAGAACTCCTCCTGTTCACACGGAGAAAAGAAGAGAACAGAATTTAGTTTTAAAATTTCATCTCGCCCTTCTAAGATCTCTTTTTTTTCCCCTCCTCCTGTGGCCATAATTATCGTTTCCCTTCCTCTGTAATGACTCACTTTTAAAGCCTCGTCTTACTACCGTTCTTGTCAAGCCCTCCAGCACCTAATTAAGGTGTTCTAGTATTCCTTCACCACACCCCTTCCTCATCTTCACCTCTCCCCTACACACACACACACACACACACACACACACACACACACACACACACACACACACACACACACACACACCGCTCGCTGGTGCAGTGGTAACGTTCTCGCTTGCCATCTGGTGGACGGGAGTTCGCGCCTCGCTCAGGTTGCGAAAAGTTTCACTGACGAAGTGGGTGGTTACTGTCCCCCTTGAGCAAGGGGACGGGTGTGTGCTTGTGTGAAGGTCACAGCCTTGCCCTTAGATCGGACTATATGAGCTCTCAGCTCCCTTCCGGGAGGGTAAAAGCTGACGATCACGACCATCAAGTGATCCTGACCGACCCGGTGAATTACGCGGTGAATTACACACACACACACACACACACACACACACACACACACACACACACACACACACACACACACATCTCTCTCTCTCTCTCTCTCTCTCTCTCTCTCTCTCTCTCTCTCTCATCGTTCCGTCTGTTTGCCAGTGTCTGTCTATCTGTCTGTCTATTAATCTACCTGTCTATCGGTCTGTCTGTCTATCTGTCTATCTACCTATCTGTCTATCTCAACTTCAGCCCTATCAAACCCCGTGATACAAATATGCCTTCTTTCCAACAGACGACCCCATTCAGCCTAAGAATGACCTCTCACCGCCTCAGCATTAATTCTTTGAAAGCTAATGGATTCCCTGTATGTATCAGTGTATACCTTGGTTCTCACATGTTTCCTTTCCTGCTTGGTCTTCAACAGTATCCTTCCCCTCAGACTGTTGGGCTTTTACTGAATAAACAAGAAGCGATAAGGCACAGCAAACCTGTCCCCGATAGTCATTTTAATGCAGACGTATAAACACAACAGGATATCTAGTCAAGGATGTCACATATCAAAGTAGGTGTAAATCGAGTGAAAATTGATGGTTTTATGCCCATTTGAAATTTTAGGCCCGACCCACCCGACATTGACGCCCCTACCGCTAAGGGGAGGGGGTGACCCCTCTGATGTATTGAGGGATGTTACAGGATCCTGAAAAATGCACCTTTAGGTTTTGTTTCATGTCGATATGACAAATTTGATAGGAGTTATGGCGAAAAAACATTTTTTTTAACTTCAATTTTTTTTTTTTACATTTTTTGGGCCTATAGCCTAGGCCTTGGCCAAATTTATCCCAAAAATTAATCAGGTGATCAGAAGATCATAGCCCATCATCCCTGTAATTTTAGTCAATATCGCGCTAATAGTTTTCGCGTAAAGTTACTAACAGAGACAGACAAACAAACATACATACAAACCAAGTGAAAACAATACCCGTCCCCGAGCCCCTCCGGGGCGGGGACGGGTAAAAAGTATCTAAGGAAACGAATAAATAAATATCCTAACCAAAATATACTTAGTCACAGCCAAAATAAGATACCGGTGATCATACTGTAAAAGTTAATGTCACAGGTACTTCTATACTGGGCCATTATTTCCTCTGTACCAAGCACCTGTTTTATTTATCATTATTTCCTCTGTATCAAGTACTTGTGTTATGTATCATTATTTCCTCTATCAAGTACCTGTTTTATGTATCATCATTTCCTCTGTATCACGCACCTTTATATTGTATCATTTCCACTAGCAAACACCTTAATAGTAACATCATTTCCTCTGTATTAAACACCTTTATACTGCATCATCATTTCCTATGTATCAAACACTTTTAACGTGTATCATCATTTCCTCTATCAAACACCTGTATACTGTTTCGTTTCCTCTGTAACAAACACCTATATACTGCATCATTTCCTCTGTATCAAAGATCTGTATACTGTATCATTTCCTCTGTATCAAACAGCTGTATACTGCATCGCTGTCTCTATCAAACACCAGTATACTGTATCATTTCCTCTGTATCAAGCATCTCTGTGGTCATTTCTTCTCAGTCTTGGTCGCTACTTGGGTCCACAACACCTTCTTAAACCAGAAGTCAGAATTATTCCTATTTTCCCCTACATCTCACCGCCCCACACACACACACTTAGCCTGATATATTTCTTGACTCAGCCTCCCTCCTTCCTTTTCTCCACGCCCTTCAAATAATTTTTCCTCAAACTGCAGCCACGTCTCTCTACTTTTCCTTCTTTTCACCCGCTTTCCTTCCTTCGCTTCACCATCCTTCTTCCTCCTGGCCATCTCTAAAGCTTATTTTTTCTTTCCTTCCACTTCACCTCTTCCTGCCATCTCTTTGCTTTCGTCTTTCTTCCGTTCCACCTCACCCTTTTCCATCTCTCCACCTCGCTCTTCCTGTTTCCTTCATATTCCTTCATATTCCTTTAATCCCTTCGACTTCCTTTTTTTCAGTGCCTTTTACATTTTTCCTTTACCCCCAGTCACATACCTCCATTTTCCTCCCATCTCTCCACTTTCCCTGTATCACTTCACTCTCCCACCATCTTCTCACCTCCCTCTTTCCTCCCTTCTATCTCCAAACTTTCTTCCTTCTCTCCATCTTTGTTTCTTCCATTCCATTTATTCACGTCATCTGTATCTCCATCGTCCTCTTTCTGCTTTCCTTCCGTCTCTTCATCTTCCTCTTTCCTTCCTTTTGTCGTTTCACCTCCTTTCCTTCCTTCCAACTACCTCCCTCCCTCTTTATTTCCTTCCATCTACCTCCATCTTTCCTTCCTTCTATCGCTGTACCTTCCTCTTTCCTTCCTTTCGTCTCTCCACTTCCCTCTTTCCTTCCTTTCGTCTCTCCACGTCCCTCTTTCCTTCCTTCCGTCTCTCCACCTCCCCCTTTCGCACATTCCGCTTCTCTACCTTATCATCCTTCTCTCCATCCTCCTATCTATCCAATTTTGCCTCCTCTTCAGATTCCTCTTTTCTCCATTTTTCCATCTTGTTGTTCCTAACTCTCCCGTCTATCCCCCTCCTCCCCCTGTTCCTTCCACCTCCCCATCCCACTTTCATTCCCTCTTCTTTCCTTTCCTTCTCTCCACTACCACCTTTCTTCAAAGTTTCCACTTTCCATCCCTATCTCTGTCTTCTGTCCATCTCTTCACCTTCCTCTTTCTTCCATTCCATCTCTCCTCCTTTCCCACCATCTTCTCGTATACTTCTTTTCCTCTTTCATTCTTTCCTCTTTCGCTGATACTTCCTTATATTCTCCCATTTCTTCTTGCATTTTCTCAAATCTAATGCCTTGTCTTTTCCCCATTCTTTACTCTCGTTTTCTTTTCTTGCTTTACCTTTGGTTTCCATTCAATCGTTGTTGTTTTTATTCCTTACCTTGCCATCTCGTTCAGTTCATTTTTTTTTAACCCTGACTCTCTGTTGGTCCAGAAGAATCTACTATTACGATCCAGGTAACGCCCGAATTTGTTTATATCAGTGAGTCATAGGAGTCTGAGTCTTACTTGCTAACATTCTCTCCTGGTCTCTCGTGTATTCTCCCCATTTCACTTCCTTCTCTTCTTTTCCATTCTCCTTGGTAATTTTTCACGTCTTCTTTGTTCTCATTCTTCTTGCCTCATTTTCAGTTTTTTTTTTTTTTTGTCTTTCTCTTTCTTCTCCATAATGCATGTTTCTCTCTCTCTCTCTCTCTCTCTCTCTCTCTCTCTCTCTCCCAGTTTTCATTTCATTTTCCATTCTCTCACTTCCTATCTTCCATTTTTTCCTCTTTCTTTCATATATCATTATATTCTGTTCTCCCCTCACATTCATTTTTCATGTCCCCTTGACGTGTGCCATCTCCTTCCTACATTTCCCCCGTCTCTACTTGAGGCTCCTTTTTTCTCCTTCACTCTTTCCAGTACTACATTCTTTCCTTTTTCTTTAATTCTACGTTGCTTTCGTCTCGCATTTTTTTCCCTCCTCCTCCTCCTCCATCTTGGAATCATACGCGTTCACCAGCGCTCTGCATAACCAAGTGCTTTAACAACAAGTTTGAGTGAATATCGGTGCGAAAGTGGATAGATCAGTGTATTAGAGTCCTAGACATATTTTCCCCGTGTAAAGTATTTAAATAGATTGCATGTAAACGTTTTTGAGCGGGTTAAAGGTGTAAATCGTTCGCCTGTCCTTTGTTTACATATATTCCCACCCTCTGCATCGTATTCCTGCACTTTCCTGCTGTTATTTCTGGTCTAAGTCATATCGTCACCCTCATAAAGAAACTGCCTAAGTCATTTTTCGGCGATTTCTGGATTTTTGCCTAAATCAATTCTTCATTACGTGGCGCACCTACTGGTATAGCTGTCTTTGCCAGGTCTAGGGTGTGAGTGGTCTAAAATGCGCCTCAAGCTTCTGCCTAAGTAACTGAAACTCTAAGAAAATGAGACAGCTTTTTTTCGATTTCCCGAAAAGTAGAAAAAATGACTTACGCAGTTTCTTTTTGAGGGTTACGATATTATAGTTTATTTTCCCACAGATCAAGGTCAGTTAGAATGATATCTTAGCAAGTAGATTATCTTTTCTCACTAGTAAGTGGTGTTAATGTATTGAGAGTGTATTTACCAACCAGGTGTCTTTGTTTTGGACTGTGTTTTCCCACTATCAGCCTTGTACGTCTTAGCATTGTAAAGTCTAACAAATATTAACTGAGGTGCTTGCTGGTTTAGTGCAAGTGAATAGCATTATCTTATGTATAGAGTAACAACTCTGTATTTGATGTTACACCAGTGAAATAGTTTTTGTACTATAAATAGTTATTCACTGAGTGAAACTAGGTTTTTATATTGATTTTTCCCTCCATTCCATTTTTTTTTTTCTCCCAGTGAATCAGTTTATGGTGTATTTCCAGAATTCATGGTAAGTTAGATTATACCATAGCAAGTAGATTTTCTGTTCGTTTTACACTGGTAAAGGAATTCATGGTGAGTTAGGTTGTACCATAGCAAGTAGGTTTTCTGTTCTATTTTCGCTGGTAAAGGCATTCATGGTAAGTTGGATTATACCATAGCAAGTAGATTTTTAAATTCTTTTTACACTGGCAAAGGAATTCATGGTAAGTTAGGTTGTACCATAGCAAGCAGATTTTCTAATCTTTTTACACTAGTAAAAGAATTCATGGTAGGTTGGATTGTGCCATAGCAGGTAGATTTTCTATTCTTTTTACACTGGTAATGGAAGATAGTATATAAAAAGTAAGTGAATCTCCCTAGAAATTTAATATTTCATTTATAGAATAAATTATCCATTTATAACAACATCCCTTAATCAGTTGTATATTATTTTTTACTTTTGTGGTATTTTGGAATTATTGCAACAAAATACCATCTATACTGAAGGTCTGCCAGGAGTGTACGGGTCGGTTTGTGCCTTAGTATTTTTCGGATTACTTTTCGACACCTGTGTGCAAACTATGCATAATGAGAAGAGATCTAGAAAATGGTTTTGATGAATCGCAGAGAAACTACGGAGAACTCAAGGCAGAGTTTGAGGTACCGAAAGAGTTTGTAGTGGCAAACGTAGGAGTCAGTGACAGCACTCAAGAAGGAAGACGCTTACAAACTGAGCTCGTACCAGCCCCCACCCATCAAGCAGTTACAAATGATAGTGTACTGGTATCTTCCTCACCCAGCGATTCAGTACTTTCCTCGCCAAGCGAAGTCCCCTTTACTCTTGTAAGAAATGGCGCAAAACCTGTAAAAGGCACCTTCCCATAACTACATACAATTGCTACCAGATCCTTGCCGAAGTGGATGATGAGTCAGAAGAAACAAGGCATACTGGGGAATCTACTGTATGTGGTCAGCTGGAGGAATTTTGTGGATGCGCCCCCAGCAGCAGAAAGAGGTACTGTTTTCCAGAAGGTGGACTATGTGATATCACAGAAGCCTGTGATGAGGTCACAAAAGACTCATATGATAAAACTCTGTATAGTCACTACTCGTTATATGTTGATTTGGCATACGATAATTCACTACAACGATAACAAGAAAGTTCCACCCCAAAATCTGATTTGTGATGAATTTCCCGCTATAACGATATTGCCCTCGGAAAATTTCGTACAAAGCACCAGGCACACGCAAGGCAACAGTCGCTTGTCTCAGGCAAGATGGCGGCTATGGCATGCAGAACATTGTTTTGGTTCAGTTGTGGTCCTGCCACCCCTTCAAAGCCTTGTCTTTTCCACTCATTCTCATGTGCCCCCCTGCTATCGTCACCTCTTAGCCAAGCATCGTGCTACAATAGGCTTTTACATCATGTAGCACCAGGCCAACGTTACGCAAGTGTGATTTTTGTGTTGTTGCAACTAGTTCCTGTACGTGAGTAATGCTGCCTGTATTAGTGTGATAGTGTTTGTTTTGGTCTTGGAGACAATTTGTACCGACACAGGAAGTGATTAAGGTGGGTTGCCATTTTTGTTTCAGTCTTGGGTAGGTGACTTTGGGAAGATGAATTGATGTAACCCCCCTTATATAATGTGTTTCAATCTCCCGATTTACGATAAAATCGTTATACGTTAAGGTATGACTTGACGTAACCCCATCGTATAACGAGTTGTGACTGTATGTCATCCATGTTGGTACGAATGATTTGAAATGCAGTAGATCGGAGGAATTGCCAGCAAAGTATCATGAATTGATCAAACGATTTAAAACTAAGTCCACTAATGTGATAATATCTGGTATACTCCCAAGGATCAAGGCAGAGAATAGTTTTTATGATAAGGTCTTACAGCACAAATAACCGCCTCAAATCTCTCTGCATGCAAGAAGGAGTCGACTTTGTCAATCTGTGGGACTAGTTTTATGAGCAACATACTCTATTCCAGGAAGATGGTCTCCATTTGAACTTGGTAGGAGCGACATGGCTAGGTAGACTTTTACATGATAAAGTTGCCCTCTCCAGATAAAAAAACGTGGAACATCCAGGAGCAGTAACCTCTATATAAATACCCCAGAAGTCAATTCATCAACTGTTTGGGACAGAATTAGAATCTGCTATGTTAATGCACGTAGTCTACGCAAGTTTGAGGATTTAGAATCTCCTATTTACTGTACCTAGAAAATTATGACATTGTTGGCATCACAGAGTCCTGGATTAACACATCTGACCGTAACTTTTTAGTGGATTACTCATTAACAGGGTACAATATTTTCAGCTGTGAGCGACCACACCGAGCTGGTGGCAGTGTTTTGCTATAAGTGAAATCTAGTCTCCACCACCTTGTGCTACCCAAACCCAGTATTATCAACATAGATGCTAATTATGTTCAGCTGAGTATTAAATTGCACAAAATAAATATAAGTCATGTCTATCGTCCTCCAGCACAATTAACTGACACAGATGAAAAACTTTATGATCAAATTGTGGAAATTTGTTGTGAAGAGGATAGCGTAATTCTTGGAGACTTCAATCTACTGGTATTAAAGTGGGGGGAACCGCTAACTGCACACTCAGGACAAGAGCTTTATACGAATCTATAAGAAAGCACCCTTTCTCAACACGTAGAATACCCAATGAGAGGAAACAATATTCTACACATCATCTTAACTACAAATGATAACCTAGTCAACAGTGCTGAAATTGGACCTGAGTTTAGTTCCAGTGATCACCGAATTATATAGTTTAATATTACTACTGAAAAAGTAAAAGAAACAGAGAGTAAAGAAAAGGTCCCAGATTATCATAAAGCTGATTTCACCAGGCTCAGGGTGCTACTTGCAACTACAGATCGAAATCAAATATCTGAAACTGATGACATAAACCAAGCATGGGAAATATTCACCAAAAAATTTAATGAAGCAGTAAAGTCATGTGTGCCACTACGTAACAGGCGTCCAGCTGGTAATAGTAAACCAAAGTGGTGGTCCAGTGAAATTAAAAGTAATTTAATAGCCAAAAAATAGGCATACCATAAATATAAAACTACACAAAATAATGATGAAAAATTACAGTACGAAAATCTATGCCACATATCGAAAAGACTTATTAAACAAAGCAAAATAGCTCTGGAGATCCACATTGCTAATACATGCGAAACAAATCCTAAAGATTTTTACAGTTATAATTAAACGAGAAAGGTTATGACTACATCAATAGGCCCCCTAGAAATGAACAATAGCAGACACAGAAAATGAGGTCGAAATGGCGAACATTCTTACGATTGCTTTGCGTCTGTTCTTGCAGTAGAAAACACCACCAGAAACCTACTGTTACCCACAAACCAAGCAAATAGCACAGTCCTTAGTAACTATGTTATCCATAATAGCGATATCCTCTCAGCCATAAATAGTACTAATATAAACAAAACCCCTGGCCCTGATAAAATATCACCGAGAATTCTTAAAGAAGCAAAAAATAAGTTACTGCTGCCACTCTGTCTTATTCAATAAATCGTTAAGTACTGGGAAAGTTCCATGCAAATAGAAACTAGTAAATGTATCACTAATATTCAGAAAAGGAAATAAGTCGCACCCAGGAAATTACAGACTAATCAGCTTAACGTCAATAGTTTGCTTGTTAATGGAAAAAATCATAAGAGATAAAACAGTTAATTATCTAGAAGAAAATAATATAATTAAAGACTTGCAGCATGGATTCAGATATCGTCATTCGTGCTTAACTGACTTACTAGGTTTCTTCCATTATGTTTACAAATCATAAGATGACTCAGGAGCAGTAGATATAATTTACCTCAACATTCAAATAGCATTCGACACTGTCCCTCACAAATGTCTCATGAGCAAAATAGAAGCACATGGGATAAAAGAAAATACGCAGAAATTGTCACAAGACTGGCTTTCAGACGGAAAACAGTGAGTTGTGATAAACGGAAAGGAATCCAAACGGTGTAATGTGACTAGCGGTGTTCCCCAAGGCTCAGTACTTGGACTGATATTTTTTATTATCTATATAAATGATATTGATCAGGGTCTAAATTGTAAAGTATTCAGATTTGCAGATGATACTAAAATAACCAGAAAAGTAACTTCAAAATTACAGAGGCAATAGTTACAAAATGACCTTAATACTTTAGCAAGCTGGGCAGAAAAATGGGAAATGAAATTCAACACAGAAAAATGTAAAGTACTTCAAATTGGAAGTAACAACTTCCAATGCGAATTACAAATGAATAATATCCAGTTATCGAGTACAGACAATGAAAAGGATCTTGGTGTGATATCAAATGACCTAAAACCGATTAAGCAGTACACCGAAGCGGTTAAAATTGCAAACAAGCTGGTGGGTTTTATTGGAAGAACTTTCGAGTTTAAATTGGAAAAAGTCATACTTGCCTTGTACAGCTCGTTAGTACGCCCCCATCTTGAGTATTGTGTGCAATTCTGGTCTCCGTACTACATAAAGGACATAGAAAAATTAGAGAAAATACAGCGAATAATCACAAAAATGATACCACGACTTAGAAACAAACTGTATGAGGAATGCCTTGAAGAACTTAAATTATTTAGCTTAACGAAGCATAGATTAAGAAGTTACCTTACTGAAGTTTTCAAAATCATGAAGGGATATGACAACTTTGACATGAATAAATATTTTGAAATAGACCGGTTGAGTCAAAGCAGAAGTAATGGCTTCAAAATTATGGGAAAGCATTTCCAGTCCCATGAAACAAAATTCTTCTTCTTCAACAGAGTCATAAATATCTGGAACAGATTACCCTCAGATACCATGAACAGTATCTCAGTTAAGACATTCAACAACAAAATAGACAAGTATTTGCACGAGAATCCTCAGCTGACTCTTTTTCTGTCCGAATAACTTGCTTTTATAGCTACATGTAAGTTCATTCTCCTTTTGTCTACAAGACACCCCATAAACAACGTACCTGTACATAGCGTTGCATCATGTCATTATAATATAATGACATCATGCAAACATACTGTGTTTTTCAGTTTATTCAACACAAATAAAGTAATATAAACACAGATTAGGATCTGCACAGATAGCCCTGAGTTAATGGTCACTACTCTTTCTTTCGACCTGTGATGGGTTGTGGATCACTGAGGGTCCCTGTTAGCCAAGTGATGACCATTGTGACTTTTTTAATGTACCAGGGGTCACTGCTTCAGGATGAAACTTGTGTACTTGTCCCACATGGGAGAGTTCCTTGTTTTAGTGGAGTGAACGGAGCTAGGGCCTGATTGACTGCTGCCTACCTTAAAAGCACCAGGCAAGGCTGCCACACCATCCCTAAACATCCACACTGTGCACTGTGCAGTCCCCTAGTGTCTACAAGACACCCTGTAAACTTAACATATCCGTACATAGCTTTGCGTCGTGTCATTATACATTTTTCGACTTACTCAATGAAAATAAGGTAATATACAATAAGCACAGAATAGGATCTGCACAGATAGCCCTGAGTTAATGGTCACTACTCTTACTTTCGATCTGTGATGGGCTGTGGATCACTGAGGGTCCCTGTTAGGCAAGTGACCACCTTCAGGATTTTTTCAATGTACCAAGGGTCACTGCTTCAGGAGGAAACTTGTGTACTTGTCCCACATGGGAGAGTTCCTTGTCTTAGTGGAGTGAACAGAGGTAGGGCCTGATTGACTGCTGCCAACCTAAAAAGCGCCAGACAAGGCTGGCGCATCACCCCTAAACATCCACTCTGTGCAATGTACATCCACACTGTGTACTGTGCAGTCCCCATTTGTCTATAAGACTATAAGACACCCCAACTTATATATTTTTCAATTTCCCCAAAGCAAAGAAAGTATTATAAGCACAGATTAGGATCTGCACAGATAGCCCAGAGTAAAGGGTCACTAGTCTTACTTTCGACCTGTGATGGGCTGTGGATCACTGAGGGTCGCAGTTAGTCAAGTGACCACCATCGGGATTTTTTTTTTAATGTACTAGGAGTCACTGCTTCAGGAGGAAACTTGTGTACTTGTCCCACATGGGAGAGTTCCTTGTCTCAGTCGAGTGAACGGAGCTAGGGCCAGATTGATCGCTGCCTACTTAAAAAGTGCCAGGCAGGGCTGCCACACCACCCCTAAACATCCACACTGTGCACCATGTAGTTTCCATGATATGTCCACAGATGCCCCATTAGCTCAGCATACTGGTTTATAATGCCATGCCGTAACTATTAGTTGATTTGATTACTTTTTCTTTCAGGTTACACAAACGGGTAGTTTATAGGGAAACTATTATAGAATGTGACTTTTCCTTTCCAGTATTTCCTGTGAAATTTCCATGTCAGTTTTCCATGCTGCATGGTGTTTTTTCTCACCTTTTCCTGGAGGGTTTGGGGGTGGGGTGAGCCTTCTTGCTTTATTATCCTTATCCTTCAGCATGTAGAGTTAGATCTTGTAGTCATAGTTTACCCTGTAACAAGCAGCCTCGAAAGGACCATAAGGTCTGTTGCTGTTTGCATTTTTATGCAATCCTATGTAATCCTCCTCCTCCTCCTCCTCCTCCTCCTCAGTCTCTCTCGCTTCTTTATTATGTTGGCATGTAAAATTTTCCTCCTCATTTTTCTCCGTCTTCTGTTCTCGCCTTTGTCTCTTTCCTGTATAACCATTTCATTCTTCCCTGTTTCCTCTTCCCCCTCTCTCCTTGTCGTCTTGCTCTTCCTCTTTCCACTGTTAATTTCATTTATCTTTCTTTCTTTCTCTCTTTCCTACGTACTCGTTCTTTCTCGTGCACATTTCTCCTCTTATTTTGTTTTTCATTTTTCAGTTCTTCCATCATTCCCTTTCCTCCCCATCCCTACCTCCTCCTCCACTCTCTTCCTGGGACTTTCTCCTTTTCTATCCCCTCAGTCTTCTATTTCCCCACCTCCTCTCCTCTTCCCCAGTTTCATAGATCTTCTTTCCTCCCCTCTTTCCTACCTCCCCTTCCTCTCACTCCGTCATTCTTTGCCTTTTCTCTCCCTGTCTTCCTCTTTCTTACCTCCCATTCCTCTCTCTCCCTCATTCTTTGCGGAGATTACTCTCCCTTTCTTCCTCCATTCTCCCCTCTTTCATACTTCGTCCTCCCCTCTTTCCCCTCATTCATTTTACGGCTTCCCTCGCTTCTTTCCTCCTTCCTCGACTCTTTCCTACCTCTTGTCCCCTCTTCTTCATTCTGTATACTCTTTCCCTCCCCCTTTTTCTCTTTTCTCACACCCTCCTTCTCCTTCTCTTTTCTGCCTTCCCCCTTTCCTACCTCCCCTCTTTCCTATCCCCTCCTCTTCTCTCTCCTCATTTTGTAAAGTCCCCCTCATTCTTCTTTTTTCTCTCTCCCTCCCACTCCTCTTTTCTCCCCTCTTTCCTAGCTCCTCTCTTTCGTACCCCCTCCTCTCCTCTCTCCCTCATTTTTTTTTTTTAATATCCCTTCCTCTCCTCCTCCTCCTCCTCCTTCTTTCCTCTCTTCCTCACCCTGCCTCACTTCCTCACCCAGCCTCACTTCCTCACCAATATTGCCTTTAAAATTTACCACTTGATGCTCACCTTCCAATATCCTATGAGTCGGTGGCTTCTCCAAGGCCTCTCCAAGGCATACTCTCCACCACGCACACAGGCCAGTATTCTTGTCAGTTGAGGAAGCTTCTTAACACCTCTACCGAAACAATTTGTTTTGCATATTACATCTTGCTATCCTCTTCTGTGTTATATATATCATTAATATCACCATGCTTTTCATCGATAACGTACAAAATTATACTAATCGTCCGTATCCAAAAATAAATTGCCTAGGAAAAGTTGCTAGGGAGCCTTCTTAAGCGACGGACCATAGAATACCATTGAAGAAAACACACATACATATAAGACAGAGCAGTTACATATAAGAGAGAAACGAAGGGCAGAACTAATGCTTACAAGGCGGATACAAAAGAGAGAGAGAGAGAGAGAGAGAGAATGTACGATGAAGCTAAAAGAGAAAAAGGAGAATGAGTGAGAGTAAGGTGAAGAAAGGAAGGAAATGAAAAGTCTGATTGAAGGAGAGAACGAAAGAAGCCAGAAAACAAAAGACGAAAGATATAAACATTGGAAGCACAAGAGGAGGTGCTGGATGTCAGTAGAAATGGAACTGAAAACTTATAGAAAATTTATGGAGAAACGCAAAAGAGAAAGCAAATAAATACACACTAGGTGGACAAGGAAAGAAGCAAGGGAAGAAAATTACGGGAAAAAGAAGCAACGAATGTGTTAGAGGATGCGATGCAGGAATGGAAATAGCAAGAAGGATTCGAGAAAAAAATGCAAATTTTAGTTTACGTTTAAAATGGAGACTTTTTCTTGCCCTCGCGAAGACGGTCTCTCTCTCACTCTCTGTCTGTCTGTCTGTCTCTGTCTCTCTGTCTCTCTGTCTCTCTCTCTCTCTGTCTGTCTGTCTCTCTCTCTCTCTCTCTCTCTTTCTCTCTCTCGTATGTGTATACGAGTATATATGCATTTATGTGTATATGGATAGATAGATAGATAGATAGATAGATAGACAGATAGATGTATAACTCCGTACGTCTTTTGTCATTCTGCCTATATGTCTGTATCTTTATTTCTTCTGTATTTTATGTCAGTATATCCGTTTGTCTATACCACTTATCACTATCACCATCGCATCACCGTCATTATCGACGCCATCATTACTGCAACACAGAGTCTGTCACCATACCTGTCACCACACCTGCCTCTTTTATCTTACCTCTCACCATCGACGTAACCCTCACCATTGTTACCATAGCTACCAACAGCATCGACAAAGCTCCCACCATCATACTCACTACTGTTACCATCTTCACCCCAATTACTGTGATTATTCAGTCGGTATATGCTAAAGGATCACCACCACCACCACTGATTCCAACGAGAACAAGGCTAGTTGTGGCCCCTACCATTACCATTATAACTAAACCTACCACCACAGCTACAACCATTACTATGATCCTGCCACCAGTATTGACAGGCCTTGTTACAGTCGCCTTTATCAGTAACACCAACGACAATTATCATAACTAATAATTCTTTCATCGTGATTGTTATGTTTACCACTACACCACCACTACCACTGCCTACCACCACCACTACCACTATCGCTACTACCTCCACTGTGGCTGCCACCTCCACCTCCACCTCCACTCCTACCACTCTCGTCCCACACACTCAGCATAGCAGCAACGAGTACTACCACAACTCAGCCACCACAACTATCACAATCACCCATTAACTACCGCTACTACCACCCTTATTCCATAACCACAACGACCGCAACTAATAATCCACACACAGCCCATCAAAGTCCAAAAATATATCTACCACCCCACCTACCACAACCACCACTACCACAGACTACCACTACCACAACAGCCACTACAACAAACTGCTAATGCCACAACTACCCCTGCCACAACTACCACTACCTCAAACTACCACTGCCACAAACTACCACCACCACAACTACCATCCCACTCCTGTCATATCCACAACTACCAATATTACTACAGCTACCACAGTCTTTCAACAACCACCACAACTACCACAAAAAGCATTCCCCCAGGCGACAAGATCACACATTCTCTCTCTCTCTCTCTCTCTCTCTCTCTCTCTCTCTCTCTCTCTCTCTCTCTCATTTTAATAGAGAGGATTTTCCCTTCAGACAACACAAACGTTTACCCTATTTTCCCAGGAACGTTTATTCGGAAGGAATCGTTTTGAACAACTCCCTCACCCAGGCAGCATATTTTAACAGCACTGATAAAGGAAGAAGAAAACAGAAACTTCCCTGTGTCTCGCTTTCTTTGATTAATACAACAAATTTAAGATCACTTTTGTTTTGTAACATTGGTAGGCTTTTGTACCACCTCTCCTTACTAAGATTTTCTAAGTTATATATTTTATTTATTTATGTATTTATACTTTTCATTTCTCTTGTTCTTGATGATCCACAAAGAAACTTACGATCAACCATTTACAACGCTGGGTGGTAACCATATAACCAAACCATACGTGCTCCCTACGTGTCAGCAAGTGGGTTAGTGAAGGGTTAGCACCCCTCCCCGTAAAACAAAAAACTCATAAGTCAAATGGCCACCGCTTACGGGATTATTGCGTCTGGCAGTAGATAGGTAGATAGTTCTCTTTCGCAACAGAGATTATCTTTGTATAACCTGCTGTGGCCTAGATTGGATATTTAGGCAGTTTTGTGTTATTTTTATTTCCTCTCTTATTTTGGATCCTCCCATGTCTTCTTCCTGGGAAAAAAAAATACTTACGAACGGAAAATTACCTTCCCATATCCCCAGTTCCTTCTACAACTGGAATATTTAGTTCTGAAAGGAGAAAAGGGGAGTGAGTTGGAGGGAGGGCAGTCAAATGATGGGTGACAGAGCAACGTGGAGGCGTTTTGTCTACGGCTACCCTTTGCGGAATTAGGACGTTGGGCTATAGATAGATAGACAGAGAAAGGAAGTTATATCAAGGCCATGCAAACACAGCACTAGTTTATTCTGATGTGTTTATCAGTTTCCCCTGTACTGTATCCCGTTTTCCTTTTCTATATTGTCTGTCATGCCTCCTCCTCCTCCTCCTCCAAACTTTTCTCTTTCATTCTCTCCTCTCCCAATCCATGACACTACCAAACTCTTATCCTACATTCCCTTCTGTCAAGTCCCTGTCCTCCTCCTCCTCCTCCAAACGTCTCCTTCCTCTTCTGCCGCTCTCACCAAATATTAGTCTGCTAAAGACCCCATCAGTCTGGACATTAATTTCCGGAATGTACATGTGTTTCCCACCACAGCGCCAACCACGAGAGGTGAAGCCTTCCCGCCCTCTCTGATTGTCTTGTCAACGGTGTAAGACTAATGCTTTTGTGGTTCGTCGTATCTCTCTCTCTCTCTCTCTCTCTCTAGACACACACACACACACACACACACACACAGGTCTGTATGTTTAGCCCGCACTCCGTGCAGTCATTTTTCTCAGTCATAATATATTCTACTACCGTCTTTCCTGCCCTGCTCTGGCATGCACCCTCACCTCGTCTCCTCCTCCCTCTTCCCCTCTCTCATTCTTTCCCCGTCCCTCCCCATCCATATTCACACTTTATTCACATATTATTTTCAACTGCCCTGTCAGCCGCCGCCTCCTTCACTCACCTCTTTCCCTCCTCACTGCACATCTCCTTCCCCATATCACACGCCACAACTCTTCCATGCATTTTTTTCCTCTCATACACCCTTCTTGCTTCTGTTCCGTGTTTGGACTGTGGGTAACTCATGGGTAAAATGCACATTACATATATCAGCCAATCCATTACTGCAGTGTCAGGAGCGTTGGGGTCAGGGGATAGGTTACTAAGTCCAGACATAACAGGCCAGTGACCAGTCGCTTGTCCCTGAAGAGCAGTATGTGAACAGTAAACAGGGGTGTCCGTAGGATTTTTTGTAAGGGAAGGCAAAATGTTTTATATGTGCGGTTATAATATATCAAAATACAGTACACACACCCCAGATAGGCATAGGCATGACTTACATCAAATACATGAAGTGACAGAATGCATGAATCGACTCAAATCACTTAATTATCCTTGAACAAGAACTGAAGCACTTTGGAATTCCAAGGAAGGGCAACTGCCCCCCCTTGCCCCCCCCCCTCCGGACGCCCATGACAGTAAACCCTACCGTTACCTTCCTTCAGACGTAACTCCTTAAAGGTCACATCCATGGAGTGCCCTAGTGCACTATTCTGTTTGGAAAGTATGTAAGCGAATCTCATCTTACGTACAGCAAAGTGTGGAGGCTACGGTACCGCCGTCCAGTACTTTCAGTGATAGAGGACATACCTACTGCCCTTGATGGCATTACGTGATTGCAATACCCCCAGTGGAACCCTGCGCCAGTGTCAAGGCAGTCACTCGGACTGGGCCGTTCTGACCCCACCCCCACCCACCCTTTGTTTGTAAGTAGGTCAGCAGTTGTCTTCCTCATCGGTGGTTGCCAGCTTATGATGCGACTTTCCAACACACTTAACACTCAGGGTACTTTGACTCATTCTCACCTGAATTTAGTCACCTGGTTACCTGGTTTCAGCTGGAATTGCTGAAACAGAATACCTGAATTATTTGGACCATGAGAAAAGTAATGGGATGAGTATTAAAACATATAGGCTCATTACCCACTCTTAGGTGAATAAAATCGTCTGGCGTTTGCTGAATCAGAATACGAGAATTATCCCGTCCTGAAAAAAAAAAGAAAAAAATAGAATAAATTTATCATGGAAGATATTCGTGTCGGAATGTATTTTCTGCTAACTGACGTATAATGCGATCATTAAAAAAAAAAATGTTTTAACAACTCCAGTACTCTATCTCACCTAACACAAAGCGATGTAATTCAGCTCAGTGAGTCACTGGAGCATGACAGAATTGATACTGTAACCATTTGTCCTTTTATGGTTGAAATATATGTAGTATTCCACTCCAGCTACAGCCAAAAGATTTAGGTCCAAGAGAGTAAGTCAAAGGTTCCTTAAAGTATACGTGGCTGAATGTTTACATCCAGAGTTTTTTTTTTTTTTTTTTTTTTCAAGCAGGCAGCTGCAGAAAAATGAATGATGTATTAACCCCATCACTACGGTGCCGTATTGTATAATTTATGATACCACCAGAGGATTTCATTCAGTTTAAGAGTATAATAGTGAATATGTTAGAAACCAAATCCATTTGTCTCTTATATACGAAGGGTTTTGACACGCTTAATGTTGTGATTTGGCGGTACCGGTAGCATTAGTGTAACAGAAATGACGTTCCTGGAATAATGTGGTGCAGCTGTAAATACCATGTTATATTTAGAGTATTGTTATGATCAACAGTTCGCTGACACTTCTCTTCCGGCTACTGGGATGGAGGGCGCCTCAGTTTATCGTGATAGCAGTATAAAACACACAACTAAAGACTGTGACAAGGATAGTGTCTGACGTAGTGAGGGGAATGATGGGTAATGCTGACAGAGGAATGTCTACGAACTTTAGCTCGTGAATGTACATTTCGTTAAAAGCGTCCCAGGGTTTATTATACATCACTGCAGAAAAATGTTTGTGTGTGTGTGTGTGTGTGTGTGTGTGTGTGTGTGTGTGTGTGTGTGTGTGTGTGTGAAGTTAATAATAGAGAGGTTTAAAATCAGTGCAAAAAGATACAAAAGTAAATATGTAATTAAATTAAATAAATAGGAAACCATTGTCTGGCCAGTATAGAGAGGTTATGTCAGGCCTTATAACTCGATTCACTATAACCTACAGTAAATCATAGCTTTGTCTTATCATAGTCTCGAGTTGTTCAAAAGAAAGAATTATAGAAGCTTCGGATTTTTTTTCTCAGTGTGCAGATTTTCCAAGTGTGAGTATAATCCTTCTCAAAATCATACTTTTTGTCGAATCCTTGTTAGTGTTCCTCTCGTTGTACCACGGACTTGTGACATGAACTGTACATACACCTTTGAAGTTCAGGGGGGTCATGACCTCATTTCCGGACTCGACCTCCCTCACCAATCATAGCAGTGGTTTAGTAATGAGTCTACCTGCAGTGAAGAGCCAATTAATTTACATGGATGGAGGCAGTTCTCAGCCTTATATTAAATTATGGAATAGCTTGTGGGGGTTAAATCACTGAGGAGGGAGTATACACACACACACACACACACACACACACACACACACACACACACACACACACACACACACACACACACACACACACACACACACACACACACACACACACACACACTAATGACTGCTGATAATAGTTCAGATAGTAGAATGGTATCTGTTGCATCAAACCAGGTGACTGCTCAGTTGATTTCACTGTGCAAGCCATTATAATAACAAGTTGATTCATTGATACATACATACATACACATATCCATACAGATACATACATACAATCATACATACATACATACTGTACGTCCATAAACAGACAGACTTATGGCCGGTGAGACAAATATCATTAAATGATGATGGTGAGATAGGTGAGAAAAGTAAATAAATAAATAGGTAGATGGGGGAGGGAGGGATGCTCGTTTTAGGTGTGTAGCTGAACGGATGGGGAGAGAGAGAGAGAGAGAGAGAGGGATTACACAGGATTACACAGGAAAGCAAACAGCAACAGACCTTATGGTCCTTTCGAGGCTGCTTGTTAGAGAAAACTATGACTACAAGATCTAACTCTACATGTTGAAGGATAAGGATAGTAAAGCAAGAAGGCTCCCCCCACCACCAAACCCTTCAGGAAAAAGTGAGAAAAACCACCATGCAGCATGGAAAAACTGACATGGAAATTTTATAGGAAACACTGGAAAGGAAAAGTCACATTCTATAATACTTTATCTATAAGTTACCCGATAGAGTAACCTGAAAGAGAAAGTAAACAAATAAAATAATAGTTACGGCATGACATTATAAACCGGTTACATTGAGTTAATGGGAAGTCTGTGGACATAACGTGGAAGCTACTCACTGCACAGTGTGGATGTTTAGGGGTGGTGCGGCAGCCTTGCCTGGCGCTTTTAAGGTAGGCAGCAGTCAATCAGGCCCTAGCTCCGTTTGCTCCACTGAGACAAGGAACTCTCCCATGTGGGACAAGTACACAAGTTTCATCCTGAAGCAGTGACCCCTGGTACATTAAAAAAATCCCGATGGTGGTCACTTGACTAACAGGGACCCTCAGTGATCCACAGCCCATCACAGGTCGAAAGTAAGAGTAGTGACCGTTAACTCAGGGTTATCTGTGCAGATCCTAATCTGTGCTTATATTGCTTTCTTTGCACTGGGGAGATTGAAAAGTATATAGGACGGGTGTCTTAGATAAAAGGGGACTGCACAGTGCACAGTATGGATGTGCAATGCACAGAGTGGATGTTTAGGGGTGGTGTGGCAACCTTCCCTGGCGCTTTTTAGGTAGGCAGCAGTCAATCAGGCAGTAGCTCTGTTCACTACACTGAGACAAGGAACTCTCCCATATGGGACAGTACACAAGTTTCATCCTGAAGCAGTGACCCCTGGTACATTTAAAAAATCCCAATGGTGGTCACTTAACTAACAGGGACCCTCAGTGATCCGCATCCCATCACAGGTCGAAAGTAAAAGTAGTGACCGTTAACTCAGGGTTATCTGTGCAGATCCTAATCTGTGCTTACTGTATATTACCTCATTTGCTTTGGGTAAATCGAGAATCGTATAATGACGTGACGTGACGCTATGTTAAGTTTACGGGGTGTCCTGTAGACATGAGGGGACTGCACAGTGTGGATGTTTAGGGGTGGTGCGGCAGCCTTGCCTGGCGCTTTTAAGGTAGACAGCAGTCAATCAGGCCCTAGCTCCGTTCACTCCACTGAGACAGGGAACTCTCCCATATGGGACAAGTACACAAGTTTCATCCTGAAGCAGTGACCCCTGGTACATTAAAAAAATCCCGATGGTGGTCACTTGACTAACATGGACCCTCAGTGATCCACAGCCCATCACAGGTCGAAAGTAAGAGTAGTGACCGTTAACTCAGGGTTATCTGTGCAGGTCCTAATCTGTGCTTATATTGCTTTGTTTGCACTGAATAAATTGAAAATGTATAATATCGTGACGCAACACTATTGACGGGTACATTGTTTACGGGGTGTCTCGTAGACTAAAGGGGCATGAACTTACATGTACCGTAGCTATAAAAGCAAGTTATTCGGACAGAAAAAGAGTCAGCTGAGGATTTTCGTGCAAATACTTGTCTAATTTGTTTTTTAATGTCTCAGTTGAGATACTGCTCACGGTATCTGAGGGTAATCTGTTCCAGATATTTACAACTCTGTTAAAGAAGAAGTATTTTGCTTCGTGGGATTGGAATCGCTTTCCCATGATTTTGCAGCCATTACTTCTGGTTTGACTCGACCGGTCTATATCAAAATATTTATTCATGTCTAAATTGTCATATCCCTTCATGATTTTGAAAACTTCAATAAGGTCCCCTCTTAACCTGCTCTTCGTTAGGCTAAATAATTTAAGTTCTTCAAGGCGTTCCTCATATGGTTTGTTTCTAAGTCGTGGTATCATTTTTGTGATTCTTCGCTGAATTTTCTCAAATTTTTCAATGTCCTTTCTATAGTACGGAGACCAGAATTGCACACAATACTCAAGATGGGGGCACACTAGCGAGTCGTACAAGGCAAGTATGACTTTTTCCGATTTAAACTCGAAAGTTCTTCCAATAAAACCCACTAGCTTGTTTGCAGTTTTAACTGCATCGGTACACTGCTTGCTTGGTTTTAGGTCATTTGATATTATCACACCAAGATCCTTTTCACTGTCTGTACTTGATAACTGAATATTGTTCATTTTGTAATTTGCATGGACATTGTTACTTCCAATATGAAGTACTTTACATTTTTCTGTGTTGAATTTCATTTGCCATTTTTCTGCCCAGCTTGCTAAAGTATTAAGGTCATTTTGTAACTGCTGCCACTGTAATTTTGAAGTGACTTTACTGGTTATTTTAGTATCATCTGCAAATTTGGATACTTTACAATTTAGACCCTCATCAATGTCATTTATATAGATAATAAAAAGTATTGGTCCAAGTATTGAGCCTTGGGGAACGCCGCTGATCACATTACGCCATTTGGATTCCTTTTTGTTTATCACAACTCGCTGTTTTCGGTCTGACAGCCAGTCTTGTAACCATTTTTGCGTCTTTCCTTTTATTCCATGTGCTTCTATTTTTCTCATGAGACGCTTGTGAGGGACAGTGTCAAATGCTTTCTGAAAGTCGAGGTAAATTATATTGACTGCTCTTGAGTCATCGTATGATTTGTAAACATCATGGAAGAAGTCCAGTAAGTTAGTTAAGCATGAACGATGATGTCTGAATCCATGTTGCGAGTCTTTAATTATATTATTTTCTTCTAGATAATTAACTGTTTTATCTCTTATGATTTTTTCCATTAACTTGCACATTACTGATGTTAAGCTGATTGGTCTGTAATTTCCTGGGTGCGACTCATTTCCTTTTTTGAAAATTGGTGTTACATTAGCTAGTTTCCATTCGCGTGGAACTTTCCCAGTACTTAATGATTTATTGAATAAGACAGAGAGTGGCAGCAGTAACTCATGTTTTGCTTCTTTGAGAATTCTCGGTGATATTTTATCGGGGCCAGGGGTTTTGTTTATGTCCGTACTATTTATGGCTGAAAGGATATCGTGGATATCGTTATTATGGATAGCATAGTTACTAAGGACTGTGCTATTTGCTTGGTTTGTGGGTAACAGTAGGTTTCTGGTGGTGTTTTCTACTGTAAAAACAGACGCAAAGTAATCGTTAAGAATGTTTGCCATTTCGACCTCATTTTCAGTGTGTTTGCCATTGTTTGTTTCTAGAGGACCTATTGATGTAGTCATAACCTTTTTCTTTCTAATGTAACTGTAAAATTCTTTAGGATTTGATTTGCACGTATTAGCAATGTGGATCTCCAGTGCTCTTTTGCTTTGTTTAATAAGTTTTTTCGATATGCGGCGTAGATTATCGTACTGTAATTTATCATCATTATTTTGTGTAGCTTTATATTTATGGTATGCCTGTTTTTTGGCTATTAAGTTACTTTTTATTTCACTGGACCACCACTTTGGTTTACTATTTCCAGCTGGACGTCTGTTACGTAGTGGCACACATGACTTTACCACTTCATTAAATTTTTCGGTGAATATTTCCCATGCTTGGTTTCTGTCATCGGTTTCAGTCATTTGATTCCAATCTGCAGTTGCAAGTAGCACTCTGAGCCTGTTGAAATTAGCTCTACGATAATCTGGAACCTTTTCTTTGCTCTCCGTTTCTTTTACTTTTTCAGTAGTAATATTAAACTGTATAGTTCGATGATCACTGGAACTAAACTCAGGTCCTATTTCAACGTTGTTGACTAGGTTATCATTTGTAGTCAAGATGATGTCTAGGATATTGTTTCCTCTCGTTGGGTATTCTACGTGTTGGGAAAGGGCGCTTTCTTGAAGATTCGTATAAAGCTCTTGTCCTGAGTGTGCCGTCAGTGGTTCACCCGACTTTGTTACCGGTAGATTAAAGTCTCCAAAAATTACGCTATCCTCTTGACAACAAATTTCCGCAATTTGATCATAAAGTTTTTCATCTGTCTCAGTTGACTGTGCTGGAGGACGATAGATGAGACATATATTTATTTTGTGTGAATTAATACTTAGCTGAATATAACTGGCATCTATGTTGGTAATACTGGGTTTAGATAGCACAAGGGGATGGAGACTAGTTTTCACATATAGTAAAACACCGCCACCAGCTCGATGTGGTCGCTCACAGCTGAAAATATTGTACCCTGTTAGTGAGTATTCCGCTAGAAAGTCACGGTCAGATGTGTTAGTCCAGATTCTGTGATGCCAATGATGTCATAATTTTCTAGGTAAATTAGAGATTCTAAATCCTCAAACTTGTTACGTAGACTACGTGCGTTAGCATAGCAGACTCTAATTCCGTTCCGAACAGTTGGTGATCTGACTTTGTGGGTATTTACGTTAAGAGGAAGGAGGGAGAGTGGTGGAATTGTAAAACTGACGAAGGTGTGTGTGTGTGTGTGTGTGTGTGTGTGTGTGTGTGTGTGTGTGTGTTGATGTGATAGTAATACACAAATAGCATTAGTGAGAATAAATCATTGAAGAGGTTTAGTATTTTAACACACAGACGAAAAAGAGGTCCGTCCCAAACTGAACAGCATTATCGAGGTTTAGCAAGAATATAGCAGTTTACAATTACGCAGTTTGTCAGAAAATTAACTGTAGGAGAAGATTTTAAAAGCCTGGCCATGTTTTTTCCCTTCCTGCTCGTATTTTTCATGGCATTGGCGGCTTCCTAACACCTTCTCCTTAGCGACTAATTCAGTATATATTCCTTGATGTTCTCTTTTGTCGTATTAACAGCATTTCAGTATCGACCTAGTTTGCATCAATAACATATAAAAGGAAATGAGGTTAATTTTGAAGTATATATATAGCCATGACATCCCCAAAGACACATAAAACATATATTCCTTTTTCATAGATCTATAACCCTTCGATTTGGTAACGTCATTTTGAGTTTTATTTTTGCCAGTTCTAGACAAGCTGGAGAGGTTTGATGGAGACGTCAATAATCCTTTCATTTTTAGAGATAGCTCTTTATTAGCTTTATTTCTCGAGATCCTCCCTAGGCTGAATAAGAATGCGTCTGGTGGTGAATTAATGAATGAAAAAAAAAAAAGTCCCTGGTGTCATGGAGATAAGTGCGTCATTATAACTTTGTGTTTTCATCTCCTGCTCTGCCACACGTCTTCCTGCATGACCTGTTTCTTACATCGTACACTACATTTCCTCCTCTCCATATCTCTTCCATACACTCCACCTGATCCACACACTACCTATTCCACACACTCCACCTGATCCACACACTACCTGTTCCACACACTCCACCTGATCCACACACTCCACCTGATCCACACACTACCTGTTTCATACACTCCAGCTGATCCACACGTTACCTGTTCCACACACTCCTCCTGATCTACACACTACCTGTTCCACACACACCACCTGATCCACACGCCACCTGATCCACACACTACCTATTCCACACACTCCACCTGATCCACACACTACTTTTTCCACACGCTCCACACGATCCACACACTAGCTATTCCACACACACCACCTGATCCACACACATTCCACACACTCCACCTGATCCACACACATTCCACACACTCCACCTGATCCACACACATTCCACACACTCCACCTGATCCACACACATTCCACACACTCCACCTGATCCACACACAACCTATTTCACACACTCCACCTGATCCACACACTACCTATTTCACACACTCCACCTGATCCACACACTACCTATTTCACACACTCCACCTGATCCACACACTACCTATTTCACACACTCCACCTGTTCCACACACTACCTATTCCACACACTCCACCTGTTCCACACACTACCTGTTCCACACACTTCACTTATTCCACACACCTCATTTCTTCCACAGTCAGCTCTGATGTTTTCACGTCACCCATTGTCATTTTCCTCACCCCCATATCTTCCACACATCCTACCTATTTTACACACTTTACCTCCTCCATTAGTCACCCCAACTGGCTGATACTAACTGATACCGCTCGTTTTCTAGGGGAGGATTTAGACTCAGCATAAGCCTGTTAACTGTATTATTGGCCCTTGTGCACTGTGTAGGTGATACGAATGAATCTTTTTTTTCTTAGTCGTCCATCCACCCTCCCTCCCTCACCTCTCCACCCACGCACTACCTCACTTCTTCCCCAACGCCTTCTCCTCCTCCCATCCACCTTCCCGCCACCTACTCACCCTCTCCCACATTTCCACTCACTAACCTCCTCTCACGTCTCTGTTCACTCACTCTTCTTCCATTCTACTTCATTCAGTACCATCCTTCTCCCTCTACCATCCCATTCCTTGCTGTCTGTCTCCACCCTCTCTTTCTTTCCTTCCTTCCTCCACCACTTTCCTGTTTTCTTTTTTTCCGTTTTCTCCCTCTTCTTCTTCTTCTTTCTTTCTTTTCTCCATCTTCTCCATGTTTTTTACGGACCTTTCTTTTTCCTCATCTGTTTCCACCATTCAAGTCTTTCCACTTTCTGACAAACCCATCTTCTCTAGTGACCCCCACCTCTCCGTTCACCCACCCTTTCATCTCTCCTCATCATCTCTCACCCTCCCATCTCCTCTCTTCCCTTCCCACCCACCCATCTCCTCTCTTGCCTTCTCACCCACCCATCTCCTCTCTTGCCTTCTCACCCTCCCATCTCCTGTCTTCCCTTCTCACCCTCCCATCTCCTCCCTTCCCTTCCCACCTTCCCATCTCGTGTCTTCCCTTCTCACCCTCCCATCTCCTCCCTTCCCTTCCCACCCTCCCATCTCATGTCTTCCCTTCTCACCCTTCCATTTCCTCTCTTCCCTTCTTACCCTCCCATCTCGTGTCTTCCCTTCTCACCCTTCCATCTCTCTTCCCGTCTCACTCTCCCATCTCTTCTATTCCCTTCTCCACCCCCACCTCCTCCACCCTCGCCTTCTCTCACTCCAGTCCCGACACAGCTTTCTTAACCTCTCCCCACAGGTGTACCTGGTGCTGGAGAGGGTCTCCTATATGTGGTGGCACCGATATGACTGGACGGATCCGCTGCCCAGTTGTTAAAACATCCCTTACCTTCCTCTCTCTCCCCCCCCCCCCAGAAAAAGAGGATGGTCGGCTGTAGGAAAAGAGAAACTTCAGCCTGTAGTCCACTGTGTTTGCGTACAAATGGGCTACAAAGAAAAAAAAAAAACAGGCTGCCTCCTTTCCTTCCATCATTCTTCTCATCTCACATCCCACCCAACCAATCACCTACTGCTTTCCTTAATCGCGCTCCCACTGATCCAAACACTAGGCTTTCAGTTCATCCAGCCACCTCCTTTCAATATTCTCATTCCTTTCTCCGGCCCTCTCCTCCCCTCTCCTTTCTTCTCCTCTCCTCTCTTCATCTCATCTCTCAAAACATTTTCCACTCCAATACCTTCCTCTCGTATCTCTCCTTTTCATACCATTCCTCTCCTTCCCTCACTCTTCTCCTCTTCATTCCTTTCTTCTTCTCTTCATACCTTTCCTCTCCTCTTGTTACCTTTCCTCTCCTCTTCTGACCATTCCTCTCGTCTTCTTACCTTCTTCTCCTCGTCTTACCTTTCCTCTTCTCTTCTTACCTTCCCTCTACTCTTCTTACCTTTCCTTTACTCGTCTTAGCTTTCCACTCCTCACCTTTCCTCTTCTCTTGTTACCTTTCCTCTCCTCTCTTCACTTTTCCTCTCTTCTCTTCACCTTTCCTCTGCTCTCCTCTCGTCTCCCAAAACACCTCCCACTCCAACACCTTCCTCTTGTATTCTTCAGGTGCAAAAAAAAAAAATAAAAAAAGGGTGGGGGGGGAGTGGCCTCGACCACCTACGCGTAATACGCAAATGGACTCTCGCGACTTTGCTCTTTAGGTAAAATTACTTGGTTCACGACCCACACCAAGCAACCGGATCCTCGTATTTCTGTGTGTGTGTGTGTGTGTGTGTGTGTGTGTGTGTGTGTGTGTGTGTTTCATTACTGGGTGGGATATATTTTGCAGACATTCCTCGTTGGAAGAGTAATATTACAGGTGGCTAGTGTAGGCGTCGTAACATTTTCTTCTTAGCGGCTTATTTTTCTCTTTACATGTTGGTATTCTCATCTGTGTTATGTGTGTTTGCTGCCAAGTTTACCTCAGTAAATTGCAATAGGATAAAGTAAAAGGTGCAACATGCAAACTAAATTGCTGAGGAAGAGGTGTCAAGAAGTCTTCTGTGTCACCTTAAATCGAAGAATTGGTGTATTATATGACAAATTTTGTAATACAATTGCAGCTGTATATTTCTGAGGATCTGTTCTTTAGGTAAAATTATAATGCCCATTATGATTATCATCGTCATCATCATCATCATTATTATTATTATTATTATTATTATTATATTATTTTTCTTATTAAGCCTCGCCACAAAGCTTATTGTTTTGTTAGGTGTTGTTATTATTTTTCTTTGCACTCTTATTCTTAGATCTTAATTGTATACTGGAAGGTACCCTAGGGTAACCCAGGTAATTTTGCCCGATATAAATGACCTTGACCTATTTTTGAAGGTCATATACTCATTTTTGGTGCAAAAATTGCATATTTGGATTGAAATATCACAAACTAATTGAGATACAGCTTTTTGCTTGAAAATACTGTGAAAAAAGTTTATTGAAAATTTTGGCGGAATATTTTGCCCTTTAACCCAGGGTCATAAAAGGCGACTAAAAGGGTTGGCGGAAGGTTAGTGCCCCTCCCCGGAAAACAACTAACTAAAAAAACAAACAATAAGCCTCGGACAAGGACTGACCAAACGATGACGACCAAGGACCGGACAAAGGACATGGTTATCGGAACGTGGAATGTAAGGGGAGCGAATGATGAGGTGAAAGAGAGAGAGATTGTCCAGGTGCTTGAGGGTGCGAAAGTGGATGTATGTGGAATAATTGAAACGAAATGGAGAGGAGAAAGTGTGAGAGAATGGGAGTATGGATGGGGTATATGTGCAGGAATAGGTGAGAATGAGAGGACAAAGGAAGGAGTATGTACTGTATAGTTGTGAGTAAAAGATGGAAGAAGAGCATAAGACAGTATGGATCAGTTGGGTCAAGGATTGTGTGGGTAAAGTTGAAAGTTGGAATACAAATGTGGGCGATTGTGTGTGTGTATGCACCAACGCACGATCGTGGTAGAAGAGTGAGAGAAGAGTTCTGGACAAATGTAGAAGTGTGCATGGAAAAGTTTGTAAAGAATGAGAGAATGTTTTTGATCGGTGATATGAATGGTAAAGTTGGGAATGTGAAGGTGGATGGAATAGTTGGTGAGTGGGGTGTGCCTGCTGAGATAGATGAGAATGGGAGTGCGTTAGTGGACATTTGTGCTGGGAGGGGGTTGGTGATAGCCAATACCCTCTTCAGGCGTAAAATGATCCACAGGTATACATGGCGAGTGATAAGAAGAGTGAGTGGTGAACTGAATGAAAGGAAGGCAATGATTGATAATGTGTGTGTGGATGAAAGGATGCGAAGATGTGTAATGGATGCAAGAGCTTATAGAGGTTGGGGAAGTGGACTTTCTGACCACTACTTGGTGGTGGCCAGAATTAGGATTCAATTAAGATGGAGGAATAGAAGAAGGGAAAGACGAGAGGAAGGAGTAGTTGCAAGGAGAGTGGAAAGGTTACAAGAGGATGAGAAAAAGACAGAGTATAAAAGAGAAGTGGAGGAACGATTGGGCAAATATGAATTGGAGCAGATGGGAGACGTGGAAGGTGTGTGTAGGATATTTACAGAAGAAATATGTGCAGCATGTGATGTGGTGTGTGGAAGGAAGAGAAGACGGAGGGGGGTGCAAGGAACAGCGTGGTGGACTGAGGAGGTGAGACAGGCTGTGGCACAAAAGAAGAAAGCATACAATGAATGGATGAGAAATAGGGGCGTGGAAGAAGTTGAGAGGCGGAAGAGAGAGTTATATGTAGAAAGAAAGAGAGAGGTGAAAAGATTAGTAAGATAGAGTAAGAAGAGAGTGGATGAGGAATTTGGAAGGAATTTGAGTGTAAAGTGGAGGGACTGTAAGAAAATGTTCTGGAAAGAGGTGAAAAGAGTAAGACAGGGTGGAAGTGAAGTTAGCAGGAGAGTGAAAGATAAAAATGGTAGATTACTAGTGGAAAAGGGAGAAAAAGTGAGCAGATGGAGAGAACACTTTAAGGAATTGTTGAACATAAAGGATGGAAGTAATGCGAGTATTAGTGGGTGGGGAATGGCTGGGAGACGGAGGGAGGTGAGAAGACAGGAAGAAATCAGTAGGATAGAAGTTTTGGAAGCAATGAAGAAAATTAAATCGGGGAAAGCCCCAGGAATTGATGGAGTGTGTGGTGAAATGCTGAAGCATGGGGGAGATATAGTAGTAGAATGGATGTAGAAGATGTGCAGATTGGCCTGGGAGGAAGGTAGAGTCCCGGAGGATTGGAAGTCAGGTATAATTATTCTCTTGTACAAAGGAAAAGGGGAAAAAGAAGTGTGTGGTAATCATAGGGGCATTTGTCTTCTTAGTATAATAGGAAAAGTGTACGGTAGGATACTTATTGACAGAGTTAGAGAAAGAACAGAGAAATTAGTTGGAGAAGAACAGGGAGGCTTTAGGAAGGGAAGAAATTGTGTAGATCAGATATTCATTCTTAGATCTTTAGTGGAAAAGTTTCTAGAGAAGGGAAAGAAGTTGTATGCGGCTTTCATGGATTTGGAGAAAGCATATGACAGGGTGGATAGACAAGGATTGTGGAAAGTGTTAAGAATATATGGAGTAGACGGGAAGTTGTTGAATGCTGTGAAGAGTATGTATGATGGTGCGAAGGCTGCAGTGCGTGTGGATGGTGAACTAAGTGAATTTTTCTCTTTGAAAGTTTGGTTGAAACAGTGATGTGTCATGTCTCCATGGTTGTTCAATCTGTACATGGATGGGGTAATAAAAGAGGTACAAGGTAGGGTAGTGGATGTTGGAGTGGCCCTGGTGAGAGAGGATAGTGTTTGGAAACTCCCTGTACTGTTGTTTGCAGATGATACTGTGTTGTTGAGTAAAGACGAAGGGGAGCTGCAAGGCTTGGTGGATGAGTTTGGGAGAGTGTGTAAGAAACGGAATCTAAAGATGAATGTAGGGAAGAGTAAAGTGATGGTCTTTGAGAGAGGTGAAGTCAGTGAATGTACAGCGAGGTTGGGTGGTGAGGAATTGGAAAATGTGAGTACGTTTAAGCACTTGGGCAGTGTGATGAGTAAGGATGGAGGTTTGGAGGGTGAAGTGCTTGAAAGGGTACAGCAGGGAAGAAAGGTTGCTGGTTCTTTGAAAGCAGTGATAAGAAACAGGGAAGTGAGCATGGAAGTGAAAAAGTTACTACTTGACAGTATTGTGATACCAACTCTAACGTATGGAAGTGAAGCTTGGACGTTGTTGGAAGGACACAAGTCAAGAGTGAGAGCAGTGGAAATGAGTTATTTAAGGGGAGCCTGTGGAGTCACATGGAGAGACTGGCTGACGAATGAGGATATAAAGGAGCGTTGTGGTGTGGATGTGGACGTGATAGGAAGCGTTATGAGGAACACACTGAGGTGGTTTGGCCATGTGGAGAGGATGGAGGGTGAAAGACTGACGAAGAGAGTGTATGTGAGTGAGGTGGAGGGGGGAAGAGGGAGGGGGAGGCCGAGGATGAGATGGAGGGATGGGGTGGAGAGGTATATGAGAAAGGGGGGTGTGAGTTGGAAGCAGGGCAGTGAAATGGCGGGGGACAGGGCGACTTGGAGGCGATTTGTTTGTGGCCACCCCAAACGGGATTGAGGCGTCTGGCAATAGATGGATAGATAGATAGAACCCAGGGGAAAGTACTGAATTCAGATCTGCTCAGTGTTTTCTTTGTAGGACGTTTTAGAGAAAACCACCAAAGCTGTAAAGCTGTAACGTTACAGAAATATAGCTGTGGTCCTTCTCATCATCAGAAAGGAATATGGTTACAGTTAAGCATACAGTTAGACAGTTATTGAGACAAATGTAAAATGTACCCATGCTTCATTTATTTCATCCACACCTTTGTCTTCAGATCTTGTTGATATTACACAAGAAGTTACCTTGGGTTAAACTAAGTACATGTTCCAAATATGAATGGCCTTGAACTACTAACAGTCAGTCCCATAAACGGTTATGGCGAAGCTTCTGTATTGTGGCTACACAGTAAGTACTTAGGTAACTTGTTATCCATCCATCCATCCATCCATCATCCAATCCTACATTGCCCCATGAGGAGCGTAGGAGTCCGGGGCTAGGCAGTTGGTCCCGACATTTAAGATGAGAGTGACCAGCCTCACTCATCCCTGAGTGGCATTACATGAGCAGTCAACCCCAACCATCCCTTGGATATGAACCTTCACCGGCTCAATCCGATTGGAGCGCAATAATTACCCACTAAACCACCAGCCGCCAAAATTTGGTTATATAGTTACCACCCAGCGTAGTAAATGGTTTCCTGGTGCACAGGAAACCATTTGGCTTGTCACTCAGTGTAGAGTCATCCACAGGCTGAAGGAAGTGGAAAGAATGAAGGAAAGAAAGACAGAAGAGGGAGTGTAAAGTCACCCGTAGGCAGAAGGACAAGGAAAGAATGAAGGAAAGAAAGACAGAAGAGAATGGAAGGAAAGAAGGATGGAGAGGAAAGGGCAGACACCCGAGAGCAGCACTACATCGAGTGAGTGGATGGTGAGCGCTCCCACCTACCACAAGTAACTAGTTATTATTATTATTTTTTTTTTCTACCACAACCGCCACCACCACCACCACCAACACCAATTATTATTATTATTGTTTTCATTTGGAACTCCACATTCTGTGGAGTTCTTATTGATGTTGCTTTCTTTTCCTCGCGTCATCATATATTCTTCTCTTCTCTCTCCCCGCGTCTTCTTTCTTTCTTCTCCTCTTTAGCACCTCAAGTTTTGTAATGACCTTATTAACGCAGCTTTTTTTCTCACATCCTATTTTTCCAACCTATATTTTTCCTTCCTATTCTTCATTTAACACTTGCTTCTTAATTTGTACTTCAGCTATCCTCATTTCCCCCCTCCCGTCTCGTTTACCTTTCCTCCTCCTCCTCCTCCTCCTCCTCCTCCTCCCCAGCCCTTTCCCGTCCTCCTCCCCCTTTCCCTCTCGTCTTTCTTCCCTTTCATCTCCTGCCCCTCCCGATTCCTCCTTCTCCTTCCTCATTTCTCCTTCCCCTCCCCTTCCCTCATCTCCCCTCCCTTACACACACACACACACACACACACACACACACACACACACACACACACACACACACACACACACACACACACACACACACACACACACACACACACACACACACACACACACACACACACACACACAGTAAAGACCTAAAGAATAACATCCAATCAGTCGTCTCCCTGTCGTGTACAAATTTCCTCACAATAATCCTAAAGCAAATCAAATAACCCTACACGTGATGCAAACCAGCCAGGAGAACAGGCCGGACCTCGTAGTCGTTATTAGAATGAGTAAATAAGTAAGTAACTATTTATTGACCACACTATCCAATTGCATATACGGTACAAAATTCAAGCAGCAATAAACATTAACATGATAAACAACGCATTAGATATTAGCAGACAATTATGGTTCACAAAACAAGCGAAGTATTAAAGGGTTGATCAGTGCACCTGTATAGACAAGAGGCCATAGTCGTGTTGTTACTAAAGTGATACAGAAAACTTCAGACTGTTGGTAGGCATCGAGCATGGCATTCAATGCGTATGGAAAAGTATATGATTCAGTTGGAATAGATGCAGTTTTGAAAGTGGTTCGATTATGAAACGTTGAAGAAATTGGTGTTAAATTACTAGATATTTATGAAGACGGTCCAGCCATCATAAAACCCCTTAAGTATAGCTAGCGCAAAAGAAATGGGTGTTAAACCAGAAGAGAGAATTTCGTACAAGATTTTTTACAGTGTTCCTGGACAACATTTCAGTTGTCTGGATTAGAATTAAAACGGAATTAAAGCTGAGGTTGAGCAGTTGAACAATATTTGCTGATGACCTAGTTGTGTGTGTGTGTGTGTGTGTGTGTGTGTGTGTGTGTGTGTGTGTGTGTGTGTGTGTGTGTGTGAGAGCCTTATCACCACGTCTTGTCTCCCCAACCTTCGCTTTTTCCTGGCCAAAGTTTGGCCCTGCCTTGAGCAGTGTTGGAAAGGTGGACTTTGTCAACTAATTAAGGCGGATGTTCTGTGTGCAGCGGCTGTGGGTTCGGCAGGTGCACAGGATGAGAGGGTATCGACTTGTACTCTGTTGTGGTGGTGAGGATGTTGTTGTGGTACGTTAGTTGTATCTCTGCCCTTGTTGTTGTTGTTGTTATTGGTTTTGGTGGTGTGAAGGTAAGGATTTTGTTGTGGTAGGTTATTTGTACCTCTGCCCTTGTTGTTGTTGGTAGGGATGGTGGTGGTGGTGGTGGTGATGATGGTGGTTTGTTGTTCTCAGGCTCTTCTGTGGAATTCTATTATATTCTACTAATACACTTAATGTTGTTACTTCCCATGGTCAGGAGAGTTCTAGTCGTCTGCTCCCATCAACTGTACAGCCAGATGATTCAATGCAGGTTATGTTGAGCTGTAGGAGCCAGGAGTGATAAGGTGGATGTTTCGTTTCGCGAAGTGACGCAGGGTGACTGTGTATGCTGTTTATCAGTTTGGCTGTTTTACTTTGGCTTTGTTATCAATCACATTCCTGTGACGCACCTAAAGAAAATCGTCTAACGTTAGCTACCCTCTCTCATTACACACACACACACACACACACACACACACACACACACACACACACACACACACACACACACAGCCACCTTCCCTGCTTCTGAATCTTCCCCTCCGTCTCTTTGCCCTTGATACATTCACTTATCCTTCTCTGTTCCTCTCTACTTTCCTCCCTCATCTTTTTCCCTCCCTCTCCCCCTTCACTCCCACTGCCCTACTCTAACTTCCTCCCCGTTTTTCATCATTCCCTTCCTCTCCCCTTTCCTTGTTCCCTACTCCTCTTCCTTCCCTGTCTCCCTCACACTCTCTCTCCCTCCTTCCCTCTCTCCAACCGACTCTCTCCCCTTCTATCCTTCCCTCACGCTTCTTCCCTATCCCTCCCTTTCGCTCCTTCTCTTTCCCTGCTTTCCCTTTCCCTTCCTCCCCCCCTCTCTCTCTCTCTCTTTCTCTCTCTTTCTCTCATCCTGGTCCAACACAAAGCAACACGTCTCCCCTGACTTGTCTTAGGGCTGGTAACATCCATCTTGCTTATACTCAGGGAGACGGATAGCTGGCTCTGCCTCAGTGTGTGTGTGTGTGTGTGTGTGTGTGTGTGTGTGTGTGTGTGTGTGTGTGTGTGTGTGTGTGTGTGTGTGTGTGTGTGTGTGTGTGTGTGTGTGTGTGTGTGTGTGTGTGTGTGTGTGTTTTGAGAGAGAGAGAGAGAGAGAGAGAGAGAGAGAGAGAGAGAGAGAGAGAGAGAGAGATGCGGGGGGTAAAGGAGGGAGGGAGATTTCTTCGTGCCTGTGAGACTTCATTATTGATGTGGGCAAGTGTGGATGTTGAAGACTGATGTGTGTGTGTGTGTGTGTGTGTGTGTGTGTGTGAGAGAGAGAGAGAGAGAGCATGGAAGGAGGAAAATCTAAAACAGCATAGTATCACATCAATCCATGCATGAAAGTGGCTGAAGACGCAGAAGTGTAAAGGAAGGAATAGCCTGCTGAAATTTAAATGCCAGGAAGAAGGGGGAGCAGAAAGTTGTAAAAATATAATCGCTGTTAATAAAAATGTACCTATTCTGCAAAAAGAAAAACGAGTAAATGGCTGAAAAATGATACTTACAAAAACACCATGGGATTGTGTAGGATAACCCAACAAGATACAGTCGTTTTCAAAAGTGCATTACAATCACACTATGATAATTGGAAATGTTAGGGAAGTTACAAACAGTTACTGTCAGTGCAGTTTTTTGGGTGGAAAAAAAATCAGTAATAGTTGCGTTAATATATGGCAGTTGCAGATGTGGAGATTGCAGTAATAAATAGTAGTTGGAGAAATAGAAGTTGCAGTAATGTTTGGTAGTTGCAGAAATAAGGTGTAGAAATCCGTGGTAGTTATAGAAATGTACGGTCGATGCAAAAACAATTCTTGTAACTAATGCATTACTGTCAGTGTATAAGACAATTGGAAGAAGTAATAGCTTCAAAAATTTACATTGCTTTGTCAGTTGATACGGTAATAATAGACGTAAAAATGTATATTCGTTGCAGGAATATTACGACAGAAGGACACAGTAGTTGTCTAGTTGCTTTCACTAATTTCTTTCCTTCCTCACCGATCGCACTCTCCCCTTCTCCCTTCCCACTTCTCCCATCCCTCTTTCTTCTCTCTGCTCGCTCTTCCCTACTGGCCTTACCTTCTCTGTCTCTGCTCTATGTCTCCCCATCTTACCTGTCCTCTCTGCCTTCTTCCCGTTTCTCATCCCTCCACTCTCCCTCTCCCCTCCATTCTCCCACTTCCCCTCTTTCACCCAGTCCTTCCCAGTCCCCCTCTCCCCTCTTTTCATTCCTACATCCTACATTCATTCTTCCTCTCCCTCCCTGTCTTTCTCTCTCTTCTTCTCTCCTTTCTGTATTCCTTCCTCCCTTTCTGCCTTCCGTATTCCTTCCTCCCTTAATGCCTTCAGTCCTACATACCTCCTTCCTTCATTCCTACCCATTCCCTCGTTCTCTCGTTCCCTCTTCTCCTCCCTTTCCCTCTCTCTCTCTCTCTCTCTGTATGTATGTATGTATGTATGTGTGTGCGCGCGCTCGCACTCCAGCCATTGCGCTCGTGCGTGACTGTATATTAATTTCAGTTTACATAAGAGATTTTATCCAAGGGTCGTGTTGCGTGAAAGTGGTCTCTCGTTAATGTAACTAAACTTTTTTTTTTTTTTTTATGCGAGGAAGAAGGAACCAAAGGCCATGAGCCCGCAGTAACAGTTCCCTCCAAGAGAAAAACAAAACACAACAGAGAGCCAAATTCAAGATCCGATCATTTGGAGATGCCTGGACACACTGCGCTTGAAAGACTGGAGATCATAGGCAGCAGGAAATACAGATAGAGGGAGACAGTTCCAGAGCTGACCTGTTGCATAAATGAAAGACTGGGAGTAACGGTTAACTCTTGCATTAGAGAGTTGGACAGAAAAGGGATGAGAGTTTGCTGCCAGACGGGTGCTACGCGCCCGTCGTAGAGGTGGAGGAATGCAAGCAGACAGTTCAGAGGAGCAATGACCATTAAAGTAGCGATAGAAAAGAGATAAAGATGCAACAGTGCGGCGAAGAGACAGAGGTTGAAGGGAGTCAGTAAGAGGAGGAGAGTTAATGAGACGAAAAGCCTTTGACTCCACCCTATTGAGAAGAGCTGTATGTGGGGAGCCTCCCCACACATGAGAGTTGTACTCCACACAGGGGCGGATAAAACCCCTGTATAGAGTCAACAATTGTGCAGGGGTAAAGAAAGAGCGGAGACGGCTTAGCACACCCAATCTCTTGGAAGCAGATTTTACAAGAGATGTAATATGATCTTTCCAAGATAAGTCCCGAGTAAATGAAACCCCAAGCATGTTGAAGGATGATGCAGGATTAAGCTGAATATTATTAAACATTAATGGGTATACCTGTGGAAGATTATGTCGGGTTGATAGGTGTAAGAACTGAGTCTTAGATGCATTAAAGACAACCATATTATTTTTACCCCAGTCAGAGATACGAGCCAGGTCAGACATTAGGAGTGCCATAGCCTCATCCCTTGTTTCTTGAAGTAACTGTTGAGATGGGCGTTGCGGGAACCGAATGGAAAGGTGAAGGGTGGAGTCATCAGCGTATGAGTGGATAGGGTTAGATGTACAGCTTAGAAGATCATTGATGAATAAAAGGAAGAGAGTTGGTGATAGGACAGAGCCCTGAGGAACACCACTGTTGATAGATCTAGGAGAAGAACGATGGCCGTCTACAACAGCGGCTATAGAACGACCAGAAAGGAAGCTAGCGATGAAGGCACAGATAGAAGGATAGAAACCGTAGGAGGGCAGTTTGGAAATTAAAGATTTATGCCAGACTCGATCGAAAGCCTTTGAGATGTCAAGTGCAATGGCAAAGCTTTCGCCAAAGTTCCGAAAGGAGGATGACCAGGAGTCTGAAAGGTAGGTGAGAAGATCGCCAGTGGAGCGTCCCTGACGGAACCCATACTGACGATCGGAAAGAAGGTTGTTATGAGGGTGTTTGTTAATGCCGGGTAGAACAAGAGCAGCGTGTGGAGAAGGCAGGTAGCCTATATATATCTTTTTAACGCCAAATGACTTTTATGTGATCTACGGAGAATCTGAGTAGCTTGTGGAAAAGGCCATTTCAGGGTATCTTGCGTTTTCTTTTTTTTTTTTTATGATATGTTTAAGGAGGTCATGTTGTGGCCGTTCTTTAGAGAAGAAAAAATGTATCACTGTACGTGCAGTTGTCTACAATTTCCGGAGCTAAAGTTACTGATGAACTTAGGGGCGAGAATGGTCTGCCTCATAGTTAACCCATAGGTCATCTGTATCTGTAGTTTCATGACGGCTGAGAATTGGACCCACGTTGGTATAGCAATTTTCTCTCAGAATTAATACTGCCCTCCTGAAGTTTCTTTGAATGTCTCTCAGAACACCTTGTGTTTTCGTGCTGCCGCCAGACGATTTTTTTTTTTTTTTCGGTCTAAATGGGTTAGAAGGATACGTGTAGGGAAGGTAAAAAAAAAAAAGAACTACTAACAGACGCTATTCCTCAGCTTAGGAGATGCCTTTTTAAACAAGCAGGGTTAGATATAGCCTTGTCTGCCTCTTTACCAACTTAGCAGACAGTTAGTGGCGTCCATTAATTACAGTGCTGATTAAGAATTTCATTAAATAACCAAAATGTCAACGCTCCTCACACTAGCACATTGAGCCGTCCCCACAGCACAAAATTAGAGGATGCTATATTGGATTATCCTGTATAAAATGTATAACCAAAGAATAAAATGTCTTGGAATATGCATAATGAACTAGACAAAATTATATCCTCATTTTAAGCGTCCTGAAAAATGTATAATGTGTAAAATATCTATTTCTCTCTCTCTCTCTCTCTCTCCTTCAAGATATTGTGTTTGGAAACGGTCATAACATCTCGAGCTTTGTTTACCAAATTCCCGGTTGGGTAAAGAGACAAAGTAGCTCATAAGACTGGTCAGAGAGAGAGAGAAAGAGAGAGAGAGAGAGACTTACCTCTCTCTCACATCTAGTGTGGTTTTGTTGTCATACTCTGCCTTCTGTAAACTGGCCAAAATAACTGTAATGGTATGCATGATTCTCCCCTCGTAAGTAGAGGAAATTGGGGAGGGATGTTGAGGTTGGAGTGGGGGTGGATGAGGGAGAAGAGGAAGAGAATTAAGAGAAGAAAAGGAGGAGGAGGAGGAGGAGAATAAGAAGAGAACAGGAAGGCTTTTGACTAATAATAAAAGAGTACACCAAGGTCGTGAAGGGAGACACATTTGACAACCATCTCCCATACTACAACACGCATTTATAAAATTTGTAGTTGGTTTGTATTTCTTTTATAAGGACGAACAGGCTGGGTTAAAAGACATTATTCTTAAGTTCTCTTGACTGGCCTGGCAATCTTGGTCTGGCGATAATTTCTGGAGCGATGATGATGATGATAATGATGATGAGGTGATGGTGATAGTGATAGTAATGATTGTGATGAAAGTGGTGGTGTTAAGGATGTTACAGCATACCTGATTCAGTATGACTTATCTACATCAATTAAGGTGGGGAGAAGGCTAATTACAGGTAACAGTTACAGGTGTTCTATACATAACCAACCCAAAATTAGGGACTTACTCAGATTTAATAATTAGTCCATTAGATCACGATTATAAGGCCAGACAGATGCTACTGGAAATGTATAACAAAAACAGTATCAAGGTGCAAATAGCACAACATAAACCTAAAAAAAAATAAAGAAAAAAATACTCTGTTCACTTTACCTTGACCTAAAATTGCGTCCCTCCATCTTTGAGGTATAGCAGTTCATTAGCACTAGTCACGAAGAAGTGCTACCTTAAAGATACAGAGTCATAAAATTGTCGTTTTTTTGCGACCGAGCTACGTGAAATAAGTTGCAAAAGGATAAAAATTTGGACAAAGTTGAAGTAAAAGAACTATCGTGCTGTTAAACCTCCAGTGTCATCTACATGACGACCATACACCCAGACAAGTAGCCCAACATGTCATGTGGATTGCGTGGAGGTGGAGGATGTATACCACAGACATTCCGGGTATACTGGGCCGATAAATCACTGAGGAAGAGGTGTTACGTAGCCTTCTGTGTCACTTAGAACACGAACATTTGCCCAGACCGATGGTCATGTGACGCCTTTTATCCTTTTGTACAATCCTGCGTCAGACTGTCTCGATGCCACCAACCGGAATATATAAATGCCAATATCAGCGTAATATGCATAATAAATCTCATAGAAACAGGTACTACGAATTCTCCTACGTCACCTAGAATACGAACATATGCCCAGACTGGTAGCCAAATGAAGCAGAATATCATGCTGTAATATACAGACGGTAATAATAAATCGGAAAGAAACTGGTACCATGAACTCGGCTGTCACCTGGGTCGGTTGAGGAAGTTCCCTAACATCGTTTCCTACGCGATTTGTTTTGTTTATTGTACCTTACTGTCCTCTTCTGTGTTACATAAATCCTTCCAGTATCGCCATACTCTGCCTAAATAATGTGCAGTTGGATATTAACCAACCATATCCAAAAATGAATCGCTAAGGAAGAGGTGTTAGGGAGCTTCTTTGACCGGAAAGAATACGAGCCGTAGGGTTTCATTCTCAGAGGCCTCCCCTACTTATTTTCCTGTGTCACATTAATATCGTTGTGCTTGAAATTAATACAAACATGGCCGATAATATGTGGCTGTAAAGAACATAAAAAGATGTTAAAAATTGTCAAGGAAATTGTGTAAGGAAGCCAGCCAAGCCTAGACGCACACGACACCTAAATTACAAACACACACCTGGCAGGTCATGTGGATGGCGTGCCAGTAGGAGGTGTGGAGGCGTATCAGGGTGGAATTACAGTGGATTAGCGTGGTCTTAGCTGGTTGCACTACGCTACAGGGGCGATTCCCGGGGTAATGTGCCACGCCGAAACAGCTGAGATTCCAATAACCCTGTTAAGAGGTGTAGTATTCTCAGCTTTGCCAGCCTCCTCATCCCCACTGTTATTCTTAATTGTGGGAGACTATTATATTTGGAGGTAAAATTGATATTGCCGTTTGTGGGTTTTGCTGCTTTTATGACCATTACAGTTTCCATACATAATATTTCACGATTATGTTTCCGGTAGTCGATATTAGTTTCTGTAGTGACAGTACAGCAGAATTCTCAGGTATTGTGGGCTTTTCTGTTTTTCCCGATCTGTGTATTGGTCTTAACAGTAGGATGGGATTACATGCCACGATTACATTTTACGATATTCTTGATTGTCGATATTTCTTTTCGTAACCATGGCAACACAGAAGATTATCAGGTAATTTGGGTTTTGCTCCTTGTTTAAGCATTATGTTACCCTTTGACTATATTTTACGGCTCTCTCTATTGCCCTGCTGTTACCTAGCTGTCGTTTTTTTTTTTTTTTTTTTTTCAGCGATGACAGCACAAGATTTTCATGAATAGTTTTGTTGATATGGTAGCTTGTTATCCTGGTATTATTTTAAAATAGGATTTAATTACATTTTATATAATCCTTGCTGTACACTACTGCCTAATTGTCCCTGTTGTTTCCCGTAACCATGGTAACGCTGAGAACTATTTAGGGATTGTGGGTTTTGCTATTTATGTGTATCATTTATGTATATCACTTAATTTTAGGAAGCGATTATATTCAACAAATATATTTTAAGGTTTTCTTGATTACCCTGCTGTTACCTAAATGTCGGTATTGCCTTTCATTATCATGGCAACATTCTCTCTCTCTCTCTCTCTCTCTCTCTCTCTCTCTCTCCACACACACACACACACACACACACACACACAGGACAGGAAATAGACCTAATTGACCTTAAAAATTTACCTGTGAGGGTAATTGGTCCTCCTTCCGGTAAATTTCGAAATGGAAAATGTTGAAGTGAACTCGGCCAGGTGTGAAATACGAACATAAAAGTGTGAAGGTTGAGGTGACAAAGATTTGAAAATCAGGAAGGATGTACCACTCAGGCACGGAGAGAGAGAGAGAGAGAGAGAGAGAGAGAGAGAGAGAGAGAGAATGGAAGTGTGAAAATAGTGTGGCTGTGTTGTGGTGAAATAACACTGGCCTCTGTATTTTCTCGGCCACTCTCTCTCATCCTGGAAAAAAAAATGTGGTGTATCTGGGCATTGTTATTGAAAGAAATATATGAATGAACACTTTTAGATTATTTTTTCCCAGTGCAGTCTGAATATGGTCCTGTTTTCAGCCAAAAGGTACATTAATAGAGTGAACAACGTAATTTTATATGTAAAGTAAGGAATGTTTTATGCACCGAGTCATCATACAGGCATATACAGTATAACACAGCCAAGGATAAGCTGGACCTAAGGTAGGAGAAACGTTGAGTGCTGCTGGAGGGTCCAAGTAGACGTAAGCAACATTAGTGCACCAGCACCTGGATGGTAAAACCCAACCACTGCGCTATAGGCAAAACACCTCCGGGTTCTGAAGCTACCCCGCGTCATCCAGTAGATTAACACAAGGTCATTGATAAGGCTGTAATCTCGTCGTAGTGATGCGATATTATAAGGAAGTCAGTATCAGGTCTCGTTACCCATTATATGAGGAAAGGCCGGAATTTTGAGAGAGAGAGAGAGAGAGAGAGAGAGAGAGAGAGAGAGAGAGAGAGAGAGACAGACAGACAGACAGACAGACAGATAGACAGACTTATAGACAGACAGACAGACAGACGAGACACACACACACACACACACACACACACACACACACACACACACACACACACACACACAGACTGGTGCATTCATGGTGTCATTACAAGTTGCTGCAATACGACGTAGTAGACCCAGGGAAGGATAGGATGGTCCTTGTCTCTGTAACAGTGAATACTGGCCCGATACTATTCGTGTAGTTTCAACGACAGAAAATGGACACACGTAGTATATCAATCGTAGGACAATTGGAAACTGGACTTATGACGTGTAATGTGTACCGGGCACTGTGGTGGTGGTGATTGTAACTGTTAAGCGAAAATGTTATGGTGTAGTTGTTTAGAGCCATCATACGAGATTCATAATAACCTCAAGTTCGACAACAGATTTTGATATCACAGGTATCTGTGATGCTGTGTGCCATGGTGCTGAGCATTGAAAACGACATTCCCAAGGCAGTTAGAAATAGAATAGAATATTTGGTAGGTATGGGCGGACCTGAGGAGAGGTTGGTCAGTGGGACGGGGTATTAGAAGAGGAAGGAAATGTTGCGGGAATAGAGAGTGTGGGATGGTTTGACCACCCTGCTTGGTGGTAAGGTGTGTGTGGAAGTGGACAGGTTTGGAGTAGGAGCGAGTGAGGAGGTGTGCAGGTGGGAGTAGGGTCATCACCAACATATGTTATGTGTGGTGTTTGTAAGGGAAATATTGCTCCCTCTGGATGAGCAGTGTGTGAGCGTAAACACTCGATTAAATAGTATAATATTTTTCAGAGAGAGAGAGACTTTCTCTCTCTCTCTCTCAAGTAACCTGTAAGCAAGGAGGCTTGTTATGCTCACATTGTCACAGGTGGGTATTATGAGGCTACCGTCACTGTAGAAGGACACCCAGTGAGACAAGGACCACTCTATACTTCCCTGAGTCTGTTATGCTGTATTGTTGCACGCACCAGTCTGTCTGTTGTGTGTTAGTCTCTCTCTCTCTCTCTCTCTCTCTCAAAATTCCGGCCATTCCTCATATAATGGGTAACGAGACCTGATACTGACTTCCTTATAATATCGCATCACTACGACGAGATTACAGCCTTATCAATGACCTTGTGTTAATCTACTGGATGACGCGGGGTAGCTTCAGAACCCGGAGGTGTTATGCCTATAGCGCAGTGGTTGGGTTTTACCATCCAGGTGCTGGTGCACTAATGTTGCTTACGTCTACTTGGACCCTCCAGCAGCACTCAACGTTTCTCCTACCTTAGGTCCAGCTTATCCTTGGCTGTGTTATACTGTATATGCCTGTATGATGACTCGGTGCATAAAACATTCCTTACTTTACATATAAAATTACGTTGTTCACTCTATTACTTAGTGCTTCTATTGAATGAAAACAGGATCTCATTCAGACTGTTGGGAGGTGAAAGAGTGTTCAATGGTCAGTCAGTATTGTCACCAAAACATTGACTTTGGCTGCTATCTTGGCGTGAGTGTGAATAAGTCGGTGAAGTGTATTACCAGACTCTCTGCACCAATACGCAATTTTACACTCTCCCAGCAACACCACGCCACCGATGTATATTGTGTAGCCGTTGCCACATATTTTAACCTTGTGTTATAATGGCAGACAACGGACAGACGTGCGCGGTAAAGGAAATAATTGCTCGCTCTGGATGAACAGGCTGTGAGTGTAGACCACGATTAAATAGTATAATGTGTCTGGAGCCAAGGGGGCCCCGAATGTGTAATACTTGTATGAAAACTAATGTATGAATGTTTTAGAGAGAATATAATACACGATGATCAATGTTTGTGAATGTTGTGTCACAACTATCCAGACTAATGAAATAGCACCTCGAAGAAAGCGACATCATTTGTGGACTGAACATCCATAACACCGTTATTTCAATTATTATAATGCAAGATATGCATCATTATGGAAGTACAGTATCTCATTACCTCCGCGTGATCTATCAGTATGATGACTGCACAACATTTTCGCACATGCCAATAGCTGTCCAGCACTCAAAGTAGCTATAATCCTATGCAACAGGACATCTACTTATACCATGGTTTGCGAATATAATGACTGTTTTTCCTCACAATAAAAAAGACTGGATGATGCACAACGTGGCATGACCGTTGTGTCACATGCATAATCAAGAATCATTTATGGCCACCCTGGTTCAGCCACAAAAAATGTTACAGAAGTTGAGTCTCACACTCACTAGACTCAGGTGAACCACGTTTCGAGACGCCGAACATCACACCTTCTAACATTTATGCTCAACTACAGTTGTTCACCACACTGTATGACGGACATTAAGACTCCAACATTCATCCAATACACGTTATTGTATACGGAGTTACAGATCACCTCTGAACTTCTATATAATCACACCCACCATCATTCTAAACGAAACACGACAAAGTTTCGATACATGCTTCCCCACTACCTGTTCCCCCTCCCCTCCGTTCCACCACGCCTCACAGTCATCTCCTGTCAGAGAAACAGTGGGATCCAATGGTATGACTATTTGCTTTTCTCTTTACCTTGCACGATCCATACTTGGCAAACACTTGTATTTGCAGACAGAGTATGACTTGGCTGATCATTGTTTCTGTGGGTACTAGATACTGTAGTGGAGGGAAAGCTCTGCCGGGTCTGCCCATTCACTTACTATTACTGCGCTGTAAACAAACACAGTGGTCCCACATTTCACCAAACACACCACCCGCTGTACTCGTTATAAGTGTAGGTAACTATACCTCATGAGGTGGAAAGTGTTAAATGTATGCCGTACAGTATCAGTTGTATGAGTTTATAATGGTATTATGCTCATGAAGCCGATTATATTTGACGGTCAGTTTGAGTGTCTTAACTGTTGATATTGCTGTTGTGGGTTTTGGTGTTATTGTGACCATTATAGCTTCCATTTATAATATTTCATGATTATTTTTCCGGTAGTCGATATTAGTTTTTGTAATGACAGTAACGCAGAATTCACAGGTATTGTGGGCTTTTCTGTCTATGTCCCGATCTGTGTGTTGGCCTTAACAGTAGGATAGGATTATATGCCACGATTACATTTTACGATACTCTTGATTGTCTAACTGTCGATATTGCTTTTCGAAACCATGGCGACACAGAGGATTATCAGGTATTTTGAGTTTTGCTCCTCGTTTGAACTTTATCTTACCCTTTGACTATATATTACGGCTGTCTTCATTGCCCTGCTGTTACTTAGCTGTCGACTTTTTTTTTTTTTCAACGATGGCAACACAAGATTATCATGGATAGTTTAATTGATGTAGTGACTTGTTATGCAGCTGTTAATTTTAGAACACTATTTTATTGCATTTTATGATAATTCCTGCTGTCCTAGTATTGCCTAATTGTCCGTGGTGTTTCCCGTAACCATAGTAACTCTGAGAATTATTTAGGGATTGTGGGTTTTGCTATTTATATGTATCATTTGTGTGTATCACTGTTAACTTTAGGATGCGATTATATTCAACAATTATATTTTAAGGTTTTCTTGATTACCCTGCTGTTACCCAAATGTCTGTATTCTTTCGCTGCCATGGCAGGATCTCTCTCTCTCTCTCTCTCTCTCTCTCTCTCTCTCTCTCACACACACACACACACACACACACACACACACACACACACACACACACACACACACACACACACACACACACACACACACACACACACACACACACACACACACACACAACGCTCCTAGTGGCTTGCTTTGGTGAACTATACAAATTCCTCAGCAGTAAACCTTGTGTCGTCTCGCCCAGACCTCCTCTCTGCCCCACCGTGACGAAACTGCATGACAAGTTTGGCCAGCTTGTAGAGTGACCTGCTGGTGGTGTCAGGTGGTGTAAATTTGTAGAGGAAAAGCTGGTGGCACGGTGGAAATGGTGGCAGTTTTACTAATATAACCAGTTCAGTGCGGGGATAATTGTTATTATTATTATTCCTTCCCGAATGTTTTGTTGTTGGTATTCGCGGACGATTTATTTTGTTTCCTGAGAGAGAGAGAGAGAGAGAGAGAGAGTGTGTGTTTTCGAATTGAAGGAATTGGATATAGCCCTCCTTTACCACTTTAGGACTATGAGATGGCACCTAAACTCGAATCAGACAACTTCCCATCCACTCCATTGTCTTCATGCCACACATGTTTCCCAAGACTTCCCTCTCCACCGCTGTAACTCATGACGTTTCATTTCATGTCACCAGCCTCGCGCCCATATGTTAGTGCGGGTACTGATACCCTCTCATGTAATTCTAATACAGTTGCCACGTTGGATTGATGAACAATAAAATGCAGCCGGTCTTACTGCTGAAAAACGTATGTTTGATTATATTTATTAAGGCATTTTCACTCGGTCGCTTTTACAATTTCACTTTGCAACATTTAGACTGTTCATAAAAGTCAGAAATACTGAATGCTAATTCCACGTCAAATTATCAAGCTTTATGTTTATTAAAATCAAGGGGGAAGAAAAATATGTTAATGTCCAGTGTCATGCAGAATTTTGTGTGTGTGTGTGTGTGTGTGTGTGTGTGTGTGTGTGTGTAGTGTAATGTAGTGTAGTGTAGTGTAGTGTACCGTAGTGTAGTGTGGTGTAGTGTACCGTAGTGCAGTGTTGTGAAAGGCTTCATAGTGAGAGGCAGTCTCCCATAATGCCCCAGTAAAAATAATCCCTGCCTCTATATATTATTTTCAGTTCCTACGTACAGTACATTGTCTTTGGTTCCTTTGTATACTATTTTCAACGCCTTGTGTGTTATTTTCAACGCCCGTGTTATTTTCAGCGCCTTGTGTGTTATTTTCAGCGCCTTATATGTTATTTTCAGCGTCATCTTTGTTATTTTCAAAGCCATTGCATAGTATATTCAGCGTCATTGCTCATTACTTTCAGCAATTCATACAATATTTTCAACGCCCTGTTGTAATATTTTCAACGTCTCCTTGCATCTTAACGCCTTAGTGTATTATTTTAGGGGTCGTATAATAGTTTCAGAAATTCGTCTTCCTCTTTCCATCCCGTGGGTATATCATCAAGCATTATATTGCAGCTCAAAATCGACAGTGCATTAATTCCACTTCGTATATCCTCCCATTAGGCCCCAGTCACACTGCAGGTACGACTTGTCGCAAACCACCCGCGACCTGCAAGTCGTGGGTGGTTTTGGTGAGGTTTACGGCTGGTCTTCATATGTCTCGGTCTAGCCGCAGGCCACCATGGCGACCAAAAAATCGTCGCGAGGTTTTTCGTACGGCATGAAAAACCTCCCCGCCACCACCGATGTCGTGGCATGGAAGTCGTCCTGTGGGCGGCTTGACTGCATCTGGCCGGCTTACGGACTATGACTGGTCGGCGACACCTGATTTTTAAGCAGTGGTTGCCATCCGAACGGAGGCCGGTCGCCGCCCACTCTGTGCGGTGACCGTCCACACTCCATCAAGGTGATGACTGGACTGCGGTGGCCGCCGTCCACAAGCCTCCTGTCTGGGGTGGTGGTTGAAGTCCAGCCGCTGTCCAGCCGGCGATTGGTCGAGTGACAGGTGGTGGGCTGGACCGAGACAAGCCGCCGACCAATCTGCAGCTGATGTTGGTCTAGTGGTCGTGGTCTAAACTGCAACAGGACATGGACCGACCGCCATTTGTCGACGGCCTGCCGACGACTGGCCGGACACCAGTCGGTGTCTTGACCTGTGTGTACCTGGCCATGGACGCCGTTCGGCTGCACACTGGACGGACGCTGGACGGACACTGGATGACCATCGGTAGCCGATCGGTGGCACGACTGCTCGGAGACCTCCGTGGTCAGGGGCTGGTTTCGCAATTTGCAGGTTTGTGACAAGTCGTACCTGCAGTGTGACTGGGGCTTTAGGGACCTTGATTTCCATTAGACTGCTGCAGGTCGTCTTCCCGGGGACAGTGTGATTTGAGCAGTAAATGATGGTCATCTCATTATTTTCCTTTTAATAATCTTTCACCTCAACAACCCACCTACAGCACTAAACCTGTCTTCTTTTCCATGTGCTCAGTCGACATTAATGCTTGATGCTAAGAATTGTGCCCTCCTCCTCCTCCTCCTCCTCCTCCTCCTCACTGCAAAATTATGGGAAAGCATTTCCAATTCCATGAAGCAAAATACTTCTTCAACAGAGTCGTAAATATCTGGAACAGATTACCCTCAGATACCGTGAACAGTATCTCAGTTAAGACATTCAGAAACAAAATAGACAAGTATTTGCACGAGAATCCTCAGCTGACTCTTTTTCTGTCAGAATAACTTGCTTTGTAGCTATGTGTAAGTTAATCCCCTTTATGTCTACAAGACACCTCGTAAACAACGTACCCGTATATAGCGTTGCATTATGTCATTACATAGTTTTCAATTAATTCAATGCAAATTAAGTAATATAAGCACAGATTAGGATCTGCACAGATAGCCCTGAGTTAACGGTCAGTACTCTTACTTCCGACCTGTAATGGGCTGTGGATCACTGAGGATCCCTGTTAGCCAAGTGACCACCATTGGGATTTTTTTAATGTACCAGGGGTCACTGCTTCAGGATGAAACTTGTGTACTTGTCCCACATGGGAGAGTTCCTTGTCTCAGTGGAGTGAACGTAGCTAGGGCCTGATTGACTGCTGCCTGCCTAAAAAGCGCCAGGCAAGGCTGCCTCACCACCCCTAAACATCCACTCTGTGCACTGTACATCCACACTGCACTGTGCAGTCTCCTTTTGTCTATAAGACACCCCGTCTTATATATTTTTCAATTTCCCCAGTGCAAAGAGAGTAATATAAGCATAGATTAGGATCTGCACAGATAGCCCTGAGTTAACGGTCAGTACTCTTACTTCCGACCTGTAATGGGCTGTGGATCACTGAGGATCCCTGTTAGCCAAGTGACCACCATTGGGATTTTTTTAATGTACCAGGGGTCACTGCTTCAGGATGAAACTTCTGTACTTGTCCCACATGGGAGAGTTCCTTGTCTCAGTGGAGTGAACGGAGCTAGGGCCTGATTGACTGCTGCCTGCCTAAAAAGCGCCAGGCAAGGCTGCCTCACCACCCCTAAACATCCACTCTGTGCACTGTACATCCACACTGCACTGTGCAGTCTCCTTTTGTCTATAAGACACCCCGTCTTATATATTTTTCAATTTCCCCAGTGCAAAGAGAGTAATATAAGCATAGATTAGGATCTGCACAGATAGCCCTGAGTTAACGGTCACTACTCTTACTTTCGACCTGTGATAGGCTGTGGATCACTGAGGGTCCCTGTTAGTCAAATGACCACCATTGGGATTTTTTTAATGTATCAGGGGTCACTGCTTCAGGAGGAAACTTGTGTACTTGTCCCACATGGGAGAGTTCCTTGTCTCAGTGTAGTGAACAGAGCTAGGCCCTGATTGATTGCTGCCTACCTTAAAAGCGCCAGGCAAGGCTGCCACACCACCCCTAAACATCCACACTGTGCAGTGTGTAGTTTACACATTATGTCCACAGACACCCCATTAACTCAATGTACCGGTTTATAATGTCATGCTGCAACTATTAGTTTATTTGATTACTTTCTCTTTCAGGTTACTCAATCGGGTAGCTTATAGACAAAGTATTATAGAATGTGACTTTTCCTTTCCAGTTTTTCCTATGAAATTTCCATGTCAGTTTTTCCATGCTGCATGGTGGTTTTTCTCACTTCTTCCTGGAGGGTTTGGGGGTGGGGGGAGCCTTCTTGCTTTACTATCCTTGTCCTTCAGCATGTAGAGTTAGATCTTGTAGTCATAGTTATCTCTGTAACAAGCAGCCTCGAAAGGACCATAAGGTCTGTTGCTGTTTGCTTTCCTATGTAATCCTATATAATCCTCCTCCTCCTCCTCCTTCTCTCTTATAATTTTTCTTCCTCAGCAACAACACCAAAATCAGTCCATCCTCTCTTCCCCAGGCCCAGTCAGCACTGATCTACGACGCGGTGCGGGTGGTTGCTGAGGCGCTGACCAGACTAAAGCACAAGAAAGTGGACGTGTTTGGTGAGTCTCCTGGGCTGGGGGCGCCGCGGATCATCAGCTGCCACAGTAATGACGCTGATCAGAGCGTCTGGGAGCACGGCGAGAAGATCACCAGGCACTTGAGGAAGGTGGGTCCAGGAGTAGGTGTCAGTGTGGGGTATTAGGGTGCCAGGGTGGAATGTTAGGGTGCCAGGGTGGAGTGTTAGGGTGCCAGGGTGGAGTATTAGGATGCCAGGGTGGGATATTAGGATCCAGGGTGGAGTATTAGGGTGTCAGGGTGGGGTATTAGGGTGTCAGGGTGGGGTATTAGGGTGCCAGGATGAAGTATTAGGGTGCTAGGGTGGAGTATTAGGGTGTCAGGGTGGAGTATTAGGGTGCCAGGGTGGAGTATTAGGGTGTCAGGGTGGAGTATTAGGGTGCCAGGGTGGAGTATTAGGGTGCCAGGGTGGAGTAATTAGAGTGCCAGGTTGGAGTAATTAGGGTGCCAGGGTGGAGTATTGGGGTGTCAGGGTGGAGTATAAGGGTGCCAGGGTGGAGTGCCAGGGTGGAGTATTAGGGTGCCAGGGTGGAGTAATTAGAGTGCCAGGTTGGAGTAATTAGGGTGCCAGGGTGGAGTATTGGGGTGTCAGGGTGGAGTATAAGGGTGCCAGGGTGGAGTAATTAGAGTGCCAGGGTGGAGTATTAGAGTGCCAGGGTGGAGTAATTAGGGTGCCAGGGTGGAGTAATTATGGTGCCAGGGTGGAGTATTTGGGTGCCAGAGGGGAGTATCAGTGTCTAGAATGGCGGTTAGGGTGTCAGGATGTAGAATTAGGGTGTCTGTGGAATAGTGTGGTGTTAGGATGGACTTGCAGGAAGGATGTCAGGAGTGAATAAAAAAAAATCACCAGGGACTTGAGGAAGGTGGGTGAGGAGTTAGATATGTACTGTAGAGATGTTAGAGTGCTAGAGAGGAACAATAATTTTCTAGAGTGGAGTATTATGGTGTCGAGAGGCTGTTGTTGTTGTTGTTCTTGTTGCTTAACCCTGGACCTCCTGACCAAGCGTATCCGTCGACCACAGGTAAATAACCACCCCTAAGAGGTTGTCCTGTAGGTTCCGTATACCGTTGATATTTTGTTTGTTTTAGTGTGGCATGTGCTGTGCAGTGCTTCATAATCTGTTTTACGTTGTGTGGGTTTAGTGTACAAACGAGGCACATGTCGTCTGTGATTCCACCCAACCCAGATCTGAACTGGTAACTGAGGAGAGCTGGGCGATATCTTGCTCTAACCCTAGCCAGGCGAACTCGACCAGCTCTATGTAAGGATACCTCTGATGGGTGGATGACAGGAGGGATGGCTTGTAGTAGTGTGTTCCGATCGGGATGTTGTTTTGCCCTGTGCGTGGATTGAGTATGTAGGTGTTTCTTCAATGACAATGTGGGGATGTCTGTGTTAGGGTGTGTTAGGTTGTAGGATTAATTGCCAAGGTGGGATATTAGAGTGTTATGAAGAATGGGTATGGTTTCAGGGTGTAAAATTTGGGTGTAATTGGGGAATATTAGGATGTCAGAGTGTAGAATTGGGTTGTCACTGGGGAATATTAGTGTGTCAGGGTGTAAAATTATGTTGTCAGCGTGGAATATTAGGGTGTCAGGGTATAAAATGAGGTTGTAGTATGGAATATTAGGGTATCAGGGTGGGCCTGGGGTAAGGTGTCAAGAACGAATAAAAGACGATGCCAGACACTTGAGGGAGATGTGTAATGTGTTATAGTGGCACTGCGGACAGTTCATGGTGCTAAAGGTGATAATTATTGCACTATACTCTTTTTACCGTAACATGCCCAGATTTTCGTCCCTTTGCAGAATATTTCTTGTAGGTTGGTGCCAGAACAAGACACTGCTTAAGTTCTGCATCATCTCCATAGCTCTGCTTCGTGACTAGCATCATATTTTAGTGTTAATCTATTGTTACAGCTCAGCATTCAAGATGGAGAGATGGCAGTTTTAGGCCAAGTTAGGGTAAAAAGAGTACAAGTGGAATATTACGGTGCGAAGAATGCATAACTTTAGTTCATCTGACATCATTTGGCTCAGAGTTCGTCCTTTTGCACCTTCTTTCACGTTATCCACTGGGAGAAATGATGGGGCTCTACATCCTTTATATACCCCTTGTTCATCATAGTATCCTATTTCCGAATTTATTGTTTTAACTTCTTGCCACAACTCAGCATTCAAGATGGAAAGATGACAGATTTAGGCCAGGTTAGAGTTAAAAAAGATACAGGATTATGTTTTCTTGCAGTTCAAAGCCTTGGGGACACCCACTGAACAACATCGATATATACATATCACTGACTTATTCTCCCTTTCAAGTTAAAATAGTGTAGAATATGATTTCTCTTTCTTTTGTCCTATGAAAATACCATGACGGTTTTGCCATTTTGCGTGGTGGTTCTTCTCACTATTACCTGAAAGCTTCGTCTGGAAGGTTTGTTGGATGGAAGGGGGAGGGGGTCCTGCTGTTCTCTTCTTGCGCATAACTCATAAAATAGTTATGTTAGCTTGAAACATTCCTGATAGCAAATAGCTTCGAAAGGACTAAGTGTGTTGCTGTTTATTTGTCACTGTAAGAGATTTAAGGTCAGGGTGGAGATTTAATCCTTCCAGTACTGGAGTGTTTTTTGATAAATTCTTGCTGTCACCACACTATTTCCTTCAACTTAGGTGGGCACCTGGCAGTGATGGGCTTAGTGAAGGATAGATCTCACCCTTCCAGCACGGAAAGTATGTCGTACGTCGAATAAAATCGTTTGGAAATACCAAGATAACACGTCATCAGAATATAAAAGTTAATAAAGATGGTATACTGCGTCGCTTTAATCTTTCCAGCCTGAGGACGTCATAAAGCCTATATTATATATTGTATTCGTACTATTTCCTGCCGATTCGACTCAGCAGAGAGGAGACATTTCGTAGTGGAGGGGGGTGGGCTGTCTTCAGTATCACTCCTGTTAAAAGATGTCACTCCAAAGCAAAGTAAAATCGGCCAGAGTAGCTAGAATAAAATGCAAAAAACGTCCTCGGGGTGAACAGGTCAACCTTCAGCCCAATTATTTATTTTTCAATTGCATTATTGATATAAAACCCCGGTGGCCCAGTGGTCAGCACAGCCAGCTGCAATTGCCAGCCCTATAACGCTCGTTCTGAATTTTGCTTTGACAAGTCGCGCCACTCGGTTCAGGTGCAAGTCCACCCCTTGTGAGGTGGTAGGTGATATAAATACCTAGGGTAACACCTAAGGCCGGTAGTTGATATTCTGAATGATGCAATTGTCCTGTATCCCAGAACTGAAGGTGAATAACCTGCCACAGTCTCAAAGGCGTAAGGCACGATGATGAGCACTGGTACTACCCGCCTCACACCATCTGGCCTCACCTGTACACTGGCGGTCAGATGCTGTGTCCCGCTCCCAGCAACAGTAAGAATATCTACCGAATGAGTGTAGGACAGTGGAGGTTAGGGAAGTGGAGGATGCGAGGTGTTGGGATGGTAGGAAAGTTTAGACAGTGGAGGTCTGGGAGGTGGGGGATGCGAGGTGTTGGGGTGGCAGGAAAATGGGTAAAAGCGAGGGAGTCCTAACTTCCTGGACGTCATTTGGTACAGATTCCTGTTGTAACTGCGGCAGGATCCCCAGTGCACGTCGGCATCTGAAGTTCTGTCGTCTCTTGGTTTTCTCTCCACCGACTTTAAAAACAAGTAAGATGAATCCACAGTAACCTACACTGATCATTTTATTTGGCCACAGATCAGTGTCATCTGTGTCAGTTGCTGTGGATTCACCACACTGATATTCATAGGCCGTGGAAAAAGGCGGAGGAGAAGTGACAGGACTTTTGATGCAGATCGTACCTCTACCTCCAGACGTCATTATTCAAGTCAAGGAAGGTTTCTCGCATCGAAGGAGTGGCACTGCATCCTGGACAGAAGTGTTATGAGTCCATGGGGAGGCTGTGCGTACAATAATATCCTTGTGTAAGCGAGGGAAGGCATTGGTATGGCAGCGGTGGTAGGGTGCTTAGCGGATGAGGTGTGCAGCAGGTTTATGGGAATATGACACAGACAGCAGCAGGGTGAGCTGAGGCATGGGGGTGGTGGTGCACTGTTAAACGCACATTACTATGTTAACGAGAGAGAGAGAGAGAGAGAGAGAGAGAGAGAGAGAGAGAGAGAGAGAGAGAGAGAGAGGGGGTGGAGTCTCGCTTTGGCACTGAAACCCTTCAGGTTTCTCTCTCTCTCTCTCTCTCTCTCTCTCTCTCTCTCTCAAATATAATTGCAAAACATAAAAATAGCAAGATCAGGAAAATTAAACGTATACTGAGAGGCAGCACACTGGGATTGCAACACCCAAGCTCTCCAAATGGTTTGACTGTCGAAGTTTTTACTTTGCCGTGTGACTTTGACCATTGACAGATTACTCTTGAAATCTACTTTCTTCATCTTTGCCTATCTTATATCCATTCCACCTTGACTCAAAATAGGCCAGAACTGTTTGAACTGACTTTGTCCTGTGAAGCAAACAGACTGTCAAACGGAAAATTTGTATATTATGTTATAGCACTTATTTAACAGGATGAATATTCATAACTGTTTTCAGCTCAGTTAATGGCCATGTATATTCAAACTCGAGGGTCAGTTTGAGATGTAACTGAGAAGGCTCATTGGTATCCCATAACTAAATTTCATCGAACTTACACGCAGCCACGACTTAGTATTTGATTGGGGAGAGTGGACCAGTACCATCACGTGAAAGCAAACCAGCAATTATTTTCGTTTCCCGTACTAAGTGTTGGTGTGTTTCTTGCATTATCTTGGTATTGTTGGTGTGTTTCTTGCATTATCTTGGTATTGTTGGTGTGTTTCTTGCATTATCTTGGTATTGTTGGTGTGTTTCTTGCATTATCTTGGTATTGTTGGTGTGTTTCTTGCATTATCTTGGTATTGTTGGTGTGTTTCTTGCATTATCTTGGTATTGTTGGTGTGTTTCTTGCATTATCTTGGTATTGTTGTTGTGTTTCTTGCATTATCTTGGTATTGTTGGTGTGTTTCTTGCATTATCTTGGTATTGTTGGTGTGTTTCTTGCATTATCTTGGTATTGTTGGTGTGTTTCTTGCATTGTCTCGGTATTGTTGTTGCAGGTTGAGATGGAGGGACTGACAGGCAACATCAGCTTCACGGACGAGGGTAAGAGGAAGCTGTACTCACTGGACGTGGTGGAAATGACACTCAACAGCGAGACGGTCAAAGTGAGTGTCGAATTTATCTTATGTAGTACTTTAGCATTATCTTTTATCTTTCTCTTCGTTCATTTTTTAAGTTTTGCTCTCTCTCGTTGGAGATTATCATATACACCGAGATCGTCGAAGGGATGTAGTGAATGTTGAGTTCTCTCTCTCTCTCTCTCTCTCTCTCGACCTACAACACAGAGACCGTCAAAGTGGGTATTAGGATCTTCAGTCCAATACCGTGCATATTAATTTTCTCTTGCTTACTGCAAACGATTTTTATCAGCTCGGAGCGAGAGAGAGAATGGGAATCATGACCAGCGTCTCCAGTTCCCACATTTCCGTTCTATATACCATTGATGCATTCCGTGCTGAGTTTGATTTTCCCAGGATGTGCAGTCTTCCGTGCTTCTTCTTTTCTACTCTAACTTAACATATCCTAACCTAACCCAACCTGATATATTACCTAACCGACTATCAGACCTACCTGACACTAAGAAAACATATTTGATCTAACCTAGAATTTTTTAGGTAAGGAAACGTGTAAAAATAGTACACAGAATGGAAATTACCGTTCGAAAAGTCTCTCATAAGTTTAATAAAATCGCCTCGACGTATCAGGATTAAAAATGTCATTATAGTGAAGGGATGGTGATGCAGAGGGATGCCTGCATGTGGTGGCACCGATATAACTGGTCGGGTAAGTTGCTTGGCTGTACAAACGTCCCTAAACCACTTCCCCTGAAAGGAGGAGGTTGAATGGTGAGAGAAGGGCAACTTCAGCCTGCAGTCCACTAGATTCACGTTACAAATGAACCTGGATCTTTAATTACTATTAGTGAAGAGGTTCATTTATATGCCCTTAATATTATCTCCTTTTTCATCTCTTAGTTCACCCCCACTCTGTTTCTCGTTATCTTTCATGAATCTATTTAACTCCTTGAGTATGTAAGTGATTGACGACCATGTACTCATATATATATATATATATATATATATATATATATATATATATATATATATATATATATATATATATATATATGTGTGTATGAAGAGCTGTTACGTAGCACAAAATAATCTCAGGACGTCAACATACTCATGGGTTTACATTTTTTAGTACATGATGTCATTATTTTTTTTATTATTATTATTTTTTTTTAGGGAAGTATACAATTTCATCCTCACGTAACATGTGCAGGCATAGTCAGTGATCCTTGTACATGTCTGGAATGCCAAACTAATGAACAAATAATGACCAAATGACCGTCAGAATGCAGAGGTTTGCCCAACCTGCAGGCTCTCAGTCTTAATAGTTCGATTGTGAACCATTTAACATATTGTCTGCGAATTACCAACTTTGTTGTGTGTGTGTGTGTGTGTGTGTGTGTGTGTGTGTGAGAGAGAGAGAGAGAGAGAGAGAGAGAGAGAGAGAGAGAGAGAGAGAGAGAGAGAGAGAGATAGGGCGATACTCTTAAGTGGCCATGGAGGAGAACATAAAGGCAATATTACTTCGTATGAGGAGCGGGAAGGAGGAGAGGATCAGGTGAGACTTATACAGGGACACAGGAAGGAGGAGAGGATCAGGTGAGACTTATACAGAGGCACAGGAAGGAGGAGAGGATCAGGTGAGACTTATACAGGGACACAGGAAGGAGGAGAGGATCAGGTGAGACTTATACAGGGACACAGGAAGGAGGAGAGGATCAGGTGAGACTTATACAGGGGCACAGGAAGGAGGAGAGGATCAGGTGAGACTTATACAGGGACACAGGAAGGGGGGATTGTTGGTGGGAGGAAAAGAGAGGAGAGGAGGGGAGGTGGATAACGAGGTAAAGGGATGAAGAGATGAGAGGAAAAGGTGAGAAGAGGGGGGGGGAAAGAGGGTATAGAAGAGGGAAGGCGGGGAGAGAGAGAGAGAGGGAGAGAGAGAGAGAAACGGTGAAGAGAAAAGGGAAAAACGGGTGGGAAGGAGAGTAGAATAAGACAATGGACACACCTGATAGCCGCACCCACCTTAACCGTATCCACCCCAGCACATAACAGAATGTGTCGTTTGTTTTTAGACATTCCTTTGACATAACCCAAATGAACACCACATGTATCTTAAATACACACCAGACGAACACCAGACTCACCTCGAACACTGCCAGCCCCTCAACACAAACCCCCAGAAGTGACGCTTATACAACCCTGCGATTTCATCACGCCAGGTTTCATTATTCAAATTATTGGATGACAGTGGCTGAGTAAAAGTTAGGGGCACGCATTAAATTTGGCCGCCCCTGTGCATTAGGGAAAAGTAGCTGGAGGAGAAGGATGAGGAAGAGGATGAGAAATGGGGAGAGGAGGAGGAGGAAAGAGGGAGGAGGAAGAGGAAATTGATAGAAATGACAAAAATGAAAGTGAACGATCAGAAGACGACAAAGGAAGAGTTAGGTAAGAAAGAGAAGGTAGGTAAGAGGGAGAAGGAACAGATAAGAATGAGTAGTAACGAGGAGGAACAGGAAGAGGAAGACAAAGGAGAAGAGGGGAGATACTAAGATGAGAGAAGAGGAAAGAAGAGAGATGAAAGGTTGGTAGAGAAGCGAAGGAGGGAAGGAGAAGAGGAAGAGGGTTGCGACAGACAAATGTGAGAAATGTTCCGAGGCTGAGGTGTACGTACAGGGGAAAACAAAAGTAGGAGGAGAAAGGAATGACAAGAAAGAAGACGAAAGCGGAGAAATGAGAAGGAAGGGATCATAAAAAGAAAGAATAAAAGGAGAAGAATAAGAAGAAACAAGAAGGGATAGACGATGAGGAGTGGCAGAAAGAAGAAAGGAGAAACAAGGAATAAGGGAAGTGAAAGAACAGAAGAAGAGCTAAAAGAAGAGGAAGAAAACGATAAAAGAACACATAAGACTGAAGCGGTTCTAGGCGGTGGTGTATATACAGAACAAGAGGGAACAAGAGGAAGTGAAGAAGACAAAACGAGAAGGAGAGAAAGGAGAGGCGAAAGGGGTAAAAAGAAATCAGTAATAAAAGTAGAGAAGATAAAGGAAACGAAAGAAAGAACGGGGAGGAGAGAAGAAAGTAAGAGATATGAAAAAGGACTAAAACGAGGAGTAGAAGAGGGGAGACAGGCGAAGAGAGAAAGAGGAGACACACGAAACTGAGGAATAAGAAGTAGGATAAATAAGAAGAAAAGCGAGAGAAAAAAGATACGAAGGGAGGAGGACAAGAGGAGGAGTATGGCTCAGATGAAGACAATAAAGTGTGTTGGCTCCCGACTGTGGTTTGTGTACAGAAGGAAGGATGGCAGAAGAGAGACACGGAAGAGAAAGAAAGAGAGGAATGAAAAAGAAAGAGAGGAAGGTTAGGTGGAAGACAGGAGGAGAAAAAATATCGATAATCAAGGAGAAGACGAAGAAACTGAAGAAACGAAAAGATTAGACTAAAGGGTAAGATGGCTCCTAGAAGGGAAGAAGGAGAGAAGGATATAGGAGAGAAGAGAAGACAGAGGAAAGAAGAGAGAAGAGAGGGGATGGGAGAGAAAAACGAAGGGAGGCAGACGAAGTGCGAAGAAGAAAAGATGAGGTAGTTCCAGAATGCGGTGTGTGTGCATGACGGGTCAAGAGCAGAAAAGAAGATGGGGAAAAACAATATAAGGGAAGGAAGAACAGAAGAGAAGCAAGGAAAATCAGGAGAAGAGAAGGGCATAGGACAAAAGAAAGGAAAAACGAAGAGGATGAGTAAACGTGATGATGCCGTCGCAGGAGTACACAAGTGGCCAAAGCACGCATCAGAGGACATCATTACCTCCCCCCCCTTCTCTTTCTCTCTCTCTCTCTCTCTCTCTCTCTCTCTCTCTCTCTCTCATGCAAACGTACCCTAACTACTAAATCTAAATCCAGGCCATAACACGGTGCACTTTGCCACCCACATTTCACCAAACCACACCGTTGCAGGAGCACAAAAATGGCCAAAGCATCCCCACAGAGGGTATCAGTCAGGACCAAGATCGGAATGGCAGCTACTGGACTCCCTTGAGGTTGTGTGTGTACAGTTTTCTTTCAAAATGTTTATCAGGGGATTTTTTTTTTACATATATACATACATACGTATACATACATACATCGTGGCCGACAGTAGTGTAGGTAACGCGAAATATTGTAATTATGGCCGGAATGCCTGACACATTGGTTCCTTAAAGCATCATTTAGAGGTGAGGGTCATTATTTTCTCAGACCATGAAGTGGGCGAAACATTAATGCCTAAGGAAATCAAGGATCTTATCATTTAGTGGGTTTTTGAGTAACCCATGGCAGCTGTTGATGCGATGGATGCGGATATCCTGAGATTTCGTGGAGGGAAAAAAAGCTTATTATGAAAGATTATGACCGAAAAAAGGAGGGGAAGGCAGAACTACCAACAATTACTTGCAGGAAAAAATGTGATGTGTGAAAGAATTGGGAAGTAAAACACACAGTAGGAAAAATTATGGAACGAACAAAAGTGGAAGATGGTTATAAAGTGCAGTGCATGCATTAGTAACGGGGAAAAAGGTGTAATACGGGAAAACGGCCGTAGGAAAAAATATGTGCGTAGTAAAAAAACTTGCATCCGGGAAAAGGACGAAAGACTGTTGGATAAGCGATGCATAAAGTGAAAGATTGAGGAAAGCGATGGGTGGTAGGTAAAAAATACGCAAAGTGAAATTTAAAAGAAACTACGAAGGATGAAAGTTGAAGAATACCATAGGAAACAAGTTGAAAAAATATCGAAACGTAAAAGCTCTTTGATGGGGAGGAAGAGGAGTACAAAAGATCTTTGTGGAAAATTCCTTGTACGAGAGACCATTGTAGGAGTAAAAATAGGAAGGGCAGAGGAGGGTAGTGGGGGGAAAATAGGAAGGACAAGAAATACGTGGAAGAGGAACACCTAGTAGTGAGAGAGGGTTCGAAGGTCCATCATGAAAAGGCATTTCAGTACCTGACATGAAAAGGATGCGGGGGAAAATGCACACAGTGATATATGGAGCTGTGTTGCACGCAGGACTGTTGGGACTTTGGGAACCGATTTTCAAGAGTGCTGAGAGAGAGAGAGAGAGAGAGAGAGAGAGAGAGAAGTTGGGATTATTTCTACGTAACGTGTAATTTTTTCCCTGTCAAGATGGATGTCTTAGAGTTTCACACCAAACGAAAACATGATGTTGGTGGTTCGAAGCTTTATTTATTTGTATTTTATTTATTCATTTATTTATTTATTTTTATACACGAGTAACATCGTCAATCAAAATTTTCATTATGTACACTCGATCAAAAAAGTATCGGTGCACAGGGGGTGCGATGCTTACCGAAAAGGTTCGAACAACTACTGACATTACCAACGTCTCATTGTGTATCATCAGTGTCTGTCTATATTAACATTACATTTGCTATATGTTTGCAAGAGGATATTGCTAGTTGGCGATATATAACACCTCCCGACATCAGGGCTACCAAATTGTGGTAGGTCGGATACTAATATTTCAGTGACCTTCGTTCTGTGGTCCCAAATGTTTCACGCATGTTGTGCACCGATACTTTTGTGACCCAGTGTACACACGATCAAAAAACTATCTTTTACAACCATCCGTCTACATTTTGAAAGTGAACGAAACTTATAAGCATATTTTCCATTAAGTACTCATAGCTGTACATAGCCAGTAATTTAATCAGTACTACATGAAGGAAGAATATGTGACTTGACTTGTGAATTAAACAGTCCATTCAGAAATATCGCGTAAAGAAATAACGTGATAAGCAACAGCGCTCAATGTGAAAGCATCGGTCACCCGTGTAAAGTTAGTGTTCGAAGCTCCGAACAACCTCCATAACACTGAACGATAGGGCTTGGTGGATGTGTAACCCAGCCAGCGGTAGAATCAGAAGGTCCGCAAAATCTGTGGCTTATGAGTGAAGACGTGAACAAGAATTCGGCAGCATTTCTCCGCCAGCTGTGGCAGCGGAAGACGTTATGTGAAATTTTAAATTAATGTGATAGCAGTATGAAACACAGCAAAAGAACTTGGGAAAAGAGAGTTCTGTCTGTCATCTGGGGAGGAGGGAGAAAAATCTAAGGCAGGACACAAAGCCGGCAAGGGACTGTCGTCGTACTCTTGCTGATGGCTGTGTGAAAATATTACAGAGAATGTGATTAGTATGGAAAGGGTGAAAAAGTTAAAACATCTAGTATGAAGAAATTATACTGAGAATATGATTAGTATATAAAGACTAAAAAAAATGATAACGCCGATTATGAATAAATTATACTGAGAATGTGATAAATATGAAAAGATGTTAAAAGGTATAAAACCTAGTACAAGTAAATTACAATGATAATATGACGAGTGTGAAAAAATTGAGAAAACAAAAGCTGAAACTCCTAATGTTAATAACTTACACTGAGAATGAGTACTTTGATAAGATTGAAAGAAAGCTAAAACTCCTAGTATGAATAAATTACAGTGGGAATGAGTAGTATGATATAAATGAGAAAAAAGCAGAGTATGAAATGTTTATAGAAAATGGTCAGGTCGAAATTTACCCACAAAAAAAACGCTAAATAAAAATATTGCTAGCTGGAGACTCAGGGTGAAAAATCAGTAGCAGTTGTTGAAAAATATGTGTAACGATACTACTATGCATTTCAGCGGCTGTGTTACCTCGATTTTCTGGGTTTTCTCGGTAACGAAGTGTTGGATCACTATTATACTTTGCCACAGTTTATTTCACACCTAGCGCTAATTTCTGACTGCATAGTGCATCACCAGAAGTGTATGAGTAAGCTACATACTCTTGACAGTTGAGAGAAATTCCCGATATCCAGAGACAGTATTCGGACACAGCCATCACTACGTCACTCCTTAGACCCCACCCACCTCTCTCCCCCTACCTGTATGATCCCTCCTTCCTTCTATCACTCTGTACCCCCTCCCTCCCTCAACCTCCCCCCTTCTCTCTCTCTCTCTCTCTCTCTCTCTCTCTCTCTCTCTCTCTCTCTCTCTCTCATGGAATTCAGTTAATTTCACCCTTGCACTAACCCACGACATGTATATGGCTCTCCAACTGGTGCATGCATTAGCCATAAAACAATGAGGTGTGCGTAAATTGTCTTTCTTTGCCTTCATCTGGGCTATATACTCTTTGTAGCTCATGGAATAATTTCCATTTTGCCTTGTAGCCTCTACCCTAAAGTACGATTGGGGATGGGCGCCAGAGCAGTAACATGATGAATTCGAGATATTTTATTATTACACTGTATTATTATTATTAGTAGTAGTAGTAGTAGTAGTAGTGGTAGTAGTAATAGTAGTAGTAGTAATAGTAATAGTATTACCGTTAGTATTGTTATTATTTTTATTACGATTAATATTAATAATAATATTATTACTATTATTATTACTGTTATTAATATTATTATTAGTATTAGTATTATCTTTATTAGTATTATTGTGTATAATATATATCTATAAATCCTTTTTAGGACAGAAATGAAAACGGAAATTAATCCATGGGATAACTTTTTAAGAAAGAGAACTACAGGTTATATGGAAGAGTATTTCATAGTTCAAAATACACTGTGAGCGGAAGCGGATATATGATGAGGTGACAAGTGATGACAACATGAGTGCACAGCATAACCTTTCTTATACTCCACGTCACTTTCCAAGAACAAGTCTTCCTCATCATCGCTGTCGAGGTTTATGATGACGGGATCTATGCTGTGGTGTATGTTGTCTGTGGCCCAGTACTCCTCCTCAAAGCCTTGTGATCGGCGAACCGCACCTGCCCACACCTCTGCCGTTACACCCATTTTTGCCTCCTCCAGCCTGGCCTGCAAGTCTGCCCGAGTGAAGTGTTGTAAGGACGAGCGCACGTGTCTTTTCATGTGCCCCCATACTTGTTCAATGGCATTCAGTTCTGGATGGGCTGGTGGCAACCGGACTACCTCATGACCCCACATTCGAATGGTGTTGTCGACGATGTATTGTGGCTGTGGACGGTTCCGTTTGCATATGAGCAGGAGCTCAGGCCGTGTCGCGTGTGGCGGGAAGGGCAGCCTGTGTTTCTTCAACCATGTAATGAGGTCAGCTTTCCTGGTGGCAGTGGTAGGGCAACGACTCTCCTCCGTCTGCTGGCTGTGATATGGCGCATTGTCTAATACAAGCACAGATGGTTCAGCCAGCGAGGGCAGGAGCTGTGATGTCAGCCAACGAAGGAAGAGCTCCCCGTTAACCTCGCCGTGGTAGTCACCGCTGGTTGTCTTGGTGTGGTAGCACAGGAACGAATCCTCCACTAAACCATCAGCGGTGCCGGCTGCAACTACCACAAAGCGGTCCCCTTCTCCGGGGGGCACGTGACGGCTGTACGTGGTGCTTGTGGCAGGTTGCGTTGTGTCCACCCACTTCATGCTGTGGTGCATCCTGGTGGTAAACCATGTCTCGTCAAGGTACACCACCTGCATCCCTCTCTCCCGGTGTTGCTTGAGTGCCCTGAGAGCATTAATCCGCCGGCATACAACGTCCAGGGACTCCTTCCTCACATACATAGTCCGCTTTGATGTCCTATAGCGGAATCCCATATCATGGAGGAGTCGCCACACCGACGTATCCGAGGTTGCCATCGGAATGATGCCGTCGATCATCAGCTCCTCCGTCAGGGAAGCAATAGTCATAACTTCTTTGGCGGCGAACTTTGAATGGACTTTGCGACGAATGGCCGCTACGGTGAAACTGTCGAATCCGGCCGGTGTTGTGGGAGGTGTTGCAGGTGGTGGTGGTGGTAGTGCCTGGGCCGTCCCTGCCTCGCAGTTGGTGGTGCGATGCCGCCTTTCCACCGTCCTCACCGCGCGGACGCTCATGCCGACCGCATAGGCAACCCTGTCATACGGCCTGCTTGGTGATAGGTCAATATTACAACATTAGTGATATGTCTTTTACCTTTGGTGAAGGATTATCAGGGCTGGAGACAAAATTCACCTTGATCCATTACCGCTTTAACAACGAAACCTTGGCAAAGAAAATGTATAAATAAAACACACACACACACACACACACACACACACACACACACACACACACACACACACACACACACACACACACACACACACACACACACACACACACACACACACACACACACACACACACACACACACACACACACACACACAGATGAAGGTGGCTTCTTTCCTTAACCCTTAAATTTCTTACACCATCCACCATATGTGAAAATGCATGATGTGCTGTATTATAACCAAGTGAATACCATATATGGTGTATTATTGGATCATATGACAATTTCTTTACCCATGTTCGGGTATGTATAGATAGTTTATGCGTATCCGTTGATATGGAGGCCATCACTCATCAAGTTAGTGATGGGAATGAATGGGTTGCAGTAATATAGCTATAAACGACACGCACCTGTGCAAACTGAACCTCAGCCGATTGTCTCTCTGTTCCTTGGTAAACAAGGATAAAAGCCGCATGACAATGCCATTCCTGCAGCCACGGGGACAATGACGTAACTTATATGCGATACTGTTAATCCTTGGAGCCAACGTCCTGTATTTCTGGGGTATTACTGTAGAGTGCAGCCACAAACCCGTTTAACAAACCATGTAACTTCGCAACACCTCAAACTGCTCAGCTCCAGTAAACCATCTGTTTGCCATCATTCTCGCTCGTTATTACCCTCCACATTACCGTACCCAAGGCTTTACTTCCACATTATTTCACTTTACAAAAATGACGCGTGCATGTTGGTATACCATATTTCTATATACTTCAGGAATACAGCATGCACCGTAAGTTATGAATCAAAGAGAGAGAGAGAGAGAGAGAGAGAGAGAGAGAGAGAGAGAGAGAGAGAGAGAAGGGGGGAGGTTGAGGGAGGGAGTGGGTAAAGAGTGATAGAAGGAAGGAGGGATCATACAGGTAGGGGGAGAGAGGTGGGTGGGGTCTAAGGAGTGACGTAGTGATGGCTGTGTCCGAATACTGTCTCTGGATATCGGGAATTTCTCTCAACTGTCAAGAGTATGTAGCTTACTCATACACTTCTGGTAATGCACTATGCAGTCAGAAATTAGCGCTAGGTGTGAAATAAACTGTGGCAAAGTATAATAGTGATCCAACACTTCGTTACCGAGAAAACCCAGAAAATCGAGGTAACACAGCCGCTGAAATGCATAGTAGTAACAAAATATATCTTTGTGAAAATTGTGGTAGATGCGGGGGCACACCATCCGCTCACATAATGTAGTATTGCCTTCAGCTAACTCCACGTTGGATGACAAGCCACATGGTTTCCTGTACACTAGGAAACCATTTACTACGCTGGATGGTAATTATATAAAGAAATAATTAGTGGTCTAGTAGGTTAAGACACTCCAACCGGTTGTGGCCTGTGAGGGTTTACGTGCGAGGGCTCGTATGGTAAGGTAAAGGGGTAGACGGAGTGAGGCACTTAGCCATGGTACTCATCTCCGTAACTTAGGCCTTTTAATCTGTGACGGGATTATTGCTCACATAATGCCACTAAGAGGTTAACGGATTACTCTGCTTTAATGTCCGACTAAATAGCCAATCTCCGGTTCTCTACACTCCTGTTTTTTTTTTTTTTTTAATAGAACGGAGGAATGAAAAACAAATGAGTAAAAAATAATAATAATCCATACACCAGATTACTGGTGTCCTCTGTTCATAACATATCTGTAACAAATAGACTTGAACAGTTGTGGGTTGAAATTTGGAGGGAAACAACTCTGGGGAAGCGAGTTCCAGAGAGATGCAGTTCGGGGAATGAAAGAATTCTGATACGCAGAAGTTCTGCAATATGGCTGAGTGACATTCCAGTCATGAGCATTACCAGATGCCCGTGTAGCACGAGGGAAAGCATGGAGAGGTGGCACCATGGACGCAACTTCGTCTGAGCACTTGCCAAAAAAATATCTGTAAAATAATGCAAGGGAGGCAACATTCCTTCTTACTTGCAGGGGAGGTAGTTTATATGTAATGGCAGGGTTGTTAATGATTCTAACAGCTTTGTTCTGAATTTTGTCTACTTGTCTTAATGCAACCTCTCCACAACCATTCCACAAGGGTGAGCAGTATTAAAGCTGAGAGCGCACATGACTCTTATAAATTATAGCTAACTGCTCATCGGCGAAGAAGTTACGGACTCTGTACAATAATCCAAGTTTCTTTGAGTCGGTTTTAGCAAGTGATCTGACATGAGAGGTCCAGCTGAGGGCACTGTTAAGTGAGACACCAAGAATTTCAATACTTTTGGAGATGGGAATATTAGTAGCACTGAAGGTAATGTACGAATCTGGCAATATCTGTCTATTAGTAAACTGTATATATTTAGTTTTACTAGCATTAAAAGAGACAAGGTTGTTTTGTCCCCATTCACTGATTGTAGATAGATCTTGATTTATGGAGATGGCTGTACTGAGTTGAGAGGTGGAGATATTAGACTTTGTAAATGGATGTCTGAGTGTGATTGAACTATGTAGTGTTGAGTCATCTGCATATGAGTGAATGGGATTGTGGGTGACAGATAAGAGATCATTAATATGAACCAGAAATAGGGTTGGCACTAGAACTGATCCCTGCGGCACGCCGGCGTTAATTGAGCGGAAATTGGAATATACCTCATCTACTTTTACTCTTATTTTCCTGTCACTAAGATATGAAGAAATCTAAGGAACAAAAGACGTTAGTCCATAGCAAAGGGAGTTTGGACAGTAGGGAACGGTGCCATACTCTGTCGAAAGCTTTAGAGATATCAAGAGCTGCTGCATGAGTTTCTCCAAAAAGATCATTTGATTGATGGATGGCATCAGTTAAGAGATTCAGTATGTCAATGGTGGATCTTTCGTGGCGAAAACCATATTGTCTATCACTAATTAAGTTGTTGGATTCAAGATATTTAACAATGTGCCTATTAATTAAAGTTTCAAATACCTTACCAAGAGAAGATGTGATAGCTGTTGGTCTGTAATTGGATGGGTCAGACGAACTTCCTTACTTCTGCACTGGGTGGATATTGGCTTCTTTCCTTGAATTTGGGAATAAAGAAGTACGTATGCGTAGTCTGAATAATTTAGCTAGGACAGAGGCAAGTTCAGGGGAACACTTTTTCAGAACAATTGGCGGAATTCCATCTGGGCCTGGAGCTTTGTTGGTAGGTAAATTGTCTAGGATGGATATTACGTATCTTGTCTGTATTTTAAGTGGGGGCAATTTCGGGAGAATCAAGTTCCAGTACTGGGACATTCTGGCTGATATCGTCTATCGTAGAGTTTCTGGCAAAGGTACTGGCAAAGATATCTGCTTTCTCACGCGGGTCATTTGTAATGTCGCCATCTGAAGATTTTAGTGGGGGAATGGAAGATGACATATTAAAGTTATTATTGAAAGAATTAAGAGTTGACCAGAATATTCTACTGTCATTAGGGTTGTTAAGTAGTTTTGATGCTTGCTTTTGAAGAAAGTTTGATTTAGATAGATTTAATACGGCTTTTGCATGATCTCTAGCAATTTTAAATTGGGAGAGTGATTCAGATGTTTTTTATTTTAAGTAAGAGTTATATGCTAATGACTTTTGGGCTGTTGCTCTGGCACAGTTGCCATCAAACCATTTTGGAGAGTTCTATCTTTTAGTGAACTGTTGACTTGGTATGAATAAATTCATACCAGCTAGTATTAAGTCGCAAATGTGGGACTGGGTAGAACTGGGATCACTAGAGAAGAAAGACTGCCATGGAACATCAGCAAGATAATTTCTAAATCCATCCCAGTCTGCCCTATCAAAGTGCCATCGGGTCACCCTGACAGATTCAGAACGGGGAGGTGTGGGAGGGTTAACTAATGAGGCTTTGATGAAATTGTGGTCAGAGGATCCAAGTGGTGACAGTACCTCTATCCTGTATTGATATGGATTATTTGTCAAGAATAAATCCAAGAGATGGGCATTATGGTCAGGATTATCACGTATTCTGGTTGGTTGCTTTACCAACCGGGTGAGATTAAATGATTCCGCAAACAGCTCGCACTCTAGACCAGCATCGTCAATCCAGGCAGAATGCAATAACCATTCAACACTGTATGTTAAAATCACCCAAAGTGGTAATTTCAGTGCCAAGGGCAAGGTCAAGGGTGCTCAACTGAGTGGATATGGAATCAAATACACTGGGTTCCGATGAAGCATTGGGTGATCGATAAACTACACAAATATATTTGGTAATGTTTTGACAATTTAATTTATATAATGAGTAATCAAAACTGGATGAAGTGAAGTTTAAAATAGTGTCAACTGCATATTGGGATTTGATATAACAACAGGTGCCGCCCTTGTTACGGAAGTTTGTAAGGAGATGGTATCCGGGAAAACAAAATGGAGATATATCAGTAGAGGGTGAGATTTGTTGTTCTGTGGGGAAAAGGGCTAAAGGGGATATGGACTGAAGGAAAAAATGAACTGAGTTTAAATTTGTGGTAAGGCCGCGGATGTTGGTAAAGAATAAGGCCACACTGTCACCTCTTCGCCGACGAGCATTCCCGGAAATAGCAACAGTCGCTGCCGGCACAGTCGCTTGATGGCGACCGGGAGGACCCTGTGCCGCCAGCCCTACCCTGCCGGTGGTGGCAATCCGAGGTACCACATCATTTGATAGTAAGATTGCAGCGGCCATTACTAAAGACGTGAATAGAAGGTGTGATATGCGCATGTAGTGCGGTGTAGACAGTTGAAGGTAGAGGTATTATGAGAGCATGCTGGCTTACTCTCTGTGTAAATGAATGCGCTGAAAATGTTCAGCAAAGGGAGATGGTCAGGATCAAGTACTGAGGGCTGGTGAAACGGGAGCTCCAGCTCTCCCTATCACCAGCTTGCCATCAACCTCGGGAATACTGCCCTGTTCGACTGGTGCTACAGTCTGCTCCACAGAATGTAAGCCAGATGCAGTACAATGCCAGTGGACGGGTATCAATAAAAGAGAGGATGATGGATGAATGGGTGGATGAAAAGACTGCAACTGAAATCGTGGGAAGCACTGCTCGTTAGATGAGAAGTTGGAGTCAAGTAGAACCGGTGTGTACAAATAAGAAAACTGCTTGTTGCAGAGAGACATAAACGTAGTGGGTTGCAGACGTAATTAAAAATGCATGATACATAATAATTAACAATGGGAAATATTGACTGTTGAAGGCGGTAGGGACTGATCAGGAAGATAAAGTTTGTGAAAGACGGTATAAACAGAATGTGTAAGAATGCTAGGTACGAAAAAAAATAAACTTATAATGAAAAAAATGACGAAGGAAATATTGCGTGCTGGAGGCGGTGTGAAAAAATACAAACAAAAAACCTTAGAGATACAAAAATACAAGGTACGAAATATATCTACAAAAATGCCTCGTATAAAAAGATTACAGGGGAAAATACTGTTCGTTAATGAGGTTGAGGGGAAAGATCTGTAGCATGAATGTGTGCAGTATGATGGTATAGATATAGTTACTAGATGTGGCTTACCGTTCAGCGAAAAATGATAGGATGAAAAGGTTAAAGCAAAACACACACACACACACACACAAAATCTCTTTGCATGAAGCGGATGGGAGAATCTATCTATCTATTGCCAGACGCCTCAATCCCGTTTGGGGTGGCCACAAACAAATCGCCTCCAAGTCGCCCTGTCCCCCGCCATTTCACTGCCCTGCTCCCAACTCACACCCCCCTCTCTCATATACCTCTCCACCCCATCCCTCCATCTCATCCTCGGCCTCCACCTCCCTCTTCCCCCCTCCACCTCACTCACATACACTCTCTTCGTCAGTCTTTCACCCTGGATGGGAGAAGATACTGTAATTAGATAAGTTTGAAAAGACTTCCCTTTCGTCACACACACACACACACACACACACACACACACACACACACACACACACACACACACACAAATGGATATTCCTCTTTTCGATCTAATTAACCGATAAGATATCAGAGGAGAGTATTCATGTTTCTAATCATGTATGAGTAGTGGTCTGGTTGGTGTGGCTGCTGCCATCATTCACCGCCCGTAATATCATCTTCAGTTTCACCATCTTCATCCATATCACCTTTCATATGAGGACGTTTTTATTTTTTTTATTTTGGCTATGTACAAAGTACAGTACTGTACTTTACACCTCAAACAATTCGTGTCATGACTAGGGAAGAATGCGTGACATGCATGATTAGGTGTCACGTGGGGGACTTAACATAGGTGATAGAACGGGAGAAAGTAGAACATTTGGTCTGTTTCTTACAGAGGAAGCCAAAGGGTCAGACCTTTCTCTCTGTACGCTTTCCGGAAAAAAAAAAAAAAAAAAAATCCCCCTTCACATCGTCCTTTTACATTGCCTTCTCCAACTTTGACAGAGAGAGAGAGAGAGAGAGGGGGGGGGGGAGGCAAAGGATAGTACAACACGTGGAGAGGAGAATGTAAGCCAGGTGCAGTACAATGCCAGTGGACGAGTGGGTGAAGGAATCGAGCCAGGTAGTACTGTCATGATGTAGCAGTATATCATGCCTAATATTCTCTCATGACAGACATATTTCTACATTCCAATAACAGGAGTAGACATACCACAGTTCAGTCACTAGACCTACGTGGTATTATTGTTGACACCTTTCAGATCATCTTGCTTTATCGTTATCAGACAGTGAATTCCCTAAGGTTTACAGCGCGGTTTTTCTAGCCTAACAAACTCCCTACCCTCTTTCAGCTCAGTTGATAGCCAGAGTTATTTACATAACAGGGTCTGTTTTACTATATTCTTGTTACACTAGTTTGGCCTAAACTTACGATCTCTTCATGAATGTCGAGTTGTAAGAATACGTGAGTTCTAGAATATGGTACTTGTCATGAAGAAGTGCTATGGAAAGTACCGGTATGTACAGTAGAGATGTAGTACTCTCATATTCTGTCGTTTGAGCTAATGAATAACCTGCAAAAGGACAAAAATTTGGACCAAGTTAGAGTCAAGGGAGTATAGCAAGAAAACCCACATTTACCTCGTAACTAAGTGTCATATAATTTCATGCAGCCACGTCGTAGTGTTCAGGTTTGGTCCACTTCCCTCAGGTGAAAACAAAACCAGTAGGTTCAAATCCCCGCTGGGGCAGGGAACAGTTTAAAGATTTGAATTTCATGTAAAGCATTCTTTACCGATCTACCAGAAGACCCGCCGACATGTCGTAAAAATACCAGCGCTAATACAAATACACCAGTCCTGTATGAGACAGCCCTAGCATGTATTCAATATGGTCGGTGGGAGTTAGCGTCGAAGTGGTGACATGTAGAGGTATATGATATGTAGGAGGACTACTGGGCCTTAGGAGCAGGCTGTGAAGCCTATGCCCAGAGTCGAGCACATATTAAAAAACAGAAAAAAAAAAGTTAAGTCCGCACCTCCAGCTGACGGCACCCCACACCTTGTCATGTCTCCTCTTGAATGCTAAAATCATGTCGTCTAAACTGAACCATGGGTTGGCTATAAAGTTCAGGACTTGTGTGATTGCAGTAGCCGAGCCGTCCCTACTGAAACACACGATGGTTGTCTTATTCAGGACGGGTTTCATGTCATCAGAGGAACCGTCACTATTGAAACCTGCGATGGCTTTATTATTCAAGATCATTGAGGTGGCATTATCGGAGTTTTTTTTTTTTTTTTTTTTTGCGGATTTTGCGAAAGATCATGTAAGACGCTGGATAATGTAATCATAAATATTGCCTTCTTTTCTTTACTATCGTCCGTGTAGCAATCAGGATCAGCATTATCATTTCCTTCATTACCTGGACTACTGATTACTTCGTCACAGAATGGCCAGTTTTCAAAATTTCCTTTTCAACCTTCATAGGTCCGAAATACTACTAGGATTCTCTCTCTCTCTCTCTCTCTCTCTCTCTCTCTCTCTCTCTCTCTCTCTCTCTCTCATAATAATAATACTTTCAAATTCGATAAGGTATATTCAGAATTGCAAAGTTATAAGGATCTCATTTTCTAAGTTTTTTTTTTTTTTACATTGCCTTTCTCCATTTTTCCCGTCTGTTTTGATCCAGAAATCGGCAAGTTGCATTCAACGTTAGTTAGTATAAGGGTATATCATTATATGGTTTTTCGTCTACCTCAGTGTCTTCCTCCATCAGCTTCTAGTAAAGATTCCCTTTCTTCTGTATTACTTAATGGAACGGTATGTAATAGCAGTACGAAACACACACCAACATGTATGAGGATAACGAAATTAGTGTTGGTTTTTCATCTGGAGAATCTGAGCCACTCCCATAACTTGTATACCAAGTTGTGGTTCCCTGAAGTCCAGTGAGCAGTAGTTATGAGGCAGGAATGAATCTCCCTGGTTACAAGTTAAATGCACTCTTATAATGATTCTGTGTTCAGTAAGTTTGTAACTCGGTATAAAGTTCAAACTGTCCCTTACATACTATATTCATTTCACATTAACTTTGCCTAGAAAATTTTCGTCCCATTGCATCTAATTTCATGTATCGAAGAGACAGGAAAAGACAGTGCTACATCTCTACATGGTTTCCACAGAACTACTTCATGACTAGCATCATATAGTAGTGTTAGTCTTTTGTTAAACCTCGGCATTCAAGATAGGTATATGGCAGTTTTAGGCCTGGTTAAAGTAAAAAGAGTATAGAGGGTGTAAAGTGATGTGATAGCAGTATGAAGCACACGGCTAATTATACTCGTAGTTCTGTAACACACTGTTGGCCCAGATATTGGCCCTTCTGCAACTTATTTCACATAGCTCAGCGGCGGAAAGAGACAATATTGCTGCTTATCATCCTCTCCATTGCACTTCTTCGTGACTGGCATCACATTCTAGTTCCAATCTCTTAATACATCTCAGCATTTAAGGAGATGGCAATTTTAGGCCAAGTTAGAGAAAAATGAGTATAAAAAAGGATACTCTCTGATGTTTGTAGGAATGAGAAATATGGAAGGCAAAACACAATGCAGGCAGAGGATTGCTGGCGAAAATTCGCTTCTGATAGTATTTTTTTGCGACAAGAGCCAAGACCTGTATATTAATTCCCTTCTCTAAATTATGTTTTGTGTTGGCTGCCCAAAGACGATTTTTTTTTTCAGCTTGAACATATTCTAGTTAGCTGGGTATTAGATGATTAGTATTTAAGTGTGAATATTCGGCTGTTTTTGTATTTTTGCTTGTGTCATTAGCTCCCTCAGTGTGATGACCTTTTTTCTTCATTCTTCCATTTGTTCTTGTTTTTTATCTCTCTGTCTGGCGATGTAATTCAGATCAGACAAACCTTTCATAGTGAAGGAATTGGAAACATTCTCCATGAACCCAGACCATGACGTCTTTTTCATTAATTTTTGAATTCAGAGAGAGAGAGAACGTTGACTAGTGGGATGATCTCGTGCGACGTTTCCAGGTAAGTTGTGGTGCAACTTCGGTCAGAATGGTGGCATTGGGGATGAGTTGTGGTGTGTGTGTGTGTGTGTGTGTGTGTGTATGTGTGTGTGTGTGTGTGTGTGTGTGTGTGTGTGTGTGAGAGAGAGAGAGAGAGAGAGAGAGAGAGAGAGAGAGAGAGAGGGGTAAGTGTGACCAAATGAATAGATGAATGGCAGACACTCAGACAATAAGTGTGTGTGTGTGTGTGTTGCCTCCATACTTGACCTGAACCATGTTTTTTACCCATCCTTCTCTACGAAATTGACTTTCTCCATCGTGTGTTATTGTCCATGATGATGATGATGATAATGATGATGGTGATGATGTTTTCTTTTAATACTTTTATCGTACCTTTTTTCTTGGATACCTTCAGTAACTTTCCCCACATGCTTATTTTCACAATCGTTTGGTTTCGTCTCTCTCTCTCTCTCTCTCTCTCTCGTTGATTTTTACGACCCTTCCTTCCTCTCTCCAGAGTTTTTCCCTTCCGTCTCAATCCTTCTCTTTATTTCTGTTCCTTCTTTTTCCTCTCATTCCATAATTAATTCCTCTATCCTCTTCCGCTTCGTCTCTCTCTCTCTCTCTCTCTCTCTCTCTCTCTCTCTCTCTCTCTATCTATCTATCTATCTCTCTCTCTCTCCATTTCTCGCAATCTCTTACTTACTTTTTCTTACTTTCCTTCTTGTCTCCCTCAATTTCTCGTCCCTCTCTCTCTCTCTCTCTCTCTTCCGCTCCTTGTTTTCTCCCAGTTCTCTCTCTCATCTCTCTTTTATAATTTTTGCAGTTCACTCTTCGTCATATTTCACTTCACTCTTCGTCATATTTCACTCCCTTTCGACTCATATTTCTGGTGCTTTCTAATCGCTCTTTCATTATTCCTCCACCCCTCTTGTCCCTCTACTCCTTGACCTCCCATCTCTTACTTCAGTGTTTCCTGATTTCCTCGTTCTTTGCTCTCCAAAATCACTTACTCATTAGTTTACCATTTCTGTTATTGTCTCTTTCCTCAGTAGTCTCTCCGTACTCTAGCATTGCCCCCTCTCTCCTCACGCTTCCCCCCTTCTCTTTCCACTCGCTTCCTCCCTCCCTGTCTTATCGTTTTCACCTCCCCTCTCTCTCGCCTCCCTCCCATTCTCTCTGCCTATTTCATCCATCCTTTTCTCCCTGTCCCTTACGCTTACCACTTCAGAACTTACTATTATTAATCTCTGTCTCTTTTCTCTGCTTCCTCTGTTATCTCCCCTTGTAATTTCCTTTGTCTCTTTTCTCAGTTTCCTGTTATGGCCCCTTGTAATTTCCATTGTCTCTTCTCTGCTTCCTCTGTTATCTCCCCTTGTAATTTCTATTGTCTCTTCTCTGCTTTCTCTGTTGTCTCCCCTTGTCATTTCCCTTTTCCCTCCTTCCAGTTTCTCCTGTCTCCCTGCATCTTCACACTCATCTCTTCCATCCCTGGTTGCTTTTTCTTCTTGCTTACCTCCCCACAGACACTTATTCTTCCAGTTCTCTTTCTTCTCCTCGCCCAAAATAATCTCTTATAACTTAACGTTTCTATTTTCTCCCCTCCTTTTCCTTCTCCTCGTCCTCTCACACAATATCTTCATATCTAATAACTTTCCCATTTCTATCTTTTCTCCTTCTCCTCCTTTTTCTCTTCCTCCTCCTGCTCCTCTTACAGTGTTTTCATATCTGTTTTCTTCTTCCCCAGTCTCCCGATTTCCTCCCACTTGTCCTCAAGTGTCCGATGGTTTTACTCTTCCAACATCCCTTTTTTCCACTGCCTCAGGAATCTATTTTCTCACTTTCCCATTTCCCTCCTCCCTACCTCCACTTATCTTCTATCTTCCTCACTCTTTTTTTTTCTTTTAATTCCTCCCTTGTCTCCTCACCTTTCAGGACGGGAGGAGAGACGAAGGAAGAAGTCCATGTCACACATCCTAGTAACTTTTCCTGGAGTTTTCGATCCTTTCAAAATTTGTGTCATTTTCTTCCCCGTTTCCTTCTCCTTTTCCTTCAATTTCTCCTCCGGTCTCACAATATCCCTGCTTCCACTTCTTCCTCCATTCCACCCTTCCCTCCTACTTAGCCTCCAAGGACTGGAAGACAGACGGGAATTAAAAGTACAGAGGGACATTCCACACACGCAGCCAACTTTCTCTGCAATTTTCAAGTCATCCAGAAACTCTCTTACTTTTCTCTCCCCATTCCCCTCCTTCCACTTCTCTGCTATATTCATCACGCCTGTTTCTTCCTTCCCACCTCCCGTGTCTCCCACTTAACCTCTCGAGAGGAGAGCAGAGATGATAGCTACACACACACACACACACACACACACACACACACACACACACACACACACACACACACACACACACACACACACACACACACACACACACACACACACACACACACACACACACACACACACACACACACTTTTTTTCTTTCCAACTTTCGTGTCGTCCATAATCCCTCTCGGTTTCGTCCACAGTTTTCCTTCGTATCCCAGTCATTTTCTCTCTGTTTCCTAATATCCCTCACCAGTTTATTCCTCCTTTCCCCCCTGTGTCTCCTACTCAGCCTCTCGGGCCGGTAGGAGAGGGAACAGGAAGTCATCTCACACAGGCACCAACTTTCTGTTTCGTCTTCGTGTCCGCCTCTCATTAAGCACGCTTCATTAGCGACATCAAAGGCCGGACTTCCAGCCTCTTCCTTCTTTCCCTTCGCCTTCCCTCCTTCCCACAGTCCATCTCTCTCCCTCACTCCCACCGTCCCTCCGCCCATTACCCTCGCTCCTGTCCTCCGTATATCCCCGCCCCCTCTTCTCTTCCGCTCTCCCTCACTCCCCTTCTTCTCCCATTCTTTTCTCCCGACCTATCCCCCCCCTCCAGCCATCTTCTCTTCCTCGTTCTTCTCTCCCATCTTCTATTCTCCTCATCCTCTCTCCCTCCTCCCGACCTTCCTCTTCTCTCTCTCCCTCCTCTCTCCCTGCACCTTTCCTTCCCCATTGAAGTTTTCCAATAGCCTGTGATGCCTTGGTAGTCCAGCAGAGGAAGTAAACACAGGAGGTTTGGGGAGGCTTTTGCTTACCCTACTTTTGCTGTTTTATACTTTAGTCTTGAAGGGTCTCTCTCTCTCTCTCTCTCTCTCTCTCTCTCTCTCTCTCTCTCTCTCTCTCTCTCTCTCTCTCTCTCGTGATTGTTTGAAAGTCTAAGCTGAATAAAATCGTTTGGAGGAAGCAAGAAAAATCATATAAAAGTCATCACTACTGGATTACTTAACATTATCCTGTTGGCTTTGTGTGATTTTTTGATTGGAGCGTGTGAGTGGGTAGGACGGGGAAGGATAAAGTGGCTGTTGGTATGTATTATGTATTGGTTCCCTCCCTCCCTGCTGCCTCGCTGATGGTAATGCGTTTAGCTTTGCATCACTGCCTTCTCACCATCTGTAAAGGGCTCCAGTCAGCTCTCTTGATTTTTGACAGGAGACGTGTGAGAAATTTTTGATGTGCGTGATTTTTTTTTACTTGAGTTTGTCTGCGTAGGGGTTAATGACGGCTATATCCAACCCCTCCAGCTCAAAAAGTCTCTCTGAAAGCCGAATGAAATCGTCTGGTGATATCAAGAAGAGCAAAAAGTGAGACATCATTAACACGTCATGTACTGGTAAGGAAGAGGGGGGGGGAATCCATATTTATCCTAGGAGAAGACGTGCCTGAGTCTTCGGTATCTGTTCTGTGAGTTTCAGGATGTGGAGAGGAAAGTCTGGCTGATGGTATTGCGTTTAGCTTTGCGTCGTTATCTTCTGTTTCATTTCTCTTTATCTCCAGCTCTCAGTTTTTCTTAAGCATCGTTGACTTCTCATTCCTCTCTCTCCAACTCTTTTGTTTTTATATAGAAATTTTGAGAGCTTTTGGATAAGGCTCAGTATTTGAATGATGTGATTAATACGAGTATATTGACACATCTCAGTTGGGTGACGCTTTTTCTAGTTTACTCTTGCTACCTCCAGAGATTTTACTTAGCTCAGAGATTCATTGGACTGGAAGGGTTGCATACACACGGCCTACTGATTATTTTCAGTAAGTAGGCAATCTCCTTTTCTTCCCTATTTTCTCTTCTTCACGCTATTGTTATTTTTCTTTTATATCTTCCTCCCTCTTCCTCTTTGATGTCGTCTCATTTCTTCCCTGTTTCCTCCAATCTTTCTTCCTCTTCCAACCCCTTCTCGTCTCTCCGCCTCCTTAATGTTGTGTGCTTCCCTGTTACCTTCTATTTCCCTCTTCTCCATTCCCTAGTCTTTCTCCTCTCCCGTCCCGTACCAATGCTCTCTTCTTCCCTGTTACCTCCCATCTCCACTTCTCTCTGTACTTCCTTTCCCCTCCCCTCCTTCCCAATGATATCTTTTATCTTTTTCACCTCCTACCTTCTCTCTTTCTTTCCCAACTCCCTCCTCCTCCCGAATGCTCTCTTCCTCCCTGTTACCTTCTACTTCTCCTGTCCCCATTCCCTCACCTGCCTCTAATGCCATCTTCCTCCTCCTCCTCCTCCTCCTCCTCCTCCTCCTCCTCCTCCTCCTCCTCCCGTCTTCCTATATTTTATGGGTACTGGACTCTCACCTCCCACCAGAACGTGTCCCACAATGGATGCAGTCAAGCACGTTCATTGACCTGCATACTTATGGTGATCCCAAGTGTCTGTCTGGTAGAATAATGACAGAAAAAAAAAGAGGGAAGGGGGAAAAGGGAGAAAGGGAAGAGTAAGGGATTATGGAATACATACCGGTACATAATACATATGTGCATACATACATACAGATAGATATGTTGATAGATAATAGATAGATTGGTGGTAGGTAGGTAGGTAGGTAGATGGTGTGTGTGTGTGTGTGTGTGTGTGTGTGTGTGTGTGATAAAAACAGGAGAGATGAAAAATAAGAAGGAATAAAAAGTAAATATAGAGTACAGAAGTGGATGAAAATGGCGAGAGTTTGAGCTGGATAAAAATAAAGAGGGAAAGTGAGGACTAATTTATTTTTTTGTTGGAATAACATGCACATTAAGAGAAAGACACCTGGAAAAAAATATGGGAATACATGAACACCTAATTACGATTTATATAAGAGGGGAGAAGAGGCAGAAGGCAGAGACACTTTGGTGGAGATTGATATGAGAGAGAAAAAGGATGGGGGACAGGGTTACATAGATACACAGACCCCGAAGTGCCCAGTAGGTGATCAGTAGAAAGGTTAAATTAGAGAGAGAGAGAGAGAGAGAGAGAGAGAGAATGGAACCGTGCCAATGAGTTGGAGTATTGGAATGCAAGAGTCAGCTTGTGTTAGAGAGAATATGAAAGTCCGTGAGAAGTAAGAACAAAGGAAGGTGTGAAAATGAGAGCGAGGGTAATAAAGATTTAGATGTGTAAGAGAGCAGTAGGTCAGAATGAGAGAGCAAGAACAGAGTGAGAGAATGTGAGGCCAAAGGAATTTAAGCTAAAATGATGGTTGTTGGTGGTGATTGTGATGTTGGTTGATCAATTGGTTATTTGATGTTGCTTGGTTGTTTAGGTTGGTTAGGTGGTGGTGATGGTTGGTTGGTAGAGATAAGACTGATGTTTAATTGGTTGATGCCTGGTTGGTGGTGATGGTAGTGAGGTTGGTTGGAGGTGATTAGGTTGATTGTTTGGTGGCAGTGATCTTGGTAGATTCGGTAGTGATGCTGCCTAAGTTTTGTTTGTTATATGACTGGTTGATTGATTGGTTGATGGTTAGTTGGTTGGTTGACAAATTTGGTATTGATATTTGTTTATTTATTTGGCTGATCAGTTGGTAACTATGGTGGTTGGTTGATTGGTTGTGGATGATGGTTGGTTGGGTTGTAGATGTGGTCTTGGTGTTATTAGATTGGTGGTTTTGCGGAGAGTATCTAGATTGTAAGGTTGTTGGTAATGGTGGTTCTAGTTGGTAGTGACTTTAGAATGGTTGTTTGGTTGATGATAGTGACGGTGGCTGTTTGTGATGGTGGTTGGCTGTGATGTATAATTGGTTGTTGTTGGTGGTGATGTTGGTGAATATTATTAGTGGAAATAAACTTCACGAGAGAGAGAGAGAGAGAGAGAGAGAGAGAGAGAGAGACATGTAGACAGAATGCCTAGGCTAAAGACATTGATAGATAAATAAGTAATCAAGTAATTAGATGAATAGGTAATATCACAGATATGGATAAAATGGTGCACAGATAAATATATTGACTGGTAGAGAGCTAGACAGACAGACAGGTATCAGTTAGGAAATACGTTTGACAAAGCCCATTGTGCTTATCGTAATTCATTGACTGGAGGGATAGATAAATAAAGATAAGTGTATATATAGATAGATACATACATACATACATATATATATTTATGTCTATCTGTCTATCTATCTATCTCTATCTATCTGTCTGTCTATCTATCTATCTATCTATCCATCTATCTATCTATCTGTCTATCTACAGAGGTGAGGACAGACAGATATCTGATAGGAAGCCCGTTTGACGCAAGATACATTATAATTACCGTAACTCATTATCCCAACAACAGTGGTGGCTGCGGAACGTGGCTGCCTACACACAGTACGAATTAAATACTTTCGCTCTAATGGCTTATTAAATTTTTGATTGATGATTTCCAAGTGTGATTGACGTTGTGCTGAATTCAGGGTACACAGCAGTACTATATTTCACCATGTTTTTCAGAAATTTTAATTAAATCTGTCCAGTGGCGTATTTTGTCTTGCTAATACAGAATTAATTTTCTTATCTTTTTTTAACGTGTGACTGACTTCTCTGAATATACTGAACTGCATTGTCCTCCATTCAGGATTTTATTCTGTGACGTTAATTAACCCCATTAATTCCGTGGCTTTTTATTTTTTCGTTTATTGTTACCACCATTTTTTAATACTTTATTCACACCTGCGTTAATATGAGACCCCCAGTTAATCCTTGCATTATGGTGACTTTTCTCACTTTTTTTTTTTTCTGCAGACGATTTTTGAACATGTAATTGACGTTCATTCACCAGTCATTTTCTTTACTTTCTGGAGCGTACCTAACCCTACCTCTGTGTGGGAAAAAGACATGATGATGATGATGATGATGATAATGGTGGTGGTGAATATTATTATTATTATCATCATTATTGTGAAGAGTATGATGACAATGACGATGATGATGTAATTGACGTTTGGCTGAATATACAAAGGAATACTCCCCTCCATTCTGAAATCTGTTATTCTGTGTCCTAAACCCCTTCCAGATGGTGTCTTCTTTCTTTTGGCTCTTTTGTGATACCAACAGAGGATTTTACTCAAGTTAGGGTGTACCTGTAGTAGTGAGGGGGGTTGGGGAAGGCTGTATCTAATCAGCCGATTTTAAAGTTCTTCAGAAATTTTTAGGAAGTGATACCATTAATGGAATATAAAACAAAACGTCCAAGGAAATGGGTTAATATGAGAGGACTATTTTTTTTGGTCCCCTCTTGGTGCGGTCAGTTCAATTATTTGGGAACCCTAGAGTATTTATGCTTCTACCATTAACCTGTCATAGTCTAGACACTTAATACTCTATACCAGCTAAACCCAGACGATTGTATTCAGCTGGGTGAGTCATAGGAGCCTGATATTAAACTGAATCTTGACTATATTATAGACACACCGTCACCCGAATCTTGACTATATTAAAGACACACCGTCACCCACCATACCGAATGCCCTTTGACCTTCACCCTGTCCCTGTCTATCACTACAGTATTCTCCCTCACCTTCTCGTCACCTTCCTCACCCCCCTCACATCTCCCTTTCCCCCCCTCACATCTCCCTTTCCCCCCCTCACATCTCCCTTTCCCGTTCACATCTCCTTTCCACCCTCACATTTCCCTTTCCCCCCTCACATCTCCTTGTCCCCCTCACATCTCCCTTTTCCCCCTCACATCTTTCCTTTCCCCCTCACTTCCTCCCCTCACATCTCCCCCCACCTCACCTCACCGTGCCCCCTCTTTCCCCCACCTTACCTCTCTGTACCCCCCTTTCCCCCCACCTCACATCTCTGTGCCTTCTTCCCCCCACCTCTCCACTTTGTGCCCCCCTCTTTCCCCCCACCTCACCTCCCTGTGCCCCCTCATTCCACCTCGTCACCTCACCGTGCCTGCAGTGTAGCAATACGTAGCAATAATGAACCAATGCCAGGGAAGGACGTACCCATTAGGCCACGTGTGATATTGGCAGCATATCACTGACGGCCTGGGTCCTGCCTCGATGGCCTGCTTATTATCGCTGCGCCTCCTACCGCCGCTGGGAACGAGGCCACTGATTTGTTGGGTGGGAATATGTGCTGATTGCCTGATATTGTGCTGAGGTGGTCGTACGTATTGCCTTGTCATAAATGACTTTGTGTCATAAAATACCTTGTGGTTCTTTGTGCTTGAGTTGTAGTTGAGTTATATATATATATATTTTAGACTTGTGGTCGAGCGGCTTTTATATCTTGTAGTAGCTTCCCCATTTGTCATGTAGTGACAGGAGAGGTAAAGAATAGTATGGGACTATTTTTATTTGTCTTGGAAATATTAACAAGTCTCTCACACGGAACGAAGTATAAGTCCCGGGTTGCTACCTCCCTGTCTCGCTATCTGTCTCTCTCTATAATTGCCAAGCCCTTCTCCCGTGACCTGTCTCTAGGATCGCTTGTCCCCTTCTAAACTCTCTTTCCTAAAATCTGGTGTAGCAGGGGTGTGTCACGTGTGTTCCTCGTGGATGGAAAGCTTAAGGAGCCTGTGTGTGAGTATGTGTGTATATGTGTGTGTATGGTTACTAGGTCTTTGTTCACGAGAGGACTGCTGACAGCTAACTGCATCATCTCCTTACTGGCCGCTGTCGTCAGCTTTCCTCAGTGTTAAGAGTGTGTAAGCATGTTTAGCACTGCTCGATTCTCGCAGACACAACACCTTCTCATCATCTGACTCCCTGCTTCTATCTGTCTCTCTGTCTATCTATTTATCTATCTATCTATTATGATTTGTAAATATAATATGTAGTCCAACATCTGCTCGGCCGCGCGAAAATGGCGTACCATCGACAGTTAATAGTCCTAATATATTAATACATACTACATACACATTATAATGAACTTATAAGCTAATTAAGTGAAATACATAATATTGTAAAGTAACATAATTGTATGAATATTGTATACATATATTATTCATAGTAAATAGTGATTATTCAGTAATATTACATTTTAAATAAGTTGTATACATATTTGAATAAATGCATTAAAGTAAATTATTTAACTGTAATACAGTATGTATTTGGGCTATTATAGTGAAATGCATACATGCAAGAATAAAAATAGTTTAAAATTAAGATTATTGTAAGAGTTATTAATATTTCATTTAAAGATAATGGTACTGGTCTGCCATATATGGGTCATTCTTCTTTGTATTATTATTATTATTATTATTATTATTATTATTATTATTATTTTATATATATATATAATTAATACAATATACAAAATATATACACTTTATTCAGGGTGGTTAACTGTGATGTTAACTCTCCCCCCACTAAATAATGACTCCAAATTAGCAATTCTTGCATGCATTCTGTGCATTGCGAACAGTAGTACTGCAACTACAATGCAGACGATTATAAAGACAGTAGGTGCTGGGCCATACACATAATATGGGTTGAACATACTCAAACTCAAATCTTCCCAGGGCTTCATTGTTTCATTGATCAGCTGCATAGTTTCAAACTTAGGCGAAGTCAGCTTAATACTTGTGCTCATGTTTAAGTTCATATTAGGCAGTGGGTGGAAATGTTTGTGTGTATGGTTGAGAATGGCGTAGTGATTGATGGTGGATAAAGTAGACATGGCTGGTGTAAATACCGCACAGTAGTCTGGTGCTATGTATAATCCTGAGGCTGATGTATGAGATGGTGGTATATCTGGACAGACTATGTAAACTGATGTGTTATGAGTGAAATAAAAAAACTGTGAGTGTCCAATGCATTGATGGTGTACAAGTTTATCTGGAGCAAAAGTGAAGTTGCAATGATGATGAATATTGTTATTGCTGATGATAGCCATTTCACAAGGGACCGTATCAGTAGGCTGAAACGTGAAAATGTACGCAGGACAAAGATGAACAGCATGTACGGATGTGCGGCACTTTCGTTCAATCGTTGACTCACTTGCGAAAGTGACAGTGTCCCGTCTCTTGGAGACCATGATGAGTTCGGTGTCTGTGTTGATGTTGATGATGACCAAAGTGTTGTTATTTTTATAGGGGAAAGGGTGTATTTGGTATACTGTAAACAGGTCTTCAGTGATGAATGGTACATGAACTACCACTGATGTTGGTGTTAGTGTTGCTTCTAAATACGGGTAATATTGCAAAAATTCCCTACTGCGGAACAATGGCTTCAATTTATGTTTATGTATGCCTTGACTAACTATTTGACGTAGCTCATGAACTGGGAGTAAGTCATTTGTGATCTTGCCATCACCAGCATTCGAAATTCCTTGCATAAGTGCCCTGAAACGATCTCTAGTGTTCTCTAATTGTAGTAGAATCGTGTCAATATGTTCTGTGATGATGGAGAAGTGCTGGAAAAGAGTAACGTTGCCCTCTAATTCATTTATTTTATCTACACTCTCGAGAGCTACGTTTTCTGCTTGTTTCAGATTTTTCACAATTGTCTTCATTGCTGAGTTCTGTCCTGTGATGAATTTATCTTGGTATGTTAGTACCTGAGCTATCTTATTAAATTTGTTGTTTATTTCTTTAAGGTCATCCTCTGTAGCCAATCCAAAGATGTTCCCAAGAACTGCGCCACCCAGATCGAACAAACCGCGCTTTTGGCGAGTACGTGTGATGTTGTTCCTGTCGCTCAGTACCTCCGGTCCATAAGATGGGAGATCTTGGATCATGACGAGCATAGTTGACTTCGCCTGTTCTAGTTTCCATTTCGCTAACTTCACCATTTCATCCACTTCCTTGGTGTTATGTGCTTGTGAAACATAATTCCCTATCTTGAAGTCCAGAGTTCGCATCGGCGTCGCAAGTCTTTCTAGATAAGTAGGTAAGTCATACAAGTAATCTAGACTTATTTCAGTACTCATGACGTCCTTAACGATTGTAGTCGTGGCCGTTGGAGCTATGAGGCATCCTTGTCGTACTATATGCTTGGGGTCTAGGTGCGCATATACTCTTACTGTGTATAGGAGAATCCATAGCATAAGTCCCTTCATCGTAACCTACCGAAAAAAAAAAATCTATTAATTTCCTATAAAGCTGTGGTTGATGATAGTGATGATGTGCGTTACGGTTGACTGTTATTTCATTTATAGAAGGAGTTTAAATCGATATTTAATTCTCGTAAATGATGTACTGTAGATTTTATTGGAATAGTTGCACCTATGTTCGATTGTTTGGTATATGACCTTAATTTCTTTTTGTAATCATTGTTGTGTTCTTGCTTGGTTTCTTGAGGTACGTTCACCTGTTCGGTTGCATCCGAGGCTGAATAATTATGTGATAATTCCCTTGAAACTCGTTTTAAATGGTCAATATGAACTTGTTTCTCCTCGCCACTTGAAAGTGACATAATTAAAACTTTGTTTGCTTTTATGTTAATTACTCTGTATGGGCCCTCAAATTTTGGGGATAATTTATTGTCTCTCGTATGAATGACTCCGTAAACAATGTTTCCTAAGCTGATAGGTGAATCTTTTGCCTTCTTGTTAAATGCCTCCGTCATTTCTTCCTTGGACATCGTTAATTATTTTTCCACTCTTTTGTGAATGTCCTGGAATTCACGTAAACGGAGTTTAGAGTAATCATCGTAATTGTATATAGGCATGCTGTCACCTTCTAGGAGCTCATATGGTAATTTTTTATCTGTGCCATATATAATGAAATGTGGTGTGTCACCAATGGATTTATTTATAGACCCATTAATTGAGGCCTCTACTCTGGGAATCCAATCATCCCAGCTTGCATAATTTTCACTGAGAATGTGTCGCAGCACATCTGATACCATTTTATTTTGTCTCTCTACCAACCCATTCGATGCTGGGTGATAGGCCAAAACGTTAACCTTTTTGATGTGTTGTTTACATATTTCTTGTAAGATCTCAGAATTAAATTCTCCTCCATTATCACTTATTAATACCTTTGGGGTAGTAAAGCGACATATTACATTATCTGTTATTGCCTTTGCTACGGTCTCTGCTGTCTTATCTTTAATTGGAGCTAAAATGACATAACGGGAAAAATGATCCGTTGCTACGAATAAGTATAGGTTATTATTGTATGATAATGGCATCTTGAGTAAATCAACAGCGACAACGTCCCATGGTTGATGTGGTACTGGGTAATTACCCATCGGTGCAGGTGTGATTGGGTATCCTTTGTGTTTCGCACATGATTCGCATCTGTCTATATGATTGTTTATATCTCTTCGTAATGAAGGCCAGTAATATAATAGCTGAGCTTGGTTGAATGTCTTATCCTTTCCAGAATGTCCTGCATGTGGGCTGTCGTGTATCAATCGTAATACTTGGGGTATCATGTCATTAGGTACTACCAACTGGTTAGTATTTCTTTGGCGTTTTGGTTGTTTAGAGTTCATTTTGTATAATGTATTTATTGACCATTGTGAATTGTTCAAGTGGGACATGAAGTTTGAGTAATTGTATGTCATCTCCACTTTCTAACTTGTATATTACTTTTGACCATATTGGGTCAAGTCTTTGTGCCTTTGCGATATCCTCGTGGTTTGGGATATTTCCTTTGAGATCTAATGCCGCGACCTGAATTGTGTTCTGGTTCCTAGATAATGCGTCAGCTACTATGTTCATTTTACCTTGTATATAATGAATTTGTACATTGTAGTTTTCAACTGTACATTTCCATCTTGCTCTCCTCCCAGAAAGGAGTTTTTCTTGAAACATACCCACCAGTGGTTTATGGTCGGTGAATAAGTGGATTTCGTAACCATATACCAAATCTCGGAACTTTTGTAATGCAAAAATCACTGCAAGTGCCTCTAAGTCTGTAGTGCAATAATTTTTCTCCGCACCTCTTGTTTGTCTGCTGGCAAATGCAATCGGTTGATTCTTTCCTCTTTTATCTTCCTGCATCAGTACAGCCCCTAATCCTTTAACTGATGCGTCTGTACAAATAAGAAATGATTTTGTGTAATCCGGTTATGCTAAACAAGGTGCATTTGTTAGTTTAATTTTTAGATTCTTAAATGCCCTTTTTTATTCTTCTTCCCATTGGAATACAACATCTTTTTTGAGTAGTTGGAATAGAGGAAAGGCTATATGAGAGAACTGTGGTACGAATGACCTATAGTACCCAGCCAGACCTAAAAATTGTCTAACTTCGTCAGTCGTAGTGGGTTCAGGAAAATCTCTCACTGCCTGTATTTTGTCATCAGTGGTGTGAATACCATCAGAACTTAATTTGTGGCCTAAGAAATTTATTTCCTTAAAGCAAAATTTGCATTTAGAAAGTTTAATTTTTAATCCAGCATCACTAAGCTTTTGTAAGAGTAAGTCTAATTTCCTGAGATGATCCTTAATATTCTTCGTTGCGATAATAATATCGTCAAGATAAACAAATATTCCTTGTCCTAAAATTCCGGACAATACGTAATTCATAAGACGCTGGAACGTGCCTGGGGCTGTCCTCAGTCCCAGTGGCATTCTTGTATATTGATAATGGCCTCTGTTTGTTGAAAAGGCAGTGTATTTACGTGACTCCTTCGATACCGGAATCTGATAGTATCCGTTTAGGAGATCGATGGTCGAGAATATATTATTCTCAGGACCAATATTCTGTAGAACATCGCTTAGCAATGGCATGGGAAATCTGTCTGGTATTGTGTGATTATTTAGTTTACGGTAATCTACTACCGCACGCATTTCTCCATTTCGTTTGGGCACAAAGAAAAGGGGGGCGTTCCACGGAGAAACTGAAGGTTCAATAATTCCAAGCTTTAACATTTCATCGACATACTGATTTGCAAGTGTACGTTGGTAGTGTGGTATGCGATAAGCTGGTACGAAAATTGGTGGTGTTTCTGGGTGCACATTAATCATGTGATTAATCAAGTTAGTACACCCTAATTGTTCTCCGGGTAATGCTACGGTGTCCCTGTGTGTTTCCAGCAGGGTTAACAAATCATTTTCTTCGTCAAATTCACCTGAGTGAATTAAATTCTCTTTTATTCTTTCTCTATCCGTAGATTTTATCTCACTTGTTACTCCACCAATATTTATTTCCTTCACAGGGGCGAAACATTTTTCAATATTAACTATGCAAGTTCCCTTTTTCAACTGAACTTCCCCATTCATGTGATTAATAATGAATATCTGAGTTAGCCCTTCGTCGTTCGTATGACATAATGCGTTTTCTACTGACAATCCCTTTACTTTACATAATTCTTCTAAGACAAGAACAGTGCTATTCCGTAATTTGCTCTTTATGGTAACCTTCATTTATGAATTAGGTGGTATAACTAAATCATTAGTGAGATGGGCTGGAAAAATTGATAAATCAGTACTGTTATCTGGGTCACTAATTCTGGAGGATGGGGTTGGTGGTGGGAGTGGATCTATACACTCATCTGTTTGTATATGTTTGTTTAAGCCTTTAATATTACCAATTCTTTTTGGCTCTCTTCTACCAATCGGTGAGGGCTCTGAAGTTATTTCCTCTATGAATTCATTATCAAAGTCTATTCCATTCATTTGTGGGAGTATAGTTATGTTCTCAGTTCTCATGGATCTTAAGCCCAGTAACATATGAGCTTTAATTGCTAAGTTTTCAACGATATAGAACAATGCAGAGAACGGTCTTGTAGTTTTTGTGAAACTGATATTTAATCTTATCATACCTTTCACTGTAATCTCTTGACCATCTACTGTGTATAAATCTAAATCAGCTTCAACCAGAAAAGTTACTTTCTTTATATTTTTAAGAATTCTATTTAGTTCTTCATGTGTTATTAAGTTCACTGGAGAGCCTGTATCTAAAAATAAGGAAACGTTTTGATCCTCACATACAGCTGGTATCAAGATACACTCATTTCCCAACATGCCTCCTATGTGAAGTTTAGCCTTGTTTTTCTTTACGTTTGTTCGTTTTTTGTCATGACTTGGTCTTCCCCCGATTTGAACATACACTTAATTTTTTCTACTGTTTTGCAATCACTAGTCCAGTGCCCTTGGTATCTATGATGCCTACAGTAAGGACCAAATCCTTGTGTCTTTTGTTTTTCCTCTTTTGCCTTGATAAAGCATTCATACCTTGTGTGTCCTGGTTTTGCACAATAATGACATAGAATGGACCTATCCCTTGACTGTGACCTACGAGGTGATTTCCCATAAGAAGTGTTGTTTATGGCGCGAGATCTGCTCGGGCTGCGTGAAAACTTATGAAACTGCCTGTAGGAAGGCGTGTGGGAACGATTTCTAGGCGTCTTTGTTTGTTTGGGCTGCCTCATTTCTGGTCGCGATCGATTTTGTTCTCTGCTTGGGGTCGGTGTAGATGTTTTCACAGCTGATACTGTCTCAGGTACCCTGATTCTACCAGAACGTGCATGTGTGTCGACCATACCTGCTTTACTGCACTGCATCTCTACCTCGTTCATTAAGTCTAGCAAGCACATCCCTGGGGTGTACGCGATCGTCTTGGCGACCTTGAGGGTCCTATCAGGTAATTTACACAAGGCAGCTACATAACCAATGATGTCCACGACTAGGTCTGGGGACATCTTTCCATCATCTATTATCCAATTAGAATTCTCCAGAGTAACTAATAGAGTTCTCTTGATTGTGGAGACATCAGCAGTTATTTCACTGAGCACATGGTTTGTAGTGTGCTCCCTTACAAGATCTACAATTTTATGTAATTCTGGAATTATACCTGGCAAGAAGTTCATACCTCCAGAAAATTTCTTCAGAAATTCAGTTTTAAATTCATCATATGTCCTAGCACGATGTAGCTTATCGGAGCGCAATAAATTGCTTGCTGGACATCTTTCCTGGCTTATGCAAGATGAAAAAATAGCAATTTTCTCTTGTTCATCTAGTATGTGGCGCTTGATGAACATTTGTTCGCACTGACTGACTGATGAAATGACATCAATGCGATCTTTGTCTGTGCCAGAGAATTTTGGGGCAGTCTTATCCTCGTGATACACAAAAACGTGAGGTGTGGTTTTTAGATCAGCGGTATTTGATTCTTGATTAATTTTTAATGATTGCCCTGTTAATTCAACTTGTACGTGTTTATCGTTGTGTGAGGGAATGGTGGAATATATATGACCGGACTGGTGAACCCTGTTAAGTATATTGGCATACGTATGCAAGGCAGCTGCAAAGTCGACACGCTCTATGTCTGAGGGGGTTTCCCACTCATCATCCGAAACTCCCGTATTTGTTTCTTTATCTTTAGCGTGTGTTGAGGGTTGTACAAGGGGTGGGCTGTCTCTTAATTGTGAGTCTGATGTTGTGGCAATTTGTGTGTCATCTGGTATTAACGTGGGTGGTGGCGAAAATATTCCTGTCATTAAGATATGGTGTTATGAAATACGCCTCTTGTTTATTTATGTCCTAGCAAACTAGATGAGTAAATAAGTTGAAGATAGCTAATTTTAGCACTGAGAAGAAATGAGCAAGTATAATTTTACCCACTTGATACAGATCGTAGAGGTGTGTCGATACAAAAGTCGATCTCGGAAGAAAATACAGGTTTGATTGAAGATCTCTTGATAATTCTAGTGGTGTGTTGATGGACGATATTACTCAGGAAATTCCATGGCCTGTTATTTGTAGTGGTTAACGGCTGTCCCAGGCAAACCTCAGCATAGAACGTCGAATTTCCAACTTAACTGTGAAAATAAATGAGTATGAGTAGGAGCTATGTGAATAATGGTAATGAGTAGTGGGTGAGAAGTGCCTGGTGTCAGTCACACGTTGCTTGGCATGGCAGACTCGCATTGTGATGTCATCTCAGCACATGGTGACGTCGGCCTCCCACACTGGTAGCTGTGGTGAGTGAATGAGTAGCGATGAGTAACTTGAGTGAAGACGGGTGAGTAAGACGAGTTGTGAATATGGACTTGGTGTTTTGCTGCGTGTCTTGACCTCTGGGTCAGGCGGAAGAGAGTGGTGTGCTTGTTGCTTTGGTTTTTCCTCCTCTTTACTTGCTTCGTTTTATATTCTTCTTGTTGCTGCTTGAAGTTACGTGAAGATTATAGAATTGTTTCGTAGACTTGTAGACTATTTGCATTGTAGGCTGTATTTTGTCGGGATTCACTGTAAAACTGAAGCTACTCTTGTAGAGTCTCGCCTGCTTTTGTAGAAGTTTGCTTTTAATTGGGAGACGATGTCCGTAGTTTCGCTGGGTCGTCGTAGAAATTGCAATATTGTATCAATTTTGTTAAACTACTTGCAAGGCGTCGTGTGATCACTTGACTTCTGCATCAGCATGATGATCTGGGAGACGGAGGGGGCTGGTTGGAGAGAACTGTCAGGAGCTATTTGTGAGTTGTTGGTTGTGAGAGGTATTCTTGTTTTCAATCTTGATATTTTGTAGGAACTGAATGTTGATTCGTAGACGAGGTTCGTATCCCACCGCTGCCACCAAATGTCATAAATGACTTTGTGTCATAAAATACCTTGTGGTTCTTTGCGCTTGAGTTGTAGTTGAGTTATATATATATATTTTAGACTTGTGGTCGAGCGGCTTTTATATCTTGTAGTAGCTTCCCCATTTGTCATGTAGTGACAGGAGAGGTAAAGAATAGTATGGGACTATTTTTATTTGTCTTGGAAATATTAACAAGTCTCTCACACGGAACGAAGTATAAGTCCCGGGTTGCTACCTCCCTGTCTCGCTATCTGTCTCTCTCTAATTGCCAAGCCCTTCTCCCGTGACCTGTCTCTAGGATCGCTTGTCCCCTTCTAAACTCTCTTTCCTAAAATCTGGTGTAGCAGGGGTGTGTCACGTGTGTTCCTCGTGGATGGAAAGCTTAAGGAGCCTGTGTGTGAGTATGTGTGTATATGTGTGTGTATGGTTACTAGGTCTTTGTTCACGAGAGGACTGCTGACAGCTAACTGCATCATCTTACTGGCCGCTGACGTCAGCTTTCCTCAGTGTTAAGAGTGTGTAAGCATGTTTAGCACTGCTCGATTCTCGCAGACACAACACCTTCTCATCATCTGACTCCCTGCTTCTATCTGTCTCTCTATCTATCTATTTATCTATCTATCTATTATGATTTGTAAATATAATATGTAGTCCAACAGCCTTATTGCCTGTGACCTAACCTAGAATTGTGCAACTTAACCTAACCTGACCTGTCTCCACTAACCTGCCCTAATAACATTTAACCTAACCAGACTTAACACCTGGCCAACCTAACCTAACCTGTCTTAACCCTACTAAATCCAAAATAATGCAGCTTAGCCTAACGTAACCTAACTTAACCTACTCTTATTTCAACTGACCGAAACTCACCTTACCTTTAGTTTCCTACTGTCGTCACTCCTCGTATCAGCGCTAGGAATGTGGCCTGTGATTTGCCTGTTATAAATATGTGCTGATTGACTGACATTGTGCTGAAGTTTCTGTAGGTATGTTTGCGAAAGGGAGAGTCTGGGAAGGAAGAACGAGTAAAAGCAGAGGATGGAAGGATGTTAATTGAGATGGATGCAGTAAGGAAGAGATGGGCAGAGTATTTTGAAAGATTATTAAATGTAGAGGAGGAAAGGGTGGCTGAGATTGTGGCGGATGGAAGGATGCAAGGAATAAATGTGTTGGGAGAGTTGAATGATTCTTTGATCACGAAGGAGGAAGTGGAGAAGGCAGTAAAGGAGATGAAAACAGGGAAAGCTGCAGGTATGGATGGGTGTGCTGTGGAATGCCTGAAGGGTGGTGGAGTGACTATTGTTGACTGGTTAGTAAGATTGTTGAATGTGTGCTTTGAGAAAGGTATGGTGCCAGTTCACTGGGCAAGTGCTTGTGTGGTCCCGTTGTATAAAGGCAAGGGTGATAAGTATGAATGTACTAGCTTTAGGGGTATAAGTCTGTTGAGTGTTGTAGGTAAGGTGTATGGTAGAGTGTTAATTATGAGAGTTAGAGAGGGTACAGAGGGAGTGATTAGTGATGAGCAGTGTGGCTTTAGGAGAGGGAGGGGATGCGTTGATCAGGTGTTTGCTGTGAGACAAGTGTGTGAAAAGTATTTAGCGAAAGGCAAGGATGTGTTTTGGGCATTTATGGATTTAGAGAAAGCGTATGATAGAATTGATAGGGAGGCTTTGTGGACTGTTTTAAGATTGTATGGACTTGATGGTAGGTTACTAAAAGGGGTGAAAAGTTTTTATGTAAATAGTAGAGCATGTGTAAGAGTGGGAAATGCTGTGAGTGATTGGTTTCCCGTGAGAGTGGGGCTGCGACAGGGATGTGTGATGTCACCTTGGTTGTTTAATATTTACATGGATGGTGTTGTAAGGGAGGTGAATGCAAGAGTTTTAGGTGGTCTGAGTCTGGTAAATGTTGATGGTGGAGATTGGAATCTGAAGCAGCTGCTGTTTGCAGATGATACTGCACTGGTGACTGATTCAGAGGAGAGATTGAGACAGTTGGTAGAGGAGTTTGGAAGGGTGTGTGAAAGGAGGAATTTGAAAGTAAATGAGAATAAGAGTAAAGTGATGAAGTGCACGAGGTTGATAGATGGTAGGGGGATGAATATAGTTTTGAATGGTGAGTTGCTTGAGGAGGTAGATTGTTTTAAATATCTAGGGTCACATGTTGCTGTGGATGGAAGAATAGATGCAGAAGTGAAGTTTAGAATAAATGAAGTAGGAAAGGTGCTGGGAGGAATGAAAAAGTGTTTAAATGTCGTTCGCTTAGAATGGATGTAAAGAGAAGGCTGTATGAGGGTGTTGTGGTACCGACTGCATTATATGGGGCTGAAACATGGAATATGGGTGTAGCAGAGAGGAAAAGTTTGAATGTAATGGAGATGAGGTGTCTGAGGAGTATGTGTGGAGTGAAGCGTATGGATCGGGTGCGAAATGATGAAGTGCGAAGGAGAACTGGAGTTGTTCAGGAGATGGCTGGTAGAGTTGAGCAGAGGGTGTTGCGATGGTTTGGGCACATGGAGAGAATGGATAATGAGCGATTGGTGAAAAAGATAACTAGATCTGATGTGAGAGGTGTAAGGCTGAGAGGAAGACCACGAATAGGATGGATGGATAGTGTGAAGAGAGCGCTGGATGCGAGAGGGATGTCTGTCGAGCAAGGAAGAGTGGCTGTGCGTGACAGAAATAAATGGAGAGAAATTGTGAATAAATAAGTGATGACGCAGCCCTGAGGGGATATTCTCCCGCATTTGGTCTGATCAGCTAGTCAGGTCAGGTGCGGGTAAGGGGATGGGTATGTTATGATGTGGCAGGGGTAAACCAGCTCTGCTGTCGGGCCCTGCTGCGGATGTCACTGATTGCATTGCGCAGTTGACCCTTGTGCGGTGTGGTGCGGTGAGGATCTGTCCGTTCTCCCCTTTGGGGCTAAGATGTGAATGAATGTGTTTAAATGGATGAGTAAATGGAGAGTGTGTCGTCCTGTCTCGGCTACCTCCCTTTTCTTGGGGGAAGCAGCCTAGGTATATAGATAGATAGATAGATATTTGCTGGTGTTTGTGTGTGTGTGTGTGTGTGTGTGTGTGTGAGAGAGAGAGAGAGAGAGAGAGAGAGAGAGAGAGAGAGAGAGAGAGAGAGAGAGAGTGATGGGTATGCATATGTCTTGGGAATATTCTAGGCGCATTTCACTTACAACAAAAATGAGATATATTTTAGGGTGATTTTTTTTTCCACGTCCTCCTTTTCAACGTCATCATCATCATCATCATCATCATCATCATCATCATCATCGTCGTCATCATTACCTATCATTACGTATTATTTTTGTTGCTGTTATTATTATTATTACTATTAAATATTATTAGTATTAACTAGGAAATGTCGATACTCTTAACCTAGTATCTCATGCAAGTAAGAGAGAGAGAGAGAGAGACAGAGAGACAGAGACAGACAGACAGACAGACAGACATAATGGAGAACGAGGAAATAAGGGCATGGTAGAACAGGGTTGTAATCCAAGGTGTAGATGGGGATCATGGCTCACCTGCTTCCTCTCAGGGAATAACGACTGGTCATTCTTGCCTTCAGTGTCTGGACTGATGAAGAATTAATGATATAACGCCATGTGAATATAGATACAGGATAAAGGTGGGAATTTATGGAACAAAATTGCAGATACAGTGAAATGAACAGAAACATGTGTAATAGATAAATGGGAAAATATAGGTTGGTTCATATATAACACTCATTCTCACTCCGCTGTTGATTCTTGTGCGCTGTGGGGACGGCTGTCAACGTCTTCAGTGTGTAACCTGCACCACTTTGTAGAGAGCTGGCCTGCAGTCCTAACGGACCCGGGTTCAAATCCCGCTGGGGCAGGGAACAGTTTAAGGATTTGAATTTCATAAAAATCAGACTTTACTGATCTACCAGAAGACTCGCCGACATGTCGTAAAAATACCTTCGCTAATACCAATACACCAGTCCTTTATGAGACAGCCCTAGCATGTATTCAGTATGGACGTTGGATGTTAGCGCCGAAGTGGTGACATGTAGAGGTGTGTGGTACGTAGGAGGACTACTGGGCCTTGAAAGCAGGCTGTGAAGCCTATGCTCAGAGTCGGTCACATAAAAAAAAAAAAAAAAAAACAATACTCCCTCCTCCACGCTCACGCCAACACCAGGAGACTGAGGCGTCCTCACAACACACAAGATACCTTCAGGTGAGTTCCTAGTGAAGCCTTGTTTACGGACGACCCTGTATGGAGATGAATAAAGGACAGAAAAATAGTGAAAAGAGACAGTGAAGAAGTGCGAGAAGGGTATGGGAATGGATGAAAATGGGGGAAAAAGAGGGGGAGGAGGGGGAACGAAATTACAGGGAAAAAACGTCAGACGGAAGGAAAATGGGGAATGGGAAAAGTTGTAGATGGAAAAAGGGTAGGAAAATAGCGAGTGAAGAATGGAAGAAAGAAGATGGATACGAAAATAAATAAGTGATAAAAGAAAGAAAAAATGTCAGTGTACGGAAGGAAACTGGGTAGGTGCGAGAAGGGCAGCATAGTGGGTGTGGAATGAGACTGTTTCTCCCAATATTGATACCGCCAATTAAATTATTACCTTATACTCCATAACCACTGCCAATCCCACATCCTTTCCTTGAATATTTAGTGCAGAAGTCTTAGGACCTCTCTGTCTGTCTGTCTGTCTGTCTGTCTGTCTCTGTCTGTCTGTCTGTCTGTCTGTCTCTCTCTCTCTCTCTCTCTCTCTCTCTCTCTCTCTCTCTCTCGTGTATGTGTGTTGGTGGGTGGGTGGATGGGTGTGTTTATAGTTAGGTAAGTAGGTAAGAAATTAGGTAGGTAGGTAGGTACACTGGGTATTGTAAACATACTTTTAAAAATCTGTCTATCTATCTGTTGCCGGACGCAAAAAATCCCGCTACGAAATTACCTAGATTTTTACGTCTGCGGAAATCAGCATAAATTTTAGCCTATTCTATTTGTGGTGATACATGTACCTTCATATGTCTGGCCCAATTTACCAGTATCATACATTCTGATCATGGTGAAGGGGGAGAGTGGAGGAGAGGTGTGTGTGTGTGTGTGTGTGTGTGTGTGTGTGTGTGTTTCGTCAGAGAGAGAGAGAGAGAGAGAGAGTAGAAAGGAAGTAGAGGTTGCGGGTGGGGTTGAGATGGATGCAAAAATTGAAGTTGTGGTATTGTTGTTGAGTAACTCCGGTCTGTCAGGCCGAGCAGACACATCAACCGCAGGCAAGCAAACGCCATTGCAGGGCCATCGCGTGCATTGAACCGATGTTCCGTAGAGGTAGACAACGCCTTACAATTGCGAGGCGCGGGGAATAGCATAGATGTTTGCTTTCCGGATGGACGCCGCATTTGCGTCTCTCCACCCAGTTAAGAGGCACCATAGGAGGCTGCGCATCACCTGTAGTTTTATTATGCGGTAACCACCCAGCGATGTAACTGATGTGTGTTACAGGAAAGAAATAGTCTTGTCACTCAGTGTAGAGCAGGGGTTCCCAACCTTTATTTACCCATTACCCCATTTTCCACACCTCTCTTCACTCATTACCCCTCATTGCTTATGTTTCCACAATTGCATTTTAGCTGCTTAACATTTTGATGCCTAGATTTTAGTTTGAATGTAGGACTTAATTAAAGGTTAGGCTAAAACCAAGAGAGTTATTGCAAGGAGTAATTTATTTTTATTATTAACACTGATACCAAATAAACATGACTTTAAACATTCATCTCTGAATTTTAGTATAGGTCTGAAAGTCTATCATAACTGGTATGATTTTTAGATTTTTTTTTTTTTGTTACCTCCCCCATTACCCTTCACAAAAGACCAAATTACCCCACTTGGGGTAATTTACCCCAGGTTGGGAACCCCTGGTGTAGAGCCACCTGAAGGAGAAAGAATAGTAATGCAACGTAACAGGAAGGTTGGGAGAAACAGGAAAACAGGATGGCAAACACAGAAAAAGAATAGTAAAGGCCAAGGAAGAAGCAGGCAGCACTACATCAAGTTTGCTGCTAAGTGATGGACGGCTTCCCTCCCACTTTGTCTCTCTTCCATCATTTTCCTATTCCCTCTTCTCTCATTGTTACCCAACCTCCTTCCCTTCCTCTCCCCCCTTACCTCCCTCCGCCCTCTGTCTACCCCCTTCCTCCCCTCTCCGCCCGTTTCTCTCTCCATTAATCTTCACAACCTTAGTATTATTCAACATCATTCTCTCTCTCTCTCTCTCTCTCTCTCTGCTTCCATAACTTCTCCAGTATATTTCCCACTCCCATCCATGTTGAATCTCACACACGTCATTAACCTTTCTCATACATTCCTGCCTTCCTTCCCTCCTGCCCTTCATATATATTTCATACATTTCCCCTCCGTCCCAAATACCATACCAGACGCATCCCACTTCTTGTTTATATAGTTTTCATACATTTTCCTTAACTTTTCATACAGTTTTTCTCACCCTACCAATCAGTTTGTACATTAATTCCTCTTTCCTGTAATTTCTTTCTCCCCTTCCCTTTTCTTGTGTGTTTAATGTCTACATATTTATCAAACATTTCTCCTCATTCCAAATATCTTCCCTATATTAACCATACTCCTTCCATTTCTCTCTCTCTCTCTCTCTCTCTCTCTCTCTCATTTGCCTCCCAACCAGTGTTTGTCTCCACCCCCCCCTCCCCGCCCCCTCCGGGATACCCACACATGTGGACACTTAACATTATTGCTTACCCCCACCCCCACCCCCCTCCGCCTCTCCTGGTTCCCTCCATCTCTCCTCTCCCCCTCTCTTCTTGCTCCTTTTTGTCATTCTGTTTTTCTTACCGTTCTCCTCTCCTTTATTTTTCTCCTCCCTCCTCTCCCTTTCATTTTCCTTCTACTCACTTGCTTTTCTGACATGCATCTCGTCTTTCCTTTTCCTTCCCTTGCCTCCGTCTTATCTGTTCCCTCATCCCAAGCCTGTATTTTCTTCTCCTATGCTTTTTCATCCTTCCTATACAAATATTTCCTGCCATTTCGCCTTTCCATTCTTTTCCATCTCTGCCTCTCACGCCTTGTTCCTTCTTCCCTCCTCACTCTCTGTTTTTCACTTTTTTTTTTTCCTGTCCCTCTCGCTATCTTCATGCTCATCTTTTTCAGTTCCTTCCTTCCCCCACATCTTCCCTTCGCTTCCCTCTTTTCCTCCTTTTCTCTGCTACGTTTCAGTTTACCTTTCCTCCCTATTGTGCAGTGTCCATCCTTCTCTCATGTTTGTCTTTCTATTTCTTTCACTCCCCTTCTCTTCCCTTTTCCCCTCTTCCCTCTTCCTTTCCTCATCTTGTTCTCCCCCTTTCTCTTCTCCCCTTCCCTCGCCTCTTTATGCATTCCGGTTCACTTTCTAAATTTCTTTTGTCACTACGTTTCTTTTCCTAACTTTCTATTTTTTTTTTTTTCCTCCGCCATGGCAGTGTTTTCTCTTTTTTCCAGCTAAGATGAAGGCGGATATTCTTGTTGGGTAAAGAAGCTCTGTCGATATAAATAACGTAAAGAATAAAGTTCCAGTGTAATATTCGAAAGGAATATGACGCAGCAAACCCAGATCCACCTGTATATTCCAACAAAGATACAATTATGTATTATTTGCTATTTATTTCAGGATTATTTGTTGGTTAATTGGGGTTTGTAGCATCATTTAGGGGGTTTGAGTAAGTCACTTGGGTCTCGAATGGAGGGTTCGTGGCATTTATCATTTTGCCTTTTTGGGAGGAGGCTTTGTTTTGAGATGAAGTTGGGGTTGTTAGATTTAATTATATTTCTTTTATTCGCTACTTTATGTATTTGAAAAAGATCCTTATAACTAAATATTAATGGTACGTGACATGCTGGCATCAGAGGACACGTAATTTGCCTGAAGATGGCCTGTGGTGTGCTAAAATTCGGATTTCAAAGCGGTTTTCAAAATATATTTCATCATTTCGTTACTTCCTTCTGTGTGTGTGTGTGTGTGTGTGTGTGTGTGTGTGTGTGTGTGTGTGTGTGTGTGTGTGTGTGTGTGTGTAATATTGGTAAATAAAAAGGCACTGTGCAGAGTAAAATGGTGTTGAGTGAATGGTGTGGGTGTGGTGTGTGTGGTGATTGGTGTGGGTGGGGTATGAGTGTGTGGTGATTGGTGTGGGTATGGTGTGAGTGTGTGGTGATTGGTGTGGGTGTGGTGTGAGTGTGTGGTGATTGGTGTGGGTATGGTGTGAGTGTGTGGTGATTGGTGTGGGTGTGGTGTGAGTGTGTGGTGATTGGTGTGGGTGTGGTGTGAGTGTGTGGTGATTGGTGTGGGTGTGGTGTGAGTGTGTGGTGATTCGTGTGGGCTTGAATGATTCATGGCGGTAGGTTACGGCATATAAATAGGGTCCCGGAAGAGAGACTGGGGTTCTCTTGGTCGAGGCTTTTTTACCATTAGTGTAGGTCTAGTTATTTGTCTCTTAGGATTTAGTATAGGTTAGCGATTTGTCTGTTAGGTGATTAGTTTTAGGGCCTTTATATTAGGCATTTTTGTTTATAAGTAATATATGGTTAAAAATATAAAAAATTAAAAAAAAACAAAAAAATAATAAAATAAAAATTAGAATATATATATATATATATATATATATATATATATATATATATATATATATATATATATATATATATATATATATGTACGTGTGCATGATAGTGTGTATGTTCATATGCATGGATGTGTGTATGTATGTATGTATGTATATATATATGTTCGTATATATATATATATGTATATATGTGTCAGTGTATATATGTATATATATTTTTGCCTTAATGACCAGGAGCTCCGGCCTCAATGGTCGATAGGCAAAAAAAAAAAAAAAAAAAAAAAAAAAAAAAACGGGGATCATACGTCCCCCTGGAGACGGTAGGGGAGGAGGAAGGGTGGTGATGGTGGAAATACAGTATAGCAATATTTGTGGCGTGATGCGGCCAGATGATAGGAAAGGTGATGGTGGCTGGTGGGGGAGGGTGGTAGTGGTTTTGTTAGTAAAACTGGTAGTGGTTGGTGGGTATGGTTAAGGTGGTAAGGAGGGTAGTAATGATGGGAAACTAGGTTGTGGTGGAGGGGACGTCGGAAGTGTTTTGGTGTAGTGCTAGTAGTGATGATGGTAAAGGTGTTGCTTGGTGGTGAAGGTGACGGTTCAGTAATGGTACCGTTCAGGGCTCTTGCTGACTGCCGATGGTTGCTAGCCATTTGGCTCCTAAGGTTTCAGATTTACGAGCCAAATAAATTTTTAGTACCCAAACTGACTACGAGCCGAAATATTTTACGAACAATAAATATATATATTTATTTACACATTGTGATGATTAGAATCATGTAATGAGGTTTTAAACTTTCACAATGGCGAGAAGTTAAGACATAATAATCAATCACAACGTGTTTTTTTGTTCATTTAAGTGAGATGTACTTATTCTGTAGTTTAATGGGTTTTGAAGTGGATGTATTTTCTCCTCGCCAAAAGGCTACTTGCATGTAAAATTTGTTCGCCGAAGGGAAAAAATACTCGCATTTGCTAGCTGTGGCTCGCCAAACAAGAGCCCTGCTGTTACTGTAGTTAGGTTGGTGGTAGAGTTGTGGATGGTGGTAGTGGTAAGAATGGTGGTGATAAGGATGATGGTAGTGGTAGGGGATGATAGTAGTGGTGTGCAAGGCTGGGGATGGTAGAAGTAGTAGTAGTAGTAGTAATGGTAGTGCTGTAAATGGTGGTAGGAATTGTGATAGTGTTGGTGTTTGTGATGGAGGAAGCATATGTGGTAATATTAATGGTTAGGGAGTTGGTAGTCATGATTAAATAACAACTGGTGATGGTGTTCTTAGTGGTGGTGGTGGAAGTGCTGGTGATGATGATGTAGATGGTGATAAATGTACAAAAGAAGGGGAGAATGGTGGCACACATGTCTGTTGCATAGGGGGCCCGGACATTGTGCCTCCTGGGCACGTTCCGTGTGTGTGTGTGTGTGTGTGTGTGTGTGTGTGTGTGTGTGTGTGTGTGTGTGTGTGTGTGTGTGCTGCAACACTGCATATGTAATACATAAATACCCTTACTGATAATCTTAACTCCTTTACCATGATGTCTTTTGTTGTTTTATTCCTACAATTGCCACACGATCTTATATCGCCCTGGGAAGACTTTCAAACTGGAGGGATTAGATAGCCTATGTAACCCCAACACTAACAGGGAACGTAATTTAACTGAATATTATTGTCCAGTGGACATGAATTATTTTTTCGTTTTTCAGCCTTGTACTTATTGAATGTAAAAAAAAAAAAATAAGTAGACATTATAAAACATGAAAGGTGTTATGGAAAGTAGAAAATGACGTAGATACTTGGAACACTGACCAAGCCGCCCGTAAAACACACGAAAACTGAACCATGCAATCAGTGAACGTAAACAAGCGGACAGTATGAAGTATAGAAAACTTTACGAGGTACAGAAAATGATGCAGGACGGACACTTAACGTTGAATGAACCGTACCCGTAACACACGAGAATTCCTTAGCAAAGTGGCAAAAGAACGTACTGTAGTTCGTAGACCGTCATGTATAAACAAACTAAAAAACAAAAAATGGCAACTACCCATGGAAACGATTCAGGAATTAGAAAATGATGCGTGGTGGGTACTGTGAGTGTGGCGTAGCCAGTGGGAAGGAAATACAGGAGGTCCCTCTCCCTCTCCCCAGAAATGTGAGAAAATTAATTACATATTGCAAATTATTACGAGAGAGAGAGAGAGAGAGAGAGAGAGAGAGAGAGAGAGAGAGAGAGAGAGAGAGAGAGAGAGATTTGCAGTGTGGTGAAATTGGTATGCATTATTTTTGCAGTGAGAAAGGAGTCGATACGAGACTACTCGTGTTGGGAGATGATATTTGTGTGGTGAGATTCTTGTGTGATGAGATTCTTTAATGGTAAGAGGGTTCTTCTGTGATGACAGAATTATTGTGTGATGAGACAACTGTTGTGGGGAAATGATTCTTTTGTGGTGAGAGGATCTTTTTGCGGTGAGATGATTCTTTTGTGGTGAGAGGATCTTTTTGTGCTGAGATGATTCTTGTGATGGAAGGATTCTTGTGTGATGAGAGGATTTTTGTGTGGTGAGACAGTTCTTGTATAGTGAGGCGATTGTTGTTGTGAAAGGATTGTTGTGTGGTGAGATGATTGCTGTGTGGTGAGATGATTGTTGTGTGGTGAGAGGGTTGTTGTGTGGTGAAAGGATTGTTGTGTGGTGAGATGATTGTTGTGTGATGAAAAGATTGTTGTGTGGTGAGATTATTGTTGTGTTAGGTGTGATTGTTGTTGTGTGGTGAGATTATTGTTATGTGGTGAGACGATTGTTGTGGTGAGATGATTGTTGTGTGGTGAGATGATTGTTGTGGTGAGATGATTGTTGTGTGGTGAGACGATTGTTATGTGGTGAGATGATTGTTGTGTGGTGAGACGATTGTTGTGTGGTGAGACGATTGTTGTGTGGTGAAAGGATTGTTATGTGGTGAAAGGATTGTTGTGTGGTGAAAGGATTGTTGTGTGGTGAAAGGATTGTTGTATGGTGAGATGATTGTTTTGTGGTGAGATGATTGTTGTGTGGTGAGATGATTGTTGTGTGGTGAAATGTTTGTTGTATGGTGAGAAGATTGTTGTGGTGAAAGGATTGTTGTGTGGTGAGAGGATTGTTGTGTGGTGAGAGGATTGTTGTGTGGTAAGTGGTGAGCGGATTCTTGAACGACGAGGCAATTCTTGTGGTGGGCAGGCTGTCGTGTGCTGAGAGGATTCCCGGGCCTTGTGTAGCGAAAATGTGGTGAGATGTGGAACTGTGGCCACAACTCCACTCAGATCGTGTGTGGAGTCACCCCCCCCCCTACTCCCCAGGGATCTCTTACCTCCCCCACTCCCCAGGGATCTATTACCCCCCTCTCCACACTGTTGTTTACCTAATTGTACTGTAGACCTGGGATTGACTGCCCCCTTGGTTCGTTGTTCCTGTGTACCCTGTGTGGTTGTGTCCGCTGCTCTGAAGTTTGTGGCCCTTGAACTCTTGCAATGCTTTCTTTCAGTGTCTTTCTGTCTCTCGTTTTTCTCTGTCTCTCATTTATGCCTAACTCGCGGACACAAAATACACTACTCTCTTCCTAGTTTGTTTATTTTGCCATCTGTCCCCTTTTTTCCAAGTTATCTTTTCGAATTCCCCCTTTATCGCTGTGGTTTCCTCCCTCTTTCTCTGTTGTTTATCTGATTGTCGGCTGGAGGTCGGCTACTCTCGTTTTGCTATGTTATTATGTCCTTCTCTGTCGCTTTCTGTGCTGTCTTCTAAAGTCTTTGACCCCTCTCAGTACTCTCTTATATATGATGTTTCAAACTCTCGACTTGTCTGTTTTTATTATTATTATTATTATTATTATTATTATTATCATTATTATTATTTTTGTATACAAAACTGTGGACTTGAAATCGACTGCTCTGTTGCTTTGTTTCTGTGTCCCTCTGTCTAGTTGTCTGTTCACTTCGAGAGGTCTTTTCTGTGCTGACTGTCATCATGAGGCATTAACGAGAATGAAAGTGTAAAAATTAGTAACCGCTGCGGAGTAGCTGGTGAACCCATCAGACTGAGCTGTTCATTGGACACTGAGAGAACTATGGTCTATTCCCTTGGTCCAGATTTTTGTGCGTTTGAAGATTCTTTAATGTAATTCAGCGGCAGAATAAGAAAATAGCACAGTTCTCCATCCTTTCCATAGTGCGTCTTCGTCATTAGCATCATATTCTAGTGTTAATCTACTGTTACGACTCAGCATTCAAGATGGAGAGATGGCAATTTTAGGCCAAGTTAGCGTAAAAGGAGTATAGGTGGACAACAGCGACAAGATAACATACTTTACAATTTTCATTAACACTAGGCAATTTAATAAGAAAGACCTTATTCCTTTGAAAGTTAAAACCTGTCGTAGTTAACCCATTAAGTGGCTGTAGCATATTTAGCGATTTTATTCTTACCAGCACCAGAGAATATTAAACTGGTACGGTCCTTTTTCAGTAATTGGGTTCAAGGAAAAATATGTGATGTCAAAAGTTTCCTTTTCCAGGTTGGGAGCAAAATCAATGTTGAATCTGGCCCAGAGTTGTACTGTAGTGTGTTTAGGTGAACCCTGCCTGCTTTCCTTTCTTCCATCCTTACTTGTATATTCTTTTATTTTTTTCTCCTTTCTTTCCTTCCTTCCTTCCTTCCTTCCTGCTCTCTTTTTATTTTTTCTTCCATATTCATTCTTTTTTTCCTTCCTTCCTTCCTTCCTTCCATATTCTTTCCTTCCTTTCTTCCTTCCTTCCTTCCTTCCTTCCCTCCTTCCTTCCTTCTTATTTTCCTCTTATTTTTTCAATCTTTCATTCAGCGCCAAAATGCTGACGTCTAAACTCAGGCTGCCATGACTCACGCTGAATATAATCGTGTGGCGTTGGCTGGACAAGAGTTGCGTTGTCTCGACTTTTGGGGGTTAATTGTACTGGTATTAACACTGAGGCTCCTGTGACTCACTCTCAGCTGAATAAAATCGTCTGGGGTTGCTGGAATGGATACAAAGAACTGTGTCGACCTTGAGAAGGTTGAAGTAGTTTTTTCTTGCTGAGTTAGACAAAATTACGACAATAGTCACTGCTTAGCTGAATGTAATTGTCTGTTTGTGGCAAGAATAAGATAACTAAGAATTCTGTCATTGTCAGGGAGTTAATGAAATCGTTTGAAGGTAAAGATACAGGTGACCAAACGCCAAGAGACGCTTAACTGCGGTGTTCAAATCCGTAGCTTAGGCCTTTGAGCCTGTGGCGGATTATTCACCCAGTGTAGCACACGTTATGTTATCTTCTTTAAGTGTTACCACCATAATCATCATCATCATCATCATCATCATCCCCCCTTCTCTCCCTTTTTTTTTTTTTTTTTTTTTTCTCACATGAAGGTGGGCTGAAGTAGGGTCCACCGAACAAGAAAAAGGAAAAAACATGTAGTGGGAGAACGTATACCTACAACATACCCATTGACAGACCACACACCCTTGTACTCACTATTCAAGCCCCCGGAATCCCGAGCTGCACTTTACAGGCATAACCATCCACACATACCGGTACTTGATGTGCTTCATCTTACATATCACATACTCATTCCGATAACATAAAGAAAGTGATACCAAGGCCTTGTCATGCACTCCCCTGTACAAAATTCATTCAGTCATTTCGGTTCCCTGTAAGTTTCCGAGCCACATCAGCCTCCACACCTGTATCTCTCACATTGACTTACCTTACCTTTCCACTTAGTACCTTTTCCATTACGCCTCCTCCCTGCGCCCAACTCACTCACATACGCCCCTGTCACCAAATTGTTTACGTCTATTTTCCCCATATGACCATACCGTCTAGACACACACTCTACTGCTTTATTGTCCATAGTCTTCCTCATTCCGTATCTTTCACGAATCACATATTTCATCCACTCTTCTCAGTCCACACGCATTTCTCAATAACCCCATCTCCACTGCTCAAACTCCTGGCTACTGGTTTTCACGCCACACCAAAATCTCACACCCATTTGATTATGTGGGCACTATCCTCTTGGAGCTGCCAGACTCATAACTCTGTTTTGTATCAAGGCCGTCATAACACGAACCACTTTCCTTCCCTGTGCCATTCTGCCTTCCAATTCCTTTGCACATTTACCTCATTTCTGTTGTTGCATCCAGGTACTTGGGCCAGTTGCTAGAACGAGGCTTGAGTCAGACTTGAAAGTCGTGCTTGGGACGGTAGCAAGCCGAGGTTCAAGGGTTACTCAAGTCTGGCTCAATCAGCTCGACTTAGCCATATGCTGAATTGAAGCTCAAGTCTGACTTCAGAAAGTAGTGCTTAAATCGCGGGCTCAGAGCAAGCCTCCGGCTGTTTTCAAATCAGCCAATCACAGCGCCAAAGTTTATAATCAAATTCAGCAGATAGGGCAGGGTTAACCAAGGAGATTTTATAACATCGTTAAATGATATATACAGTCAGTTGATATAAACTGTGTGGACATTTCTCTTTCCGAGACCTGGGTAGCGTAGGCTATGTCACATTTCCTACTTTTTTTTCTCCTCCGTCCTTCCATCCCTCCTCCTCCTCCCCCTCTCCTCTGTGTCTGCCTATCCTTCGTCCTGTCCTCCCCCTCGTTCATTCCTTTTCTCCTTCCTTTCGTCTTTCCTCCTCCTCTTCCCGCCTTCCACCTCCCCATTCCTTCTTCTCTCCGTCCTTCCAAACCCACCGTTTCTCCTTCCTTCTTCGTTCCGTTGTTCCATCCCTTCTCCTCCTCCTTTTCCCTCCTTCTTCCATCCTCCTCCTTCCTCCCCTTCTTTCTTCCCTCCTCCTCCTCCTCTTACCTCCCCCTATCTCACCGTTTCTCCTCTATAAGACCATATTCTCGTGGGATTAGGAGGATCCCTAGCACTGACTTGTAGACTGTTGATTTGGAATATCACATCGTAACCGCTTCAGCCTCATGACGTGCTTCATAATCTACTGTTGCCACCACCAGACGATTTTATTCAGCCTTGCACAGACTTCAGACATGGGAAATCAGCCTAGATATTGACTTTATTAGCCTCTTTACTAATACATGTTTGTCGTGGGTTGAATAAATCACCCGCTTATATTAAGAAAATATTAATATGTCATCGAACTGAAGGAGTTCACTTTCTCTCGTATGTTGTTTATCTACTTTTTTGGAAACATATTTTGTACAGATAACATACCGTAGAATGGAGCAACTCCGACCTTTTTGAAAATATTTTGAATAAGTAAAAAATGATTAAAAACAGCAAATAAGTATGAAAAATTAAGACAACATTTTTTTACGTTTTTTCTTTCAAACCAGTCTGAGTTGCCTTAATCCAGAAATAAACAGGTAAAGCTGAGGTTCTGTATCGTGTTTGTTCTAACCTGCCGAGGATCCCTAACCTATTCCAGCTCAGTTGGTTGCCCGTTGTGATCAGACTGGAGGGATAGTTTGACTCGTAACCAAGAAGAATCAAACTTACATCATAACCGAGGCTCACCAAATGCCTCGCCGCCATCACTTAGTACAAGTGCTCGGCGCACTTGTTCCTGCGGAGGGGTCTCGCACTGTGCGCTCGCTTTCTCGTGCTTCGCACTCCATTCCTCGTGCTTCGTGCGCACGTTGCGATCATTTCAGGTAATCCGAGTCACGTTTATGTCCTGTTCCAGTCTAAAGTTGTCACTATCGGCCTTCAAGGCGACATCGAACGGCCCATGATGGTCCGTTTATGTGGTGTTCTAGTCTAACGCTGTCATTTGGATTTTTTGCAGCTAACCAATTGATCGTGTTATTTGCAGCTTCGGGAATGGAACGCAAGTTGTCTGCACGCAAGTCCGAGATCTTAACCACTTGGCCACGGCAACCGACCGGGCGCCAGGAGCGGCATTTTGTGGTCAAAATTTGATCACGCTATAGTATATTAGATATAAAGCCATCAAAAACTCTATGGTGAACGCATCCCTAATTTCACGCACTCACGCTGGGAGCGGCGTTTTTTGGTCAAACTTTAATTGCTCATTAAATATAGTGAAAGTTTTTTTAATCGTGATGGGACCAAGTTTTTTCACAGCGAATTTTTTTTTTTGCGATTTTTCTGCCAAGTTTGGTGCGATTTGTATGTGTAGTTTCGGTTGCCCAAAATACACACGCACACGCGTACTGCTATAGTATATTAGGTTCAGAATGTGGGTATCTATACCGCACCATATTTACACGTTTGCATGAGGCCTATTGCACAGTTAAGCTTTAACCTTTGAAATTCACGAAGTACCAGTTTGCTAAGTGAAACAGCTGCCAGCCATTTCGGAAAACTCAAGTGGTATTTCAAAAAGAATTATATCCGTGGATACTTTTCAAACGCCTGCCATGTCATCAGCATCAGGCAGTATATTATGTGACAGTTTTATGTACAGGTTGTCCCGTATAAACAGCACTGAACTAGAGACTCCATGGCAGTATCTTGTGTGTTGTGGGGACGGCTCAGTCTGCTGGTGTGGGTGTAGGTGTGGCAGTGAGTGTGGGAAATGTAGAAATGATGCTGAATAGAATTTGAGAACGGTATCTAAGCCGTCCCAGCAACACACGAGATAATCGGCCGGTGGAGTGGACGACGAGTGTATACGGACCAGGCTACCAGCGTGTATTACGAACTGAGCTGACAAGGATGACAGGGAGGAATGTATTCAGTGTTTTGTACGTCTGGCGAAACGGAGGGATGGAAGGAGAGGAGATGAGGAGGGATTGAAGGACGGACAGATGGAGAGGGAAAGAGGAGGGATGGATGGACGGAGGGATGGAGAGGAGGGGAGGGATGGAAGGACGGAGGGATGGAGAGGAGAGGAGGAAGGATGGAAAGACTAAGGGATAGAGAGGAGAGGAAAAGGAAGACGAGGAGGAGGAGGAGGAGGAGGAAGAAGACGAAAAAAAGAAGAGGAGGAGGGATGGAAAGACTAAAGGTTAGAGAGAAGAGGAAAAGGAAGACGAGGAGGAGGAGGAAGAAGAAGAAGAAGAAAAGAAGAGGAGGAGGAGGAAGAAGAAGAAAAAGGAAGAAAAAAAGAGGAGGAGGAGGACAAGAAAGGAGAGAGGGACCGTGTGAAGAATGGCAGGAGTGAGAGGAGTGAGGGAGGGATCTGGGGATGAATGGGAAAATCGAGAAATCCATTTTGGTAAAGGGAGAAAGAAAGCCTGAGGATGATGGTATGTGGGTGGTGAAGATGATGGCGATGATGATATGATTACAGTATGTTAATAGCGATAAACTTGTGATGGTGATGGACATGGTGAGGTTGAGCATAATGATGAGAGTGCCTAATGGGGTAGGAGGAGGAGGACGAAGACGACGACGACGAGTAGGAGGAGGATGCATGGAAGAATAATGGCCGTACAATGAAATGATGTTTTTATTAGGGTACAACATATTATATGGCCCGACCTGGACCCCCTGAAGGTATAAACAGACAACATTTGCGTGTATGTATATCGTGCAGAGAGAGAGAGAGAGAGAGAGAGAGAGAGAGAGAGAGAGAGAGAGAGAGAGAGAGAGAGAGAGAGATGCTGATCAGAAGGAAGGAAGGAAGGAAGGAGGGAGAAAAGAAAGAAGTAACGAGGCAGAGATGATAATGGTAGGGAGAAGGGGGGAAGAAAGAGTGATAGGAAGAGAAGAAGCGTGGGAGGGAAGAAGGTAGGAGGAAGGGAGGGAGGGGAAAATGGAGTGTGAGGATGGGGAGGAAGGAAGGAGAAAAAGACGGAAAGAAGGAACCGAAGAAAGATGGAAGGAAGGATGAGGGAGGAAGGAGCCGAAGAAAGATGGAGAAAAAGTAGGAAGGAAGGAATGAGGGAAGGAGCCGAAGAAAGAAGGTGGGTGGGAGGGAGGGAAAGAAGGTGCGCTGGAGGGAGGGGCGAGAAGGATGGGAAAAGAGAAAAAGGAAATACTGTAGGAGGGAGGAAGGAGGAGGAAGATAGGGAGTATAATGGGGGAAGGGGAGGGGAGAAGGATGGGGAGGAGGCAGAGGGAAGGGAGGAGGAGGCATGGATTGGGAAGGGGGAGTGTACCTTTTATTTAGGGGGGTGGGGAGCTCTTTGTTATAGGGGAGGTTGTAACAAAATTTAGCTGTTCTGTAAGTACTAAGAGTCAAAGACAAGGATAGTAAAAGAAGCCGCTGCAGGAGGAGGAGAGGGGGGAGGGGAGGAAGAAGGTGGGAGGTGGGATGGAGAGAAGGAAGAGGGAAGAGGGAAAAATAAGTGATCGTGAAAATGAATGCCCGAAGGAGAGTCGTGATGAGAGAGAGAGAGAGAGAGAGAGAGAGAGAGACGAAAAAGAAATTGAAGATCTTAACCCTATCTTACGATGCCTTTTTTAAGTATTTTCGCATCCTCCAGATTATTATTATTATTATTATTATTATTATCCAGCTCAGGAATTCTCGCATGTAGACTAGGTTAATAATTAAAGCTATCTCTAATCCCCAAGTTCAAGAAGTCCATCACCGTGAAGAAAATCGTCTGGGGATAGCTAGAGCGAAATCGAATGTCGTGATCTTACTGAATTGGCCAACCTCTTCACTGTGTTAAGCTTTTTTTTTCTTCATGTTTTGCTTTTTCAAGACGATTTTTTTGTGCTCTTGCTAACACTTGACGGATTTACACAACTTGGGAGAGACTTTTAGAACAGTGAGTGTTTAGTTATGGCCTCCTTGAACCGCTTCACTACCAGGCGTCACCCCTACATCAAATTGAATCGTCTTGTACTAGCAAAAAAAAAAAAATAATAATAATAAAAATGGACATGAGTGAAGAGATTAATCAGAATACACTCAAGCGAGTTTATTAAGATTTATTTATTCATTTATTTATTTATTTATTTATTTTTCTGTCTCTATCTGTCTATCTACAGTATATATCCATCTGTCTATTTTTTATATATAGTTCTGTTACTGAAGAGGTTATGAAAGGCTGTAGTTGATTCCTCCATTGAAAGAGGCTCTTCTAAGCCGCAAGAATACGCCCAAAGGGAGCATAGAAAGATGAAAAAGGCGTCATCGTAGGGAAAGAGTCAAGAAAATAAAATAAAGGATAACGGTGAGGAAAAAAGAAGGAGGAGAGATTAACGGGGGGAATGATGGAGAGAAGGTGGGAGGAGAGAGGAGAGGTGATAAAAGGCAAGGGACGGGCGAAGACAAGAATATGAGAGGTAGAAGGAGACAAGAAAGAAGGATGTTGAGAGAGAAGGAGTGAGATAAAGAGAGTGTGGGAGGGAGGAAGGACTAGAGAAAGTGATGAAGGAAGGAACAGGGAGAGAGAGAGAGGGGGGGGGAGTGTAGGGTAACAGGGCGTGATAGGGGGTGGGCTGGCATTTTCCTTCCACACCATTAATACACATGGCTTTACCCCCAGCTGGTCCCCAAGCCACAGTATTGAGCAGTGGCGCTGTATTGACTCCTTAGGCGTCGTTATTCACACCCACGACACACCAAGGACAACGTTGATCCCCTCCCAAGTCGCCCTCCCTCATAGCCCATCCCCCCCCCCCCCGTAACTATCTCCTGAGCCCTCCTATACACTTTTTTTTTATTCTATAATATATATTTTTTTGCCTGACGGAGATCCGTGACCCCTCTCAGGTCAATTGATGATTAGGTGCAGTTGAATTAGAGAATAAATTTGACTAGTTATCAAGGAGACTCATTCCTGCTTCATAACTAAGAGTCGCCAGTTTCACGCTACCACCATCTACTTTAAGATGCGAGAGTGGCTCAGTTCTGTCAGGTGAAAGCAAACTGGCTATTATCCAGTTGTAAACTTCCACATATTTTAAGAAGCCTGCTAGCCAGAACCACAAATCATCCATTTCTCTTTCCAAAGCTCACCCACATGCTTACCCATTAAGTGAGACCACCTCAGTATTCATCTCTAAAGCTCATTCACTCATACACGTTCACATTCACTCACACACATTCACCTGTCCCCCTTTTTAACCCAGTGGTGTGTTCTTTTGTTATAATTTCCTACCTTTAGGCTATTTCGTTAAGCTTAAAAAGAATGTTTAGTAGAGAAGGGGTAGTAGTAGTAGTAGTTGTTCCCTAGGCAGTCTGGCCGAACAGCCCCGAGTCCCTTAGGAAGGCCATGACCGAGACCGGGCTTTCCCACAGAGCTACTGTTACAACTCAGCATTCAAGATGGCCAAATTAGAGTAAAAGGAGTATTGGTGAGCAACAGCGAAAAAATGCCATACCTTATATTATTGATTAACACTAGGTGATTTAATAAGAGTGAGACCTTATTCCTCCGAAAGTTAAAACCTGTCGTAGTTAACCCTTTCAGTGGCTGTAGCATATTTAGCGATGTTATTCTTACAAACACCAGAGAATATTAAACTGGTAAGGTCCTTTTCCAGTAATTGGGTTAAAGGAAAAATATGTGATGTCAAAAGTTTCCTCATCCAGGTTTTGGAGCAAAATCAATGTTGAATCTGGCCCAGAGATGTACTGCAGTGTTTTTAGGTGAACCCTGTCTGCCTTCCTTCCTTCCATCCTTACCTGTATATTCTTTTATTTTTTTCTCCTTTCATTCTTTCTTTCTTTCTTCCTTTCTTCCCTTCCTTCCTGCTTTCTTTTTGTTTTCCCCCATATTCATTCTTTTTTTTTTCTTCCTTCCTTCCTTCCATATTCTTTCCCTCCTTCCTTCCTTCCATATTCTTTCCCTCCTTCCTTCCTTCCCTTCCTTCCTCCCTTCCTTCCTCCCTTCCTATTTTCCTCTTATTTTTTCAGTCTTTCATTCAGCACCAAAATGCTGACGTCTAAACTCAGGCTGCAATGACTCACTCAGCTGAATATAATCGTGTGGCGTAAGGTGGACAAGAGTTGCGTTGTCTCGACTGTTGGGGGTTCATTGTACCAGTATTAACACTGAGGCTCCTGTGACTCACTCTCAGCTGAATAAAATCGTCTGGCGTTTGCCGGAATAGATATAAAGAACTGTGTCGACCTTGAGAAGGTTGAAGTAGTTTGTTCTTGCTAAGTTAGACAAAATTACGACAATAGTCACTGCTTAGCTGAATGTAATCGTCTGTTTGTGGCAAGAATAAGATAAGAATTCTGTCGTTGTCAGAGAGTTAATGAGATCGTCTGAAGGTAAAGATACAGGTGACCAAACGCCAAGAGACGCTTAACCGCGGTGTTCAAATCCGTAGCTTAGGCCTATGAGCCTGTGGCGGATTATTCACCCAGAATAGTACACGTTATGTTATCTTCTTTAAGTGTGACCACCATGATCATCATTTATCATCATCATCATCGTCATCATCATCCCGTCTGTTTTTTTTTTTTTTCCTCACATGAGGGTGGGCTTAAGTAGGGTCCATCGAACAAGAAAAAGGAAAAACATGAAGTGGGTGAACGTATACCTACAACATACCCATTGACAGACCACACACCCTTGTACTCACTATTCAAGCCCCCGGAATCCCGAGCTGCACTTTACAGGCATAACCATCCACACATACCGGTACTTGATGTGCTTCATCTTACATATCACATACTCATTCCGATAACATAAAGAAAGTGATACCAAGGCCTTGTCATGCACTCCCCTGTACAAAATTCATTCAGTCATTTCGGTTCCCTGTAAGTTTCCGAGCCACATCAGCCTCCACACCTGTCTCTCTCACATTGATTTACCTTACCTATCCACCTTGTACCTGGTCCATCACGCCTCCTTCCTTCGCCCAACTCACTCACATACGCCCCTGTCACCAAATTGTTTACATCTATTTTCCCCATATGACCATACCGTCTAGACACACACTCTACTGCTTTATTGTCCATAGACTTCCTCACTCCATATCTTTCACGAATCACATTATTTCATCCACTCTTCTCAGTCCACACGCATTTCCCAATAACCCCATCTACTGGTTTTCACGCCACACCAAGGTCTCACACCCATTTGATAATGTGCGCACTATCCTCTTGCAGCTGCCAGACTCATAACTCTGTTTTGTATCAAGGCCGTTATAACACTAACCACTTTCCTTCCCTGTTCCACTCTGCCTTCCACTTCCTTGCATATTTACCTTATTTCTGTTGCCGCATCCAAGTACTTAGTTTCAGTTGCTGTAGAACGGGGCTTGAGTCTGACTTGAAAGTCGCGCTTGGGACGGTAGCAAGCAAGGGTTACTCAGGTCTGCCCCAACCAGCTGTACTTGGCCATATGCTGAGTTGAAGCTCGACTCTGACATGAGAAAGTAGTGCTTAAGTCGCAAGCTAAGAGCAAGCTTCCGGCTATTTTCAGATCAACCAATCACAGCGCCAAGGTTTTATCATCAAATTCAGCAGATAAGACAGGATAAACCAACGAGGTGTATAACAACGTTAAATACTTGATATATACGGTCAGTTGTCATGAACTGTGTGGTTATTTTCCTTTCCGAGGCATGAGGAACGTATGTCACATTTCCTATTTTTTTTTTTCTCCATCCTTTCATTCCTCCTTCCCTCTGTCTACTTATCCTTCTTCCTATCGTCCTCGTTCCTCCCTTCTCTCCTTCCTTTCGTCTTACTTCCTCCATCCCCCCTCCCATCTCCCCTCTTCTTTTACCCTCCGTCCTTCCAACCCTCCCAGTTTCTCCTTCCTACTTCCCTCCGTCGTTCCATCCCTTCTCCTCATCCTTCCTCCTCTTCCTTCTTCCCTCCTCCTCCTTCACTTGTCTCCCTCCATCAAACTGTTTCTCTCCTAGCGGGTCATATTCTCGTGGGATTAGGAAGCTCCCTGGCACTGACTTGTTGACTGTTGATTTGGAATATCACATCGTAACCGCTTCAGTCCCATGACGTGCTTCCTAATCTACTGTTGTCACCACCAGACGATTTTATTCAGCCTTGCACAGACTTTTCAGACATGGGGAATCAGCCTGGATATTGTCTTTATTGACCCCTTTACTAATACATTTTTGTTCTGGGTTGAATAAGATCACCCGCTGATGATAAATTATTAACATAATCGAACTGAAGGGGTTCACTTTCTTTCGTATCTTACAGTATTTATCAACTTTTTTGGCAACATAGCATAACAAACTTTAAAATGGAGCAATTCCGACTGGTTTGAAAATATTGTGAATAAATATAAAATAATGAAAAATAATTTTTTTAAAAATAATATTAAGATTAGAAATATTTACGTACTTTTTTTTTTTTTTCAAACCGATCAGAGTTGTCCCCAGCGGCCGTATGTGTTCCATATCACATCGAGAAATAAACTGGTAAAGCTGAGGCTCTGTATCGTGTTTGTTCCAACCTGCCTAGGATCACTAACCCATTCCAGCTCCGTTGATGGCCCGTTGTAATCAGACTGGAGGGTCAGTTTGACTCGTAATCAAGAAGAACCATTCCTACAACCTAACTGAGGTTCACCGAATGTCATGCCACCACCACTTAGTATTCAGAATGTGGGTGTGATTCAGTTCCGTCTGGTGAGAGCAAGTTGACTATGCCGTACCATATACTACACTTTTGCACGCGGCCTATTTCACAATTAAGCTTAAACGTTGAAATTCACAAAGTGCCGGATTGCTAAGTGAAGCAGCTGCCAGCCTTTTCGAGAAAGGCATCTTGTATTTCAAAAAGAATTATATCCGTGGACACTTTTCAAACGCCTGCCATGTCATCAGCATCAGGTAGTATATTTTGTGGCAGTTTTAAATACAGGTTATCCCTTATAAATAGAACTACAATAGAAACTCCCCTGACAGTATCTTGTGTGTTGTGGGGACGGTTCAGTCTGCTGATGTGGGCGTAGGTGTGGCAGTGAGAGTAGGGAATGAATAAATGGTGTAGAGTAGACATTGATAACGCTGACAGCCGTCCCCACAGCACATGAGAACGGTAACTAAAGGCGCGTTTTTGTGAGGCCTGAGGCTCAAACCTGGCTTCGTTCTTTGGCTTAAGCCAAAGTGGCCCCGCAAAAACAGTACTCGAGCCGTACTGACGATTGTAAACAAACACCCCGGTCAGCTGACGACGCAAAACAGCATGGCAGATATTGGAGAATCAGATATTTTCGATCTAAGCAGTAGTTTTTCCCTCCAGATGGGAACTTTTCCGTTGTTTGCAGAGACACAAGAGTCTGCGACTGTTGTGTCCACTCTTGTAGAGGAATACATGAGCCAGGTCACTGCGTTGTCGTCTTTAATGGCAACAGGCACTAGGTACATAAAACAGCTGTGTTAACCACTGGAAAGATGAAGGGCATTATATAAGGAAAGCTTTAAATTTACAAACTTGGGATGCTTGTTGAGAACCCTAGGAACAAGGTACTCTTAGTGACAGTGTATGGGAAAGTAGACAGAACTCTTATTGATATTATGGTGTAGTGGTAGCAAGCTTAATTATAATGCTGGAGACAACACACTTGTTACCATCATGTTTGTAATGTGGTCAAAAAGTTATGTTGTTGATGGTAGGAAACAACTGGAATCATGGACTGGTTAGGTTTTGATATTCGTAAGATCTAACACATATCAAAAGTTTGGTGAGTAAAAGTCTGATTATAGTTTATTGCTTCATTTTACGTACTTATTAGGCTTGGCAGCGCCAGTAAATTTACAGCCATTGTTTTACTATTAAGGAAAATCAAACTTCCATAATTGTCTGAAGTAGATTGTATAAGGTGAACATACCCTAACACAAGTATCTCCACATTTTTACCTCCCACTTCCCATCTACACATTGATAAAAAATAAAAAAAAATTATGGTTGTATTACTGGTTAGATGATGTCAGGAGTATGAGGTTAAGGGGTTTTTGATGACTGTTTGTGACAAGGTTGCTAAGAAGAGGCTTCATAGGCCAATAGTTTTCTTGGCAGCAGGTAATGAGTTTGTCAAATATTTTGGTAAGGACGATGATGAGCCTAGGCAGCTGACTATATGTTGGTTGGATAAAATTTGAATGTAGGATCATCCAGACAAGGGTTTGGCATGCCTTATTCAGTTTGGTAGAAGAGGAGCTAACTTCATCATGCAGATGTTGTGCCTGTCAGATTTATATATTTTTATATCTATTTTTTTCTTTTGGGTGCAGATGATTGGCCATTTAAGTATTAAGTTGGCCAACAAGCTGTATGAGTGCATGTCTGGTTCATTCAGGTGTGCATGCAACAGGCAGCACTTCCTGTATGTTGCATGAACTGTACCTGCTTTATGAACTCTTTATCAGTGCAGACTTTCAGGGGAAAGGAATTATCAAGATGATATTCATTTGTGATAACAACGTATAGAATGTATGGGGAATTTCTGCCATAGGGTCACATTGCCTTGTGATTATTGGGTATCTGGTAGTGCTCATTTCGGACAATTTTTAGATTCGCACAACCAGAAATTCTTAGAAACATAAGTTTACCAAATAAGTTCTGGGCCAATATAGACCATTTTTCATTCTATGCACTTTGCTCGCAAATGAATAATACTTGCATTAGGTTGAGTTGGGTTGGGTTAGGTTAGGTTAGGTGGTTAGGTTACATTAGGTTGGGTTGGGTTAGGGTAAGTAGTAGGCCCACAGTACATATTTTTTCATCAAACCTGACTGTTTCCTATGGTTTTGGGTGTCATTCTGTTCATTTTGACCTTTATTTCTAAAAAGAAATAGTGGATTCTAAGGTGATTGCAAAAATATTCATTCCTTTGAAACCATTGATTGGCAATAGATTTGAAGGGCAAAATCAAATTAATCACACCAAAAACCATTGGAAACACTCAGATTTGATGCAAAGATCAGTGGTTGTGTGAAACTAAAAATTGAACCTTATTTCCATTCAGGTGTTCCCTTCAGTGAGCTACTTTGCTGTTAGGTCAATGTGTCCCCCCACCCCCTCAAAAATTTTTTTTTATATATATTGATAATACTAGCAAAACCATACTTTATAATTACATTATGTTCCATTGGGTTGGTGCAGAGAATCACATGGAAAGCAGAAAGGCTTCAGTGATCACCTGGATCAGAAAGAAGATCTTGATTTCTTCAGAATTATGCGAGTCACCAAGGAAACCTTTACTCTTCTTCTTGATTTTGTACAGGAGCAGGACAGACCAGTGCTCCTTGGAGGGACCCCACCTGTTCCAGGTAAATTGTGCCTTCAGCTAGGTTTGTGGTATTTAGGTAACAGAGCCACATACAGAGAAATTGCAGAATTGTTTGGCCTATCAGAGAGTGCTGTTTTTAATTGTGTTCAAATTGTCATAAACATTATTTGCAGTCTTGGTCACAGATACATAAAATGGCCAACTGGTGATGACTTAAAGAGAGTTGAGGAAAAATTCAAAGATGTGGCTGGGTTTCCAGGAATTGTTGGAGCATTAGATGGTTGCCATGTGGAGATAAAAGAGCCTGATGATGTTCAGTCCGATTACCTTGACCGAACAAACAGACACAGCGTAAACCTAATGGCAGTATGTGACTGTGAGAAATTCTTTACCTTCATTGATGTAGGTTTCCCTGGCTCTGCTCATGACAGCCGAGTTTTCAAGAATACAAGACTCAATCATTTAATGACTCATTCTCCAGTAACTGTTTTCCCTACGAATTACTATCACATCATTGGGGATTCTGCATTTCAACGGTCTACCAACCTTCTCGTTCCCTTCAGAGATACAGGAAATTTAAATGATATGCAAAGAAAATTTAATAGGAAATTGTCGCAAAGTAGATATATTTTAGAAAATGCTTTTGCTTTTCTTAAAGGCCGGTTCAGCCGTATGAAGTATATTGATGCAGATGTCAAAAGAATTCCCCAGATAATAAAGGCTTGCAGCATACTTCATAACATAACTCTACAGAACCCTGTAGAAGAAATCCTTCTTCTAAATGAAGGCTCTGTTGAGGTTGAACGTGATGATGAACATGATATTCTTGATCAAATTCATCTACCCGATGTTAGTGGCATTGAAAAAAGTTTTTTCATTGCAAGTATTTTGTAGAGTGTACCGTACATCCTTTTTTTTTTAAGGAATATTTTGAGTTACATGTTAAGATGGAGTGAAACATTATGGTACTGTCATGGATGTGATTGCATGTCTTGGGAGATGTTGTCGGAGGTTGTATGACTGTGGAAATTGTGGAGAATGAAAGACAGAATATGATGGTGCGAATGAGGTGGAAGATGATATGTGAGGGAATACCAAGAATGTGATGGGTGGAAGGATTGTGGAGAAACAGTAAATGAGAGCGAGTGCGGTGCGTACTGGAGGAATGGTAGTTATATGGAAGAGGACGATGCAACATGGAAGCATGGGTTAAAAAAAAAAATGGTGATATTTTAAGTGAAGTTTAAATGACAAGTTACATTCAAAGTTATGCCTGTATTCAGATCCAAGTTAAATGTTTGCTTATTGTAATAATTACAGATTTTCATTTTTTTTTTGTTTTTTTTTTAGCATAGGAAGCTTTATTGTATATAGTTATAAATATAAGTAATACCTTTATGCATTACAAGAGGATTCCATAAAGCTCAATGAAACTTTAAAAATAGCTTTTACTGTCCCCAATCACTACACACAATATGGAAAACATATGGTTAGCTTGTTAGATTTAACTATACCTTACCTTAAATTACCACTACAAGAAATACCTCTGTTCCTCATCCACTCATTTTATGCTTTCTTCTGCAAGAAAATAATTCATTAGCATTAAAAGTGTTCTTAGAACTGTTTGAAAAAAAAAAAAAAAAAAAAAAAGGAGATGCGTGGATAAAAAATATTCAGGAATATATGAAGGAAAGCAGCATAAGAAATACTAACCAACTGGACAATTTAAAAAAGAATGAAATAAAGAAGAAGGTAAATGAATACGAAAAAAAAAGAAAATGTCGGAGAGAACTGATAAACAAATCCTCAATTATATTTTATAAAGAGAAAAAATTAGACATTAAGGAAGAAAAACTTTATGAAAACACACAGGGTTCTATACTGCTGCACAGATGTTGCTCGAACACTTTAAAATTAAACTGGAGAGCAAGGTATATTGGTGGAAATACGTACTGTGAATTATGTAACAAAACAGGAAGAAACTCTTGAACATTTCTTTAAAAATTGTGATGCATTAAAAGATAGAAGAAGTAAATATGAGGTAGAAGAAGGCAATTTAGAGAACATACTGTTATTAACATATGCAAAAGAAGATGCAAATAAAAAATTCTACCACTACAAGAAATACCTCTGTGAAGTATGGAACACTAGAAAACGTATTTTAAAACGTTAAAAAAAAAAAAAAAACTAGACAACGAACAGCCCAGTGCTGATTCAAAAGCAATACTGAGTGAACACCATCTGATCTGATCTGCACCACAAACGAGCTGTCCAATTCACTCTAGCTAATGTTCTTCTCTCACGTGCATCAACTGTAAATTCTAGCATATCTGTATATCAAAATCAATCGGTGCAAGCCACATACTCGTGGCATAGTGAAAAGAAAGTGAGAACAGCACATACAACACAGTGGAAGACGCCATCTTTGTTTACATATGACGTCACACTCCCGGGCTCGAGCTACCTCAAGCCAGCTCCAGGGGTGGATCGACTTGGCTTGAGTCTGGCTCAAGGGCGGCTGAAGTCCGGCTTGAGCCTGGGCACCGCAAAAACGGGAATGGACGTTTGGCTTAAGTCTGGCTCGAGCCAGGCTCAAGCCTGGGCCTCACAAAAACGCGCCTTAAGCCGTCCCCGCAACACACGAGAAATCGGCCAGTGGTGTGGACGACGACTGTTGTACTCGTATATGGACCAGCCTGTATCACGAACTGAGCTGACAAGGATGAAAGGGAGGAATATATTCAATGTTTTGTACGTCTGGTGAAACGGAGGGATGGAGGGAGAGAGGGAAGGAGAGGAGTGGTGATGGAAGGACGGAGGGCTGGAGAGGAGAGGAGGGATGGAAAGACGGAGGGACGGAGAGGAGAGGAGGGATAGAAGGACGGAGGGATGGAGAGGAAATGAAGGATGAAAGGGCGGAGAGATGGAGAGGAGAAGAGGAGGGATTGAAGAATGGAGGGGTAGAGAGTAGAAGGGAAGGAAGGACAGAGGGAGAGAGAAGAAAGAAGGGATGGAAGGACGGAGGGATGGGGAGGAGGAGGAGAAGAGGAATGGAAGGACGGAGGGAAGGAGAGAAGAGAAAGGTTTCAGGGGAGAGGAGAAAGGATTGAGAGAAGGGATGGAAGGACGGAGGGATGGAGAGGAGAGAAAGGTTTCAGGGGAGAGGAGAAAGGATTGAGAGGAGAGAAGGGATGGAAGGACGGAGGGATGGAGAGGAGAGAAGGGATGGAAGGACGGAAGGATGGAGAGGAGACGAGAGATTGAAGGAGGGATGGAAAGGAGAGAAGGGATGGAAGGACGTAGGGATCGAGAGGAGAGTGAGAGGGATGGAAGGAGTACAAAGGAATACAAAGGAAACCAAACAGTAGCAGACCTTATGGTCCTTTCGAGGTTGGGAGAGAGGGAAGGAGAAGAGTAGTGATGGAAGGACGGAGGGATTGAGAGGAGAGGAGATAATTATGTTGGAAGGACGGAGAGGAGAGAAGGAGGGATAGAAAGTCGGAGGGATTGAGAGGAGAGGAGATATGTTGGAAGGACGGAGAGGAGAGGAGGAGGGATAGAAAGTCGGAGAGGAAAGGGGAGGGGATGGAAGGATAGAGAGATGGAGAGGAGAAAAGGAAGATTGGAGAGGAAAGGAGAAGAGAGAGATGGAGAGGAGAAGAGGATGGATGGAAGAACGGAGGAATGGAGAAGAGAAGAGGATGGATGGAAGAACGGAGGAATGGAGAAGAGAAGAGGATGGATGGAGAGGAGAGGACAGAAGGACGGAGGGATCGGGAGTAGAAGAAGAGGGATGGAAAGACAGAAGGAAGTAGGGAAAGGAACGGGATAGAGGAAAGAGGAAGGGAGAGAGGAGGAATGGAAGACAAGGGAGGAGGAGGAAAAGGAAAAGGGCGAGGAGGAGGAGGAAGAGGAAGAATAGGAGGAGGGGATCGTGTGAAGAATGGCAGGAGTGAGAGAGGGTTCTAGGGATGAATGGGAAATTTGAGAAATATATTTTGGTGAAGGGAGGAAGAAAGACTGAGGATGACTAGATGTGGGTGGTGAAGATGGTGATGATGGTATCATTTTAGTGATGATAAAGTTGATGGTGATAGTCATGGTGAAGGTGAGCATAGTGATGATGGAGACTAGGGGGCGAGTGGAGAATGATGATGATGATGATGATGATGATGATGATGATGAGGAGGAGGAGGAGGAGAGTTATGGTGATGGTGCATGGAAGAATAATGGCTGTACAATGAAATGGTGTTTTTATTAGGGTACAACAAATATGGCCCGACCTGGACCCCCTTTATATATAAACAGACAATATTTATGTGTACGTATAATGTGGAGAGAGAGAGAGAGAGAGAGAGAGACAGACAGACAGACAGACAGACAGAGACGGGGGGGATGCTAGTCAGAATAAAGGATGGAGGGAGGAATGAAAGAAGGAACGAAGCAGGGAAAGAAGAAATGGTGATAGGAAGGGAAGAAAGTGGGAGGGAGGGGAAAGGAGGAGAATGAGGGGGGAAAGGAATGAATGAATGAATGAAGGAAGGAAGGAAGGAAGGAGCCGAAGAAAGAAAATGGGGTGGGAGGAAGGAAGGAGGAACCGAAAAAGAAGGAAAGGAGGAACCGAAGAAAGAAAGAAGGAATGAAGGAAGGAAGGAGGAGCCGAAGAAAAAAGAGGGAAGGAAGGAAAGGAGGAGGAGCTGTAGAAAGAAGGAAGGAAGGAGGAGTGGAAAAAAGAGGGAAGGAGGAGAGGAAGAAAGAAAGAAGTAAGGAAGGAAGGGGGAGCCGCACAAAGAAGAAAGGAAGGAAGGAGGAGCCAAAGAAAGATGGAAGGAGGAAGGCGCTGAAGAAAGAAAGTGGGAAGGGAGGGAAAGGAGGTGCGTTAGAGGGAGGGAATAGAAAGATGGGAGAAGAGAAAAAGGAAATACGGTAGGAGGGGGGAAGGAGCAGGAGGACAGGGAGTGGAGTGGAGGAAGGGGAGAGGAGGAGGGAAGGGAGGAGGAGGACAGGGAGCGAAGTGGAGGGAGGGGTGAGGAGGAGAGTGGGAGGAGGGAAGGGAGGAGGAGGCATGGACCGGGAAGGGGGATTGTGCCTTTTTTTTAGGGGGGTGGGGAGCTTTATGTTAAAGGGGAGGTTATAACTGATTTGCTGTTCTATAAGTACTAAGAGTCGAAGACAAGGAGTGTAAAATAAGCCGCTGCAGGAGGAGGAGAGGGGGGAGGGGAGGAAGAAGAAAGGAGATAGGATGGAGAGAAGGAAGGGGGGCGAGGGGAAAATGAATGATCATTAAAATGAATGTCCGGAGGAGAAGAGAGAGAGAGAGAGAGAAATGAAGACCTTAACCCCTACACCGCGGGCTTGTTTACCAATGACTTGCGTGTCCCGCGGGGTTATTTGGGCTCCGACAGACTCTCAAAAAATATTTGCCAAAAATCAGTTATTAGTCCTAGAATAATAAAATTACATATGCTTATGGCACATACCTTCAGCTTTCTCCTGGAATGATTGTTGAGCCTTCGTCGGTTACCGTAGGACTTGTGGAGACCTCTGAAGTAGGGTAACGAAGTCTCCACTTTACACTTCCCGACAACCCGTAATATGATTACCACAGCCAGATACAAACACTATAAACACTATTCTACAATTTTCAAGTAGTTTGGGATCCATACTAAAAAAAAAACACACTGTGAAAGCAATGGAAATTACGAGCGCGTCTGATCGTCTCACTTGCGCTAGTTCGCTCTAGGCACTCTGTCATTTATTATTCATAAAACCCCTCACACTTTATATTTCTATTAGTATATCACACTTATATATATCTGGAGTCTTTCTCCATAAGTTTCTTTCAGTCGTATTAGTTTATTGTCACTGAAGTCATTCAATTTTTCATTCAGTAAAATACGTAGAGAGCCACGGTTTCACTTTCACTGTTATAACATAAATTATTTGTACTCATATTCTTATATTACTAATTACTTACATTACTATTTACATTTTCTATTCTATTTTCAATATTTACCCTGCTATTTTACTTACACTATGTTATTCACTGTCACTTTCAGTAAGATAAAACTATAATACACTGTTCAATCATATGAACTGAACATCCATTGCTTTCACCTGCTATTTACACATTATTTACACATTATTTCCAAATAATTCTGCTTCCACACTTGCGCTGTTAGAACTGCTTCTGGCTGTGGTAATCGAAGAAGCAGGTAACACAGAGGGGAACCTGGCACTCAGCGCACTGCCAAGAGGTGTGTTTATGCTCAGGTGTGCGGCGTGTGGTATGCGCACATACCTGACACCTGCGAATCGCAGCCTTCCTTTTCCCTGTGGCAGACATTAGCTCAAGTCTGTGCCGATCCATATACGCCCTCTGCTCAAGTTGGTCGGGAAGTGTTACTGGATGGCGCCTTGGAGTTGCTGCTTGCACCCTACCATATCTTTCCAGCAGCTGCTGGACACAAGTCCTGGTGAACAACCTCAGGGAGAAGGACTTTGGTGGCTTGACCTTCATCTTGTACAGGATGAAGGCGTTCAGCATCGTCATATCTATGAGATGCAGAAAAACTTTCCTGTACCACCTAGTATTCTTCCTGAGGCAGTCAATCTCACCAATCATCATGTCGGACTTGTCCACCAGCCGCATGTTGATATTATAGTCCAACACAGCATCAGGTTTCATTACAGGTTCGCCTGTCCTACGGTCGACCTTCCCACTGTCTCTCATCTTCCCCTTATGTACGGTGGTGAGCATGTGCACGACCCTCTTGTCATGCCACCGTATTGCCAGCATCTTCTCACACTTGCATAGGTGCACGTCTCCTCGCTGCGAGGTTCCCACCTCTGGGAATTTGGGGAAGTTGGCACGATTACTTTTCACAGTGCCGCAGGAGCCAATGCCGTGCTCAGAAAGGTATTTGGCAAGTTTTGGTGCTGTATTGTAGTTGTCTGTATACAGCACATGATTCCCACCAAAATACTTTTCTAGGAACACTTTCACTACACAGCCTGAGAAGCCAAGGGGGTGTGTTTTATCGAGATCAACAGTGCTGGCTGAATATATGACGAAGTCAAGGATGTACCCCGTCTTACAGTCGCACAATACAAAAAACTTAATTCCAAAGTGATGGCGTTTGCTTGGAATGTACTGAACAAACCGAAGACGTCCTCTGAACAAAACCAAGGATTCATCAATGACAACCTTCTGAAAGGGGTGGAAGAATGACATGAACTTATCCTTCATTCTGCTCAGAATCTCCCGGATCTTCCAGAGTGGGTCGGTTTGGCAAAGTACATCGTTGTCGGCAAAGTGCAGGTTTCCCATGATGTTCCGGAAGCGATCTCTGGCCATGTACTTATTGAAGGTGGGTGAGGCTAGTAAGGGGTCCATGGACCAGTATTCTTCCAACTCATGCTTCTTGGAGTGTGGCATGAGAAGCATGAGGGCAAAGAACACATACAGCTCCTGCACTCCCAGCATGGACCACTGTTGCATCTTGGCTGCACCTGTACCACTTGCAGCATGTTGTGATTCATACCTGTTGGTCTCATCACATATGTGCTGCATGACTTCATCATCTAGGAAGGCCAAAAGGTAGTTGACACACTCAGCATTTTCGTCCATAGTGAAGGCAGGCTGAACTCCTGAGGAGCTCTCATCAAAAACAAGATTTTCGGGGACAAAATCTGACCCTTCCGTCCACGCGAAGGCGTCCAGGATTCCCTGTCGTTGCGGTGTAGGGCGGGTGGTGGTGGTGGTGGTGGAGGTTGGCTGTGAGGGAGGTTTATCTCTGTCAAGGTCACTCTCACTGACCCTAGGTTGCCGTACAGCACTAGCAGCCCTTACCCTACTAGCTACACTACTTTTCACTCTCCTTGATTTACCTCTACCTCTACGGCCTGCCTTCACTGTTGATGCTGGTGGTGACTCCGACGACGAAGACTCCGGAGATAACTCAGCCGACGATGATGAAGAGATGAGTAAAGCGGGGCTTGGGGAACGGGGAGGTGAATGCACTCGTGACTCATGGCGGGCTGGGTCACGTGGGGGCATTGTTCTGGGGCTAACACGCCACCTTTTCACTCCCCAAATTCTTGTCCTTGCTGCACTAAAGGCTCCTTTCCCTTGGAGCTAGACACTGATTCACTTACTGTAGCACTCGTTGTTGCTGTTTCTGGCGCGATAACCTCACCCGGCTCATCACACGATTCACCCGAATCGTCATAGTCACTGTCCATCATTATCATGGACAATTGTGCCAGTTCACGTGCCACTGCAGAGTCGCTAAGGCCTTTCCTGCTTGCCTCACCACTTTTCTTAGGAGTAGAGGTCACGGGGCCCTTTGCAATGGGCGCAGAAGCGGCAGGAATGGCGGGGCGCGAGTGTGACATGGTTTCTCTACAGCGGAGGACAAGGAACTAAATGCCGCGGCTTATCTGAGAAGGCAAGGGTTGACAATGACACTGAGGCTGACTGCTGCTAACTTACAGGCTAATTTTTTATAGGTAGAAAATCTCGGCAATAAATAAAGAAATAGGTAGTTCCAGGTGAATGTAAATGTCAGTTAGGATTCTCCCTTCCTTTCTGATATATATTTTTATTACAGACATCGATTACAAGGCATAAATCAAAGGGGAAATTACCGTGGTAATGTAGCGAATGAATGCACGTGAGGTTTTGTCAGGTGATAATTAGCCAATTTCTGGTGTATAACACTATCACTTACCTGCTTTTTTTTTGGTATATATTATTTGGTATAAGTATAGGGCATAGGGCTTATTTCAATGGATGAAATCTGTGGAAAAATCAGGGGGAAATTTCCGTAGTGCAGCGCGGCGTGGGAGGTGAGAGGAGAGGGTAATGGAGGGCAGGTAGGGAGGGGAGTCACGAAGGGGGTAAAATCGCTAAAATGTCAACAATGGATGGGAGTACAGATGAGATTTGGAGTGCTGACTAGTGTTGGACATTGGCAGTACTGATAGATGATACAAGCCACCACTTGAGAGCCCGGGATAATTCCAAATAACACAGAATCACAAAAGTGACGCCCCGCGGTATGATCCATTGTGGCCGAGATGCGACACTTTTTTTTTTTTTTTAGTATTTTTGCAATATCGGGATTATTATTATTTTTCATCTCAGGATTTCTCTCAGACACACAAGGTTAATTAAAGCTATCTCTAATTCCCAAATTCAAAAAGTCTTTCACCATGAAGAAAATCGTCTGGAGATAACAAGGACGAAATAGAATGTCGTGATCTTACCGAATGGGTCAGCCTCTTCACTGTGTTAACCTTTTTTTTTTTTTTCCACTCCTTTTGCCTTTTCAAGACAATTTTTTTGTACTCTTGCTAACACTGGACGGCTTTACACAACTTAGGAGAGACTTTTAGAACCGGGAGTGTTTAGTTATGGCTTCCTTGAACAGCTTCACTATGAGGCGTCTTCCCTTTATCAAATTAAATCATCTCGTACTAGCAAAAAAAATAAATAAATACATAAATAAATGAATAAAATAAATATTGGCACATGAGTGAAGAGGTTAATTAGAGTACCTTCAAGCGAGTGTATTAAGATTTACTGTATTTATTTATCTTTATTTATTTGTCTCCTTGCGTCTTTGTCTGCTTACCTATCTATCTATTTATCTATCAGTTTCATCTATATATCTGTCTGTCTATCTATTTTTTATATACTTCTGTTACTAAATAGGTTTTCAAAGGCTGTAGCTGATTTCTCCAGTTGCAAGAGGCTCTTCTAAGCTGCATAAATATGCCCGAAGGGAGCATAGAAAGATGAAAACGGCATCATCGTAGGGAAAGAGTTAAGGAAATAAAAGAAAGGATAACGGTGAGGAAAGAAGGAAGAGGAGAGATTAACAGGGCAAATAATGGAGAGAAGGTGGGAGGAGAGAGGAGAGAAAGAGAAAGATGATGAAATACAAGGGACAAGTGGGAGAGGTAGAAGGAGACAAGGAAGAAGGATGTTGAGTTAGGAGTGAGATAAAGAGAGTGCTGGAGGGAGGAGAGACTAAAGGAAGTGATGAAGGAAGGAAAAGAGAGAGAGAGAGAGAGATAGAAGCATAACCTGGCGTGATGGGGGAGGTATGGCATTTTCCTTCCACACCATTAATATACACGGCTTTACCCCCAGCTGGTCCCCAAGCCACAATATTGAGCAGTGGCGCTGTATTGACTCCTTAGGCGTCGTTATTCACACCCACGACACACCAAGGACACTGCTGATCCCCTCCCTAGCCACCCTCCCTCATAGCCCTCCCCTCCGTAACAACCTCCTGTGCCCTCCTATACACTGTTTTTGGTTCTGTAGTATTTTTTTACCTGACAAAGATCTGTGACCCCTCTCAGGTCAGTTGATGATTAGGTACAGTTGAATTAGAGAATAAATTTGACTAGTTATCAAGGAGACTCATTCCTGCCTCATAACTAAGAGTTGCCAGTTTCACTCTACCAGCATCTACTTTGTAAGATACGAGAGTGGCTCAGTTCTGTCAGGTGAAAGCAAACTGCTATTATCCAGTTGTAAACTTCCATATGTTTTAAGAAGCCTGCTAGCCAGAACCACAATTCATCCATTTCTCTTTCCAAAGCTCACCCACATGCTTACCCATCGAGAGAGACCACCTCAGTATTCATCTCTAAAGCTTATTCACTCATACACGTTCACATTCACTCACGCACATTCATCTGTCCCCCCTTTAACCCAGTAATGTGTTTCCTTGTTATAATTTCCTACCTTTAGGCAATTTCATGAGAGGGGGGTATGAGACAGTGGTGTGTGAATTGGGAGCAGGGCAGTGAAATGGCAGGGGACAGGGTGACGTGGAAGCGGTTTGTTTGTGGCCACCCCGTGTAAGGGATTAAGGCGTCTGGCAATAGATAGATAGATAGATAGGCAATTTCATTAAGCCTAAAAAGGATGTTTAGTAGGGAAGGGGTTTATGAAGGTGAGTGTAGCCTATACACTGTATATACACTGTATATGGCTAGTGAGGGAGTGATCGCCCTCTACCTACACAGATCAAAAGCCCTCGGGAGCAGGGGGGTGGTTGCTTTCTCAGGCAGAGGAACCCCTTGAGAGTGAAATGGCTGGGAAGCATGCCGGCACGTGCCTGGCTACCGCATAGCTGGGTCTTTCGGGTGGGGGCAATCTGGCAAGTTAGCTGCCTACTGCGACTGCAACACAATGGCGAGGTGTTCAGGAAGTTAGCCAAAGAAACCTTGATGGACTCTGAAAGAACAATAATGGCCCCCAGTCCCGTGCAGCCCTTAAATGGGCAGGGGGTGCTAAGAATCTCACGGTTGCCTCAATTACAATCTAATTCCTTTGTTAATGCAAAAAATACAATTAAAATTGGTAACTGGAATGTGAGAACGCTAAATCATGACGGTAAAATCGATGAGTTAGTGAAGGTTTTTCAAAATTACGGACTTGATATTTGTGCTCTGACAGAAACTAGATTAACTGGAGTCGATAAGTTGGATTTGGAGGATGGTATACGTTTATTGATATCTGGCCGACAGGATGGAATGCATTATCAGGGAGTAGGATTGTTGCTGGGTTGTAAGGGAAATAAGGCTTTATGTGAGTGGGATCCTATAGATGAGCGATTGTTATACGCACGGTTTAAATCAAATCATGGCAACATCAGTCTGTTTGTGTGTTATGCACCTACTAATGATGCACTCGATGAAAGGAAAGACACATTTTATGAAAAGTTGCAAGAAGGAGTAGGAAGGGTACCTAGACATGATCTTTTGATCTGCGTTGGAGACTTTAATGCAGTAATGGGCTGTTCAAATGAGGGATTTGAGGCATGTATGGGTAAGATGGGAGTTGGTAGTAGGATGAGTGAAAACGGAGTGAGGTTTGGAAGCTTCTGTCTAGCAAATGACTTAGTCATCGGGGGCACACTCTTTCAGCATTGCAATATACACAAGACAACTTGGGTGTCGCCGTGTGGAAAATATAAAAATCAGATTGATCACATCGCTATCAGTAGGAGGCATAGAAGTTGTCTGCTAGATGTTCATGTTAAACGGGGAGCGGATATTGGTAGTGACCATCAACTCAGCATTGCAAAAATAAGGTTTAAACTTAAAAATCAGAAGAAGGAAAAATCTGGTGTTGGTAGATACGATATTGTTAAGCTTAGAAGGGAAGGAGAAGAAAAGAAGGAATTCAGATTAGAATACAGAAATAGGTTTTTGGTGTTGGAAACGTTGGAAGAGGGGGAGAGAAGTGTAGATGAGATGTGGGAGGATGTGAACAAAGTTTTGCATGAGACTGCTGAATGTACGATTGGAAGGAGACATAGATTCAGGAGAAAGAAATGGATATCAGAGGAAACGTGGGATATGATAAAAAAGAGAGGTGAGGCTAAATTGAGGAGTGAGATGCAATGCGTTGATGAACGAGAGATTGAATTAGCAAGAGCTGCGTACTGGAGTTTGAATTCAGAAGTAAGAAGGTTAGCTAGGAGAGATAACAGAAGATGTGTGGATGAAAAGGTTGCAGAGACTGAAATCTTAATAAACAAAAATGATGGACAGAGTCAAAGAATAGCATATGAATCGATTAGAGAACTGAGTGGTAATGCAGGTAAATGCAAGGAAATACCATTTAGAGACAGGGAAGGAAATTTATTGACCAAAGATGGAGATATTAAAAATAGATGGAAAGAGCATTTTGAGACAGTTCTTAATAGACCAATACCACCAGAAGAGGATATACCGTCTGCTCAGGAAGATTTAAATATAGAAACAGGAGAGTTGAGGCTTGCAGAAGTGGAGAAAGCAGTAAAACAGTTAAAGAATAATAAGGCACCAGGGGAGGATGGTTTATTTCCGGAAATGTTTAAAGTGGAGGGGGATAGATTAATAATGATCTTGACCAAGCTATTCAATAAGATATGGGTGACGGGGTTACTACCATCAGTTTGGAAGAATGGTGTAATTGTTAAAGTTCCGAAGAAGGGAGACCTGAGCGAATGTGGTAATTGGAGGGGAATCTCTTTGTCACCGATAGCTTTGAAAGTTTTCAGTAGAGTGTTGTTAAATAGGTTGGAGCCGGTGGTTGAGGGTATTCTGAGGGATGAACAGGCTGGTTTTAGAAAGGGACGTGGTTGCAATGATCAGATCTTTATAGTTAGGCATTTGATGCAGCAAGTTAATGAAATGAGAGTACCGTTAAGTCTTTGTTTTGTTGATTTTGAAAAGGCTTTTGATAGTGTTTCGAGAGAGACTATGTGGAAGATCATGAGACATTATGGAATACCAGAGGAGTTTGTGAGGGTCATTATGAACATGCATGAGGACACATTTTGTAAAGTGATGGTTGATGGTTGTCTGAGTGATTCGTTTGAAGTCAAGTCCGGAGTAATTCAAGGTGGTGTTCTATCGCCTTTACTATTTATATTGGTCATTGATTACATTATGAAAAGCGTTGTAACAGAAACCGGTGTAGGTATACTTTGGGGAGAGAACAGGAAACTTTTGGATTTAGATTATGCAGATGATATAGTTTTGATTTGTGATGGGCCAGAAGAGATGCAGAGAGTGTTGGACTGTTTGGTGAGTGAAGGTCGCAAGGTGGGTTTGGTTATTAATTGTGGAAAAACTGAAATAATCAATATGAATATGGAAAATGCGCAGGAATGTGTAATTGGAGGTATGGTTGTAAAGCAAGTTGATAGATTTAAATATTTAGGTACTTATTTAGCCAAGGATGGTTCTTTGAACTTTGGATTCGAGGAAAGGTTAAAGAAGGCTAATCAGGCAATGGGAATGCTTAAAAATATTTGGAATAATAACAATTTTTCTGTGCATACAAAAATCAAACTTTATAAGGTAATGGTTAGGAGTATCTTAATTTATGGACACGAGTCTTGGTACAGCACAGTGACTATGGAAAATAAATTCTTGGTGTTTGAAAACAAAGCACTTAGAAGAATATTAGGAGTTAAGTGGTGGGAAAGGATACCAAATAGTAGAATTAGAGAAATAACGGGAGTGCAGCCGGTCGATGAATATGTTAGGTTCTCACGATGGAAGTGGCTAGGACATGTGTATAGGAGACAGGGAATAGTACGAGGTACACCAGGGTGGGTGGCACTTGGTAGGAAAGGTAGAGGAAGGCCAAAAGAGACGTGGGTGAGGACAATGAGACGGGAAGCTGGAGATGAGTGTTGGGGAGATCTTGAGGAGTTAGCACAAGATAGGATGTGGTGGTGTGAGTTCATCGAGGCCCTATGCATCCCCGAGGGTGCCACAGGAAATGATTGATTGATTGATAATTTAACTACATCAGTTTGATAAGCTCTTCATAGCAAAACGAACTGGTTACAGGAATAATGCGAAAAAATATGGTGCGCATTGAAGGTGTTAAACTCTGCCTTCAAATTTCAAAATTCACTTACGTATAGTACATCCAGAAATCACTCACCCACCCACCTGTCTATTTCCAAAAGCCACCTACTTATTCATCTTTAGAGCTCTTTAACTATTTCATCTCTGCCTACCTTTGAGGACCCTACCAACCAACATCAGAGCCCTCCTATCCACTAATTACCACTGCTTCCGTATTAAATCTTTGCCAGTCAGCTTCAGAGCTCTCCTTTCCACTAATTCACTTCCAAAGCTCACCCAGGCCTGTATTCTCCTAGGCCTGGGAGCACCTTATCTTTACTACTATATTTCTGTATTTGGCACAGTAACCCCTTCAGTCCATCCACCCACCCACTCTTCATCTCTCCATCCACCCCTTCCCCATCTCTTTCACTCATCCATCTACCCAGTTCCCATCCACACCAACCATCCACCGACCCTCTCTTCATCGATTCCATTCGTTCACCCATCCACACACCCACTCCCCATCCACCCAAGAGCTCCCCCATTCACAATACTCATCCACCTGCCCATTCCCCATTCACAGTACTCGTCTACCTACCCATTCCCCATTCACAGTACCCAGCCACTCCCCATCATCACCACTCATCCATCCACTCTATTGCTATCCACTGTTGGCATTCATTTTCTCTTTCCCTCTTCCAGTCTTCCTTCCTTCCCTTCTCCACTTTTCCTCCTCTCCCCCGGCCCTCCCTCCCTGCTCCTACCTTTCCTTTCTCTCCTCCAGCCTTCTTTCCCTCTCCTCCAGCTTTTCTTCCACCTACCTCTCCGTTCCTGTCTTCCCTTTGTCTACGCGTACTGCCTCTTTCTCCCATCAAGTCAGCTTTCGTCCATCTCTCACACCATCCATCCTTCCCTCTCTCCTCCCTTTCTCATCCTTCCTAGTCAGCCTCCTCCTTTCCTGCTTCATTCCTTCTATCCTCCCACCTCGTACATCCTCCTTCCATTCCTGTCTGCTTCTCTCTCTCTCTCTCTCTCTCCCCTTCATCAGTTTCCCTCCTTTTCTTCCTCTCTGCCTGCCATCCTCCCTCTCTCCCTCTTCTGTTTCCCTCCCCCCTCTCCTTGCAAGCCTCCCTCTCTCCCTGCAGCACTGTTAGCCTCCCTCCTTCTCTCCATCCATTTCTCCCTCCAGCCCTGTTATCCTTCCTCATTCACACTCTCCAGCCTTCCTCCGTCTCTTCCTCCTTCCCTCCCTTCGAGCGTTCCACTTTTCCTCCTAACCTCCCTCCCCCCATTCACCCTGGCTTTCCTTCCAACCTCCCTAAATCCATCCATCCCACCCTCCTGTCCGTCCCTTCTCCCTGCCTTTCCCCCTCAGCCTCCCTCCTTTTCTCCGTCGCAGCCTCCCTCTCTCCCTCCATCTTAAGTGTTATTAATCACCCACGTTATCGGTTTTTATCCTTTTTTCCGGGAGGTTCGGTCGTTTATGCTCCATCGTGGTCGCTTAGGATGTGCTGTTGTCCTTCACACAGAAATAACGTGATGTAGAATACTTTTTGTTCATATTTTGTTTGTTTTTCTTCGTTTTTATTGTGATTTTGTTTGTTTTTTTCTCAGTTTTATCGTGTCTTTTATCGTGCTTTTGTTTTTTTCGTCGCTTTTATCGTGGTATTGCTTGTGTTTCTTGGTTTCCATCGTGGTTTTGGTTTTCTCCTTTTTTATCGTTTTTTCGTGGTTTTGCTTTTTCTTTGCTTTATTCGTGGTGTTGTTTTTTCTTCGATTTGTTGTGGTTTTGTTTGTTTTTCCTTCGTTTATATTATGGATTTGCTTGTATTTTTTATCACTTTGTTTTTGTGTGTGTGTGTGGTTTTGTCTGTTTTACGTGGGAGTTTCCTGTAGATCGTTTATGCTTCTGTTTTGGTCGCTTAGAATCTATTTACGTCGTTCACAAGGCTGGTGAGGGACGCCTGCCCGTGGTGGCACCGATATAGCCGGCTCTGCTTCCTAAATATCCAAACGATCCTTAGCCCCTTCCCTGTCCTCTACAAGAAGGAAGGAGAGATGCACAAGTTCAGTTCACAAGAGCCTGGGGTTACAGCAACAGCAACAAACAACAGCTACAACTGAGCTTTATCTCTAGCCTGACTCTAATGTTTGGACGTTTTTGTTGGATGTTGTTATTGTGTGTGTGTGTGTGTGTGTGTGTGTGTGTGTGTGTGTGTGTGTGTGTGTGTGTGTGTGTGTGTGTTCTTTTTATGGAGTCTTTGCTTTGTTTTTTTAGATGAATTCGGGTTTCTTACCAATTACGTAAGTTTTTACGTTTTTTCAATATCATTTTCTCTATTAGATTTACTGCACAATTGCTTATTCATCATTTTTTTTTTTTTTTTAACTTTCGTAATTTGTTTTGCATTCTTCATACTGCATAGTCCCATGTCTTATGATTTTTTTATTCATTCATTGTGCGCCAGTTTCTTCCTGAATTATTTGTCATTGTTTTTATATTTTTTTGGTGTAAATTTTTTTCACCTTTCTTCCTTTTTCCATTTTATAATTTAATTTTGCCTTTAACGATGTTTCCACATTTCCATAAAAGTGCTTTTTTATTATTATTATTATTTTTTAACTTTCTGCCCCAGTGAGGACCGCCAAATTCAGTGTGTGTCCCTTTGTCACTCACTGTGTCACTGTACTTTTCTAAAGAACGAGTCTCTCTCTCTCTCTCTCTCTCTCTCTCTCTCTCTCTCTCTCTCTCTCTCTCTCTCATTCCATCGTCCCACCCCTTGTCTGCCTCCATCTCCCCCCTCCCCACTCAGCTGTCGTCGTGAATTTAGCAGCGTGTCGTCAGTGGTCGTGCTCAGAATTATGTCGTGCCGAGGTGGTCATTGCGTCAGTCGTTCCCTTCCATCCCTGGCGACATTTTTAGCCCCATTTACACCGTATATCGTATTTCTTTATTTAACTCTTGCTACCGCCGACACTATTCAACAAAGGACAGACCTCTAGTGTGTGTGTGTTTAGACAGAAAGATAGATAAATACATACGTAGAGATAGGTACAGATCTGTGCAAATAGTAAAGTGTTATGGAGTCCTGTTTGCCCTGCAAATTAGTGTACATTTTAGATATAGATAGAAAGAGTGATAGATAGACACCTTATATATATATATATATATATATATATATATATATATATATATATATATATATATATATATATATATATATATAAAGAGAGAGAGAGAGAGAGAATCTTTGAAAACAGTAAAATGTGGAGCCCACTCAGTCCACCAAATTAGTTAACCCTCTTCTAATAGATAGGTAATAGATAAATAATAGATAGATAGACAGATAGATGGACTGATAGATAGATTGGCAGACAGATATAGTCAGAGATCTGTGGATATAGTAAAATGTTATGGAGTCCTCTCACTCTTCACTCTCGCATGCTCGGGACAACCATTTTTATTTCAGTAAATGCCAGACGTCTTTATTGAGCTAGGAGTGAGTCACAGGAGCCTGAGAGTTAAGATGCCAGCTGAATACAGACCCCCAGCATCATGTCTTGTCCCAGCACCAACATGAACCCGGGTCTTGTCAACGGGTCTGTGTCTCTCTCCGCCAACACAACCTTCTGTATAATTCTCCCATTCACCAACTCCGGCCACCCTCTTCACTTTATGCTATTATGGACTTAGGTCTGTATTCTGGGTGGCACAGGAGGCTTCGTAACCCCTCTTCCTTAGCGATTTATCTTTGTACACCACATATATCGGTTTTATATTGGCATAGTTGACATCAGTAACAGTCAAGAGGATATTGGGATTTTTTTTTTTTTCTATGTGCAGAGTAAGTCGTTAAGAAGTGTCACGTACTAATCAAAGCTGCTTGGGTCCGTATTCTCGTCGGCTCAGGAAGCTTCCGAACACCTTTTTATATGCAAGTTATTTTGCTTGTTACTCCTTACTGACCATGTCCGTGTTACATAAAAGCATTCTAATATCGCCGTACTCAACATGGATAACGTACAAAAGGGCTTTAACCAGCCATATCCAAAAATAAATCGCTAAGGAAGAGGTGCTAGGGAATACAACCCTGGGATATGCCAAGGTAACAAAAACCACGGTGTCCATCCCTTTCCCTGTCATTCCCTACTTTGTATTGTATATCCCAAACCACAGTTAGTTTACGTGCCACTTTCATTCCCATGGCCGTTTTTATTTTTTATTTTCTAAGTTATTTTATTCAATATAGGTGAGACTTTTAACTTGAGGATTTAGACAGCCTTAGTTAACCCTTTGACTCCTACGTCTCAGGCCTAAGTTGCATAAATTCGTGCAGAAGTACCTTTTAAAAATGGACCAATCGTCACGGGACTTAGTAGGTCAGCTGTACACAAGGGAAAAGAAGTTAATCGAAAATATTAAATTAATCGAAAATATTAAAATCTGTCACGAATATCATTTTCTCTAAGTAACAGAAAATTATTGGTTTCTCCAAACGTAATACAAACGATTTTATTCATCTCTTAGAAACATGACAGTCAAGAGTCTACGGCCGTATTTTAAGTGGTCACGGTCACTTCCTAGCACTCCCTTTTCAGCGACTTATGCTGCACACTACGCCTCGGTATTCTCCTGTATGTTACTGTTGACACAAACTATGTCCATATGTAAGGGATATAAAGAGCCTACAGGCAAATGTTGAGTTGTGATATGTAAAATAAATGGCTGAGGAGGAGATGCAACAGAGTCTCCTCGGCCACCCACATTGCGACTAAGGTGTTATTCTCGTCCACATAGATGGCTTTCAAGCACCATTCTGTAACTGATATATTTTGCATAATACGCCTGGATAATAACTTCTCCGTAATTTACGCATCCTTGTTGGAAGGACACAAGTGAAGGTTTAGGAGTGGAAGAGTGTTGTTTGAGAGGACTAAAGATTAGGATAAGAGCGAGAAAGATCTAGGGAGGAATGGAGGGAGAGAAGGACTGGAGGAGGAGGAGGCAGAGTTACACAGAGTTAAAGATACTTCATCCATACAGACCTTACGTACGTTGAGAGACAGACAGACAGTATTCTCCAACCAAGAATGGGCCTCGAGGAAGGAAGGGGTTCGTGAAGGATTTATACGATAGAATCCCCTAAGTTCGAAAAGTCTGTATTAAGCTGAATAAAATCTTCTGGAGAAGTAACAACAATAATCGTCCACCTGAGGAGGGACCCGGACAAATGGCTGTGTGTGTGTGTGTGTGTGTGTGTGTGTGTGTGTGTGTGTGTGTGTGTGTGTGTGTGTGTGTGTGTGTGTGTGCGTGTGTTTGTGTGTGTGTGTGTGTTTTAATCTCCCTCTTTATCTGTTACACGTCTTATACCATTACAGTCACATTAATATCCTATCCAGTTCTTAATTACTCATGTTTTTCGTTTGTAGTCTATACACGTAGTTAACCTTTAAAATTACCAGTTTCCTCTCTGCCGTTGTAATTTTCTACCTTAATGTCACATGGCTTTTGTTTCCTGGCGGTAGATAGTTCATTCATTCATTTATCCTCATATTTTCTTTCTCTTTCAGATCGGGACGTGGAGCGACACCCGAGGGCTGGAAACAGTGGCGGTCAAGTACACGAGCCACATGACTGACCGGGTGATGGCTAACAGATCTTACATCGTTACGTCCATATTGGTGCGTGTATCCCCCCCCCCTCTCTCTCTCTCTCTCTCCCCTCTTTCCCCTCTCTCCCTCCCTCCCTCTCTCTCTCTCTCTCTCTCTCTCTCTCTCTCTCTCTCTCTCTCTCAATGAAAAATACGAGTAATCATGTGGATCCCATTTTCCTTGGGATAATATAGCGGCTCCGTTTTCTCTCATCACAGGAAAAGCCATTCTTGATGATAAGGAAGGACGGTAACTACACTGGCAATGATCGTTACGAGGGATACGCTAAAGACCTCGCTGACCTCTTGGCAGCCTTACTCGGAATTAACTGTGAGTATACGAATCTGGGGGCTTATGCTGGAAAACGAGAGGGTGTTAGAGGGTAACGTAGTATTTCTGGGGTATCTTAGGTAAATTTCTGGGAATGATTGCTACAATGACTAAGTTGAAGACCTCTTGACCCGTTTCTTCAGAATTAATTGTATTTGATTTTGGCCATATTGAGATGATAGAGAACGATAGACTGACGATGAGAGTGTATGTGAGTGAGGTGGAGGGGGGGAGAGGGAGGAGGAGGCCAAGGATGAGGTGGAGGGATGGAGTGGAGAGGTACGGTCTCCAGCAAAAATCGAGCGACCGGCTCTACGAACTGGTTGGTATAATTATGTGGCACCGCCGCACCCCCAGTTTCAACCCCTCCTCCTCCCCTCCCTCGTTCCCATTCATTCGTCTACCCTCCACCCTCCCCACATCCAAGGGCAAGAGAGTAATGCCTACTTGCATTGTCTCAACCACTCTTACATGATCCATTTGTCTTGGGAAATAATGGTTTTGTTATGATAACGAATAAAAACACATTACAGAGTGTTTTACTCCATAGTATAGTTATTTATACACCATGATCTGAACGCAGAGTGATACAGTAATATATTCGTATGATAGTGAGGTCTGTAATCATACAATTTATCATTCTGACAGTTGTATCCATTCAGTGTGTAACATTAAACAGTCGTAGTGATCGGTCGTGTACTCCTTCCCTTTCTCGACGTAATCACTGTTACTTTACAAACTCTGTTATAGGTCATTACCATTAGTTACTACTAATACCCCATGTGTGATAACAGCAGAGTGTTGCTGATAAGTGAAACACATGATCAGTATTATCTTGGTTATTCTATCTATCCATCTATCTATAGACCGACGCCCTAATCCCGCAAAGGGTGGCCGCAGACAAAACGTCTCCAAGTCGCTCTGTCACCCACCATTTGCCTACCCTCCCCGCAACTCACTCCCCCCTCCCTCATATACCTCTCAACTCCATCCCTCCACCTCATCCTCGGTCTACCCCTCCCTCTCCTTCCCTCCACCTCACCTACATACACCCTCTTAGTCAGTCTTTCATTTTCCATTCTCTCCACATGTCCAAATCTTCACCGTATTTCTCCTAATCACAGCCACATCCACATCCACCCCACAACGTTCCTTCACTTCTTCATTCGTCAACCTGTCCCTCCATGTCACTCCACATGCTCCTCTCAATTAACTCATTTCCACTGCTCTCACTCTTGACTTGTTCCCCTCTTGCAAGGTCCACGCCTCGCTTCCATATGTCAGGGTAGGGATCACAATACTATCATCCAGTGACTTCTAAACTTCAATACTCACCTCCATATTTCTCATCACTGCTTTCAGTGAACCAACAACCTTCCTTCCTTGCTGTACCCTTTCACGCACTTCATCCCCCAAAGTTCCATCCTTACTCATCGCACTACCCAAGTACTTGAATGCACTCACATTCTCCAATTATCCTCACCATCCAACCTCACTGTCCATTCTATGACTTCATTTCTCACAAACACCATAACTTTACTCTTGTTTACATTAACTTTCAGATTCCTCTTCCTACACACTGTTCCAAATTCATTCACCAAACCTTGCAACTCCCTTTCATCTTCACTCAACAATACTGTATCATCAAACAGCAACACTGGAATCTTCCAAATCTCACCCTCATTCATTAGAGCCACCCCCACATCCACTGCCCTACCTTGCACCTCCTTTACAACCCTATCCATGTATATATTAAACAGCCATGGAGACATCACACAACCCTGTTTCAGTCCCACATTGAGATCAAAGAACTCACTCAGCTCACTATCCACTCCCACCGTAGCATTAGCTCCTTCGTACATACTCTTCACAGCACTCAACAATTTCCCCTCCACTCCATATATTCTTAATACCTTCCACATACCTTGCCTATCTATTCTGTCATAAGCTTTCTCCAAGTCCATGAAGGCAGCATACACTTTCTTTCCCTTCTCAAGTTACTTCTCCACTAAACATCTTAGAACAAATATCTGATCTACACACCCTTTTCCCTTCCTAAATCCCCCTTGTTCTTCTCCAACTAGCTCCTCTGTCATATGCCTAACCCTATCAATGAGTATTCTACCATATATTTTTCCAGTCACACTAAGAAGGCAAATACCCGTATGGTTACCACATACTTCTCACTCCCCTTTTACTTTGTATAAAGGAACGGTTATACTTGATTCCCAGTCCTCTGGAACCCTTCCCACTTCCCAAGCCAATCTACACAACTTCCATATCCACTCCACAACAATCTCACCCCCATACCTAAGCATTTCACCACACACTTCATCAATTCCTGGGGCCTTTCCCTTCTTGATCTTCTTCATTGCTTCCACTACTTCCGCCCTACTGATCTCTTCCTCCCTCCTCTCATCTCTTCTTCTCCCAGCCATTCCCCAACCACTTATACTCGCACTGCTCTCACTCTCAACATTCAACAAATCCTCAAAGTGCTCCTTCCATCTCCTCAGTTTCTCTCTCTTCTCCACCAACAATCTATTATTCCTATCTTTCACTCCCCTTCTATGTCCCCTTTCAAACTGCCTTACGTTCTTTACCTCCTTCCAAAACAATTTCTTACTGTCCCTCCATTTCACACTCAGATTCCTCCCAAATTCTTCATCCACTTTCTTCTTACTCTCCATCACCAGTTTCTTCACCTCCCTTTTCCTGCTCACATACACCTCTCTCTTCGCTCTCTCATCTTCTCCCCTACCTCTACTTGCTAGCCATTTCGTATATGCCTTCTTCTTTTGTTCCACAGCTTGTTTTACCTCATCATTCCACCATGCTGTCCCTTCCACACCCCTGCATCTCCTCCTCACTCCACAAACCACCTGACACGCTGCCCCTATCTCTTCCGTGAATATCTTACACACGTTTTCCATCCCTTCCATCTGCTCTAACTCATACCTTCCCAATCTTTCTTCCACTATGCTCTTATACACTGCCATTTTCTCACTATCTTGCAACTTCTCCACTCTTCTCACAGGAGCTGTTTCCTCCTGTCTTCCCCTTCGTCTCTTCAACCATTTTCTTTGCAGCTTTACCTTGTCCATCACTAAGTGATGGTCCGAGACTCCATTCCCCCACCCTCTCCACACTCTTGCATTCAGCACTTGTCTTCTCATTCGTTCATCCACACACACGTAGTCTGTCATTTCATTTTGTTCAACAAGTTCACCATCCATCCTCCTCATTACTCTCCATGTATACCTGTGGATTATCTTATGCCGACAGTAGGTGTTAGCTATTGCCAACCCCTTACCAGCACAGATGTCCACCAAAGTTCTACCATTCCCATCTATTTCAGCTGGCACACCCCACTGACCAACCACTCCATCTTCTTGTACATTCCCAACTTTGCTATTCATGTCTCCCATCAAAAGCACTCTCCCGCTCCTCTCAGATTTGTCCATACATGCTTCTACACTTGCCCAAAACTCATCTTTCACTCTTGCCACTCGATCCTCTGTCGGCGCATACGCACATACAATCGCCTACGCTTGTATACCTGCTTTCATCCTCACCCATACAATACTTGCACCCACTGTTCCATGCTCTCTTATATTCTTCCAGTTCTTGCATATCATCAGACATACTCCCTCTCTTGCCCTCTCATTCTCATTAACTCCCGCACATATACCTAAACCATATTCTCACTCTCTCACCCTTTCACCTTTCCATTTAGTTTCAGCCAATCCATATATATCCACTTTTGCATCCTCAAGCACCTGAACAATCTCTCTCACTTCATCATTCACTCCTCTCACATACCATGTCCCCACCCTTAGAATGTCCTTTGTCCGTTCCTTAGTCGTCAACGTATGGTCCGTCCTGGTCCGAGGCGCTTTATTTGCTTGTTTAGTTAGTTCTTTTGATGGGGTGGGGCACTAACCCACAACTATTGATGTCTTAATACTTGATATCTGATAACGTTGGGCAACAGGGACTGGATGACAGCTTGTCTGGTGGTTAAGCCGAGGCCATGACGTGGTTGCTGGCATTACCACAGGTCAGTCAATATTTAGATGTCATTCATTGCTGCTGACAGTATTATAAGTATCAAGGTCAATTTCATACACAGGACAACATGGTGACCCCGCCCACACGATACAACCAGGGCCGGATTACCAGGTACAGTATAGGCAAATTGGGCAACTGCCTACCAGGCCACGGCCTGTCACAGGCCATTCAGACATCCAGAGCGGAATAAATTTACGCTTTGGGCGTCCAAATAAGGGCCATCACCCATCAGGCCATCAAAAAATGCCTTTATAGATCTATATGTTGCAGGCCAACAACCTCCATTCCCTACCAGGCAACAGCATAGTTAATCCGGCGCTGCGTACAACCAACACCCTCCATCCCTTGCCTCAGCTACTTTATTGCCACTCACTCAAGCAAGAGACCCGCCACCACCTGATAACAATATCAGGAATATAACCTTGCCTTATATAGTTATAACTGCAATAGGGTGTAATTTGCGATTCACACGTTTATAACACGACGGATTTCGAAAAAGGTAACCAATAAATAAATTGGCCGAATGGATGATCTGCATAGTAACCAAACAAACTTGTCTCGATTGCAGCCTACCCTAATCAACATTATCGTGCCATACAAGAGATAATTCAGTTTATTCGTTTTCAGCAAGAACGTTTTCAAAAAAGGTTTGACTAGTTACAGTTCACACTGGTCAGTGTTACTTATAACAACGTAATAGACGTAGCGGTCAGGTTAACCTTATGATTATTTGCTCTTCAACTTGTCCAGTGTCTGTTAGTACTTCCTCTATCTCTGTGTGGCCATGGTTTTTCCCATGAACTATCGTCAGCTTAAACGTCAACTGCCTTAGAGAGGGAAGGATGTTAAAATGGACAAACTGTTTTGGTTACGCAAATATTTAATAAGGAAGACCAACTGGCTACCGGTATATTTAAGAACACATTTTAAAACGATATGAAACAATGGGATCAGACATTGGATTTATATGATACTGGAATGTTGTGGGTAACTGGGGGAGTGATAAGGTAACCCTGTCAACACCGAGTAGGACCAAGCACCACCTTTACTATCGCCCTGTTCCAGTTTCCCTACAATAACATGTGGTATAATGACAACAGTGAATGTTTTACTAGAGATCTGGTGTTTTAGCCTGGCTTACCCTGCAGAGTTAAAGGCTGCTTTCAAACTAATGTATTATAATCTGCTATTGCACTGCATATCTGATTGAGTAACATTCAGAAAATAAGGTCTTACTGTGTACTGATCATTAAATGCTTATTTGCCATATCGTTACACTATAAATATCACTATTATATGGCGTAGTGGACAATATTGTAATGCATACTTCATAGTGATAATAAAGACGTGTTTATGAGCACTGGTGGAAAACACACACACACACACACACACACACACTATCCACCCCTGGAAGAGTCGTCAACCCCGGGTCCATCTGTCTCTCCCCATGCCCCCACCACAACGTGTGACTGCCAGCTACCCCCTCCCCACACACACACCACCGACCACTACAAACATCTACTTATAACTACCGACTGTATGTTACACACTGACTGGATGCAACCGTCAAAATGATAAACTGTATGATTACAGATCTCTCTATCATACGAATATATTACTATTTTGTATTACCATGCGTTCAGATAGTGGTGTAAAAATACCTATGCTATGGAGTAAAACACTATGTAATGTGTTTTAATTCGATATCATAACAAAACCATTATTTCCAAAGACAAATGAATGATGGAAGAGTGGTTGAGACAATGCGAGCAGGCCTTACTCTCTTGCCTTTGGATGTGGGGAAGGTGGAGGGTAGACTAATGAATGGGAACGAGGGAGGAGGGATGGGAGGGGTTGAAACTGGGGGTGCGGCGGTGCCACATATACCAACCTGCTCGTCAAGCCGGTCGCTTGACTTTTGCTGGAGACTGTACACGAGAGGGTGTGTGGGCTGGGAGCAGGGTAGTGAAATGGGGGACAGGGTGACATGGAGGCGATTTTTTTGTGGCCACCTCTTAAGGGATTAAGCCGTCTTGCAATGGAGGGATAGGTACTTGATTTTTCGATGTATTTTTAGGGGTAAGGAATAAATTTGAGAGGTTCGTGTCTGTATCTGTTTATTTTATGAGGTATTTGTATAAGCAGATTTCAGTTGTACTTAAAATACAACATTTTACGGTGTTTGTCGTAGGTAAAGAAGTTATTATTCATTTTTATTTATTTATTTATTTTTCTGAGAGCACATGAGTATTTTCTGGCTTCCATCTGACGAAAGTAATCAAAGGTCTGATGTAAAGAAGTTTCCATATTAGAGGTAAACAGTTTCGTAGGTTTACAACTTTATAAGGTACCTATGTAATTTTCGGATTTGTTTTGTTGGAGTTGATATTTATGCATTTTTATACTCTTAGGGAATGTTTGCATGGTATGTCGGGGTTTGGAGGAGGAGAGGTCTTCTTGGCTACATGACGCGGTTCAGTCGCTAGAGCAGTTGCGACGTGAAACCGGTTCCACTTAACGGAATTTTCAGAACGTCCCTCTTATACACCCACCCTAGCTGCCCTCTGATACGGAACAGGTAGCTGTTTGGCCCTTAACAATTATACCCCCGGAGTGTTGAGGCGGTCACCGGGTGTGTAGGCTAGGGGAGCAAAACAAGGGGGGGGGGGAGGAAAGCGAGGGGGTAACAAAACAGAATATAATATGTAAAAAAAAATACCCAGTTTTTTATTGGGTAAATGGAGATCTCAGAGGTAAAGAGATAACATGTGTGTTTTAATATTTTCGTTACCGTGGACGCACTTTATTATATTCGTAAAAAATCCCTACTATTTTGTTCAGCTGAGGAAGTTTCTGCCTGTGCAAAGGTTAATCGCCTGTCTGTCTGTCTATAACCAGACGCCATAATACCGTAAAGGGTGGCTATTTGTCTTTGAGTTAGTTGTTTTAAGGGGGGCACTAACCCTATGCCAACCCACTTAACACGTAGGGAACACGTATAGAATGGTTATATGGTTACCACCCTGTGTTGTAAATGCTTTCCTGGCATACAGGAAACCATTTGGCTTGTCACTCAGTGGGGAGCCACCTGAAATGGAAAGAAGAGTAATAAAAAGTGACAGGAAAGATGTGAGAAATAGGAAGAGAGCATGGCAGACAGAAAAAAAAATGATGCGGGTGGATGATGAAGTAGGCAGCACTACATTAAGTGAGTGGATGATGGTTGCCACAACCTACCACACAATGTTAATCCTGAGGTATCAGTTCTGACTGGCAAAATTTCTCTGAGCTGAATATAATCGTGTGGCAGTTTGTGCAGAATAAGTGAAAGTGTTTGTAGATTGTGAAAGTTATTTTAGGAGACATAAATTTCTTTGTCTTTGGTAGAAATTTCTGTTTTCTCGTGTTGTAGATGCAGGAGATATTTATGGTGCATTAGAGTTTCCCTTCAGCACAATGATTGTCTTCTTACTTTATTGTAACCTCAGACTGTTTTGTTTAATATAATGACAGGAATATCAGAGGGACAAGTGATTAAATCAGGGGAAAAAAAAAAAGTCAAGGTCTGAAAAACATGTAAGGGGGATGGTGCTGCCTCAGAGAAGTTATGGGCTCTCTGAGTGTTCATGTTTAATAATGGCATCTGTTTTTTCTCGCTGTGTAGGGTTTTGTCTCTGTCACATAGTTCTGTTCTTGCATACTAGGTGGTTACTTTCCTATTAATCTATTTACTAACGCGTCTTTTCCCTCAAGACACATTGCAACGTGTAAAGGTTATTGAATTTTCTCTTGATCACATGTTCGTCAGTGTTTCCATATCTGTTTCTTCTTAATGTACTTACCCACAGTTTTTTTTCTTAGTTTCTCTTAGATATTAACAAATTTGAGGAACAGCTGTGATGTCCAGTTATTTCTCATACTAATACTTTCTTGTTCATGCTGGCTCATTTATCTGTTAACCTATTTTACTCACGGGATTTATTTTTTTTCCTCAGACACATTGCAACTCGTGAAGGACAACAAGTACGGTGGCCAGAATGATGGCCAGTACGGTGGCTGGGACGGCATGGTGGGGGAGCTGGTGAGACAGGTCAGTGTTGCCTTAGTTTTACTTCAGTTACCCTTCATTGGTTTTCTCTTCATTTTCTTTTAACTCATTCTCTCACGTTTAGTCTTACATCTCCGGACTTAGTTTATTCAGCTGAGAACTAATGGGATTATATTGCCGTCATTAACCTCAATTTACAAGAGGTCTCCCAAATGGTGAAAAAAAAAAAAAACGTCTGGAACGAGAGAGAGAGAGAGAGAGAGAGAATCCCGCATCCCAGGTAAGTGTAAATACCTGCCACAAAATATTATTCTTGATGTGTTGGCTTCTGACCTGCTTTTAAATGAGACCGAAAAAATAGCTTTTTATATACGATTTATTTCTGTTATAAAATATGCAACCCAATAATCCTCTTTGAAAAGGAAGATGAAACGTCAGTCAGATTAGTATTTCTCTCTCTCTCTCTCTCTCTCTCTCTCTCTCTCTCTCTCTCGATGTGGGGTCAGACAGAATTGACAGACTAAGTGGGTGAATAGATAAGCTAATATAGATAGATGTTTGAATAGATAAACAGATGAGAGACCCCAAGACTTGAAATGTTTTTATCCTTGTATTAACATTTTATTTACATGCTGTGTACCAGACATTATGATTTATACTTTCTTGAGCTATCATTATGGGGAATGTACTGTATGAATTTTTATACTGTTCGCAAAAATTTTTAAATTACGAATAGTAACGTATGTAGATCATCATCATCATCATCGTCCCGCCCTTTTAACACCTGCAGGTGGGGTTAGGTAGGGTTCAACAAGGCAGGAGTAGAAAAAATACGTTAGTCGGAGAACTAATCAACAGCATGCACAGAAAAGTAGACCACATACCCATTCCTTCACCATGCAAATCCCAGGAATCCTTGCCGTAACATTAATAATGTAAAACTATATAATAACATAAGGTAATAATGTGATATATAAACTGTGAATTCAGCGTTGCCTATGACAGTTTGTGTAGATAAGTACCAAGGTTATTCGTGACGAAGCCAACTCGAATAAACCAAGCCCCTGTTCTGAATTTTTTCTGTAGAGAATAATCCGAAAATAATTAAAAAATTTAATTAGTACAATAAAAATGTAATACATAACGTATATAATGCACAGAGATTCACATGCGCACAGATCATATATATATCGTGGTTAATGGTGAAGGTTACATGGTTTCCAGTGCGGATCTAGTTTGTCATTTGTTCAGTGTACTCTGCTAATGTGACCGTGAGCGTGAGTGAGTGGCCTGAGGTCAGTATCCAGCTGCTTTGGTTAGAATGTGGCTACCTTGTTTGATCAGCTCTTATGCATAGCTACTGTTTACAGGTACATTTGTTAGTCATGAATTAGAACTGTTAGGGTGCTCGTTATACTAACCTGGTAGTTAATCGTAATTATCCTATTGTGTAGCCCCAGTTGCTACTTTATGTAATTTATAGTTCAGTAACTGGATAGATGCGTGAGAGTATGTGTTAAAGTACGGGGGTTATATATTCTATTGTAATGTAATAATGTGCTTTCAGTGGTAAGAGCTCGATTCTGACTGTTGTTTCCTTCGGGGATGGAGGCAGTTACATTACTGTCCACTCAGGTGATAATCAGCTAACGTGGAATCATTGGTTTTAATTAGTCATCTTGATTACATCCACTGTCACCTTTATAATTTACGATTTTTTTTTTATGCAAGGAAGAAGGAGCCAAAGGCCAGGAGCCCGCAAATTATTCCCTCCAAGAAAAAGCAAAAAGAAGATAACAGAAAGCCACTGCAATTTATCTGTTTAAATGCCATTTAGTCTGCTAACTTTAGTATTACAATGCATAGCTGAAGCCAGGATTATCGTTCCACATTACCTGTATAGACAATACAGTACGGTACTTCATCTAGAACACTATTCAGAGGAATTTGTTAAGGTCTTGGGATCCCATTACTGAGTTTCGAGAGTCATTACTTGGTGTCTACCTGTTATCATGGGAGAGTCAACAGACTGGTGTCCGTAACAGTACCTTATATTGATTTAAGGTTATTTTCTGTGCACTGTTTTGCCGTGTATTTTTTCGTCCTTTCTCCACGGTATGATTAAGTGAAATCGTTCAGGTTGAAGCTTGTGTGACTGAGCTTATTTTACGGCAAGATATATATTTCATCTGGGGATCCTACTGCACCAAAGGAAGAAAATATGCACCAGTCAGTGCCAGATACTGCTGTGAAATAACTCCCAGATGAAGTAGGCGACAGAGAAGGAGAAATGGGACGAGAGAAGGAAGGTGGGAAGAGGTAGTGTAAAATGCCAAAAGAAGGAATACAAGGAGGAGGAGGAGGAGGAGGAGGAGGTGGACAGCAGGTGGACAAGGAATAGAGAGATGCAGAGGAAAAGGAGGACATGAGGAAGTGAAGGAGTAGGAGGAAGAAATATGTAAGTAAGGAGGAGCAAAAGTGGGGGAAAAGGAGCAGAGGAATGGTGAATAAGAACAGAAAAAACAGAGGAGAGGAAGGAGGAAAAGAAGTGGAGAGTAATGGCGATAATAAAAGGGGACAGAGAAAAGATAAGAGGGGGAAGAAATGGAAAAGGAAGATCAGTATTAATAATAATAATAATAATAATAATAATAATTGTAGTAGGAGTAGTAATGAGAGGAGGCGGATAAACAATAATACTAGGAGGAGGAATTAACTTAATTCCACCACAACTACTTTCCTTGTAAACTAGACACAACACATGAGGATGAGAAGGATATCTAACTTCCTCGAATTTATGGAGTTAATCTAGACAAGATCAAATCCTCACTATGTATGTTACAGTTTACCAGGTGGAACGTATGTCAGTATTTTGCTTGTGGAGATTTTTGGTGACTGAACCATAGTAAGCACACATAATTTATGAATGAAACTTCAGCGACTATAAGGAGGGATATGACTGGCTGAAGAGCTGAGCATTGAGAAAGAAAAATTCCTGTACTGTGCGAGTATAATCGTTAATGGTGTGCCATCATCGAGTCATAATATGAGCAGTTCCATGAGCGTAATAAAATGTGTAGGGTCTGTAGCAAATAAATAGGAGATACCTGCTTATTCCTGTGAGAGGAGGAAGGGTTGCGTGTGGTAGTGAATGAATTGTTTGTGGCGTTGATTGTGTGTTTGTTTATGGGGGTTGTGTGTGTGTGTGTGTGTGTGTGTGTGTGTGTGTGTGTGTGTGTGTGTGTGTGTGTGTGTGTGTGTGTGTTTGTGAGGACTCTGGGGTGGTGTGGGGGGGAGGGGGACTGTCTGGTGTGTGTGTGTGTGTGTGTGTGTGTGTGTGTAATAGCCGAGTACAACACAAAGTCTGAGTATCAGTTGTCGTAATTATCGTCATCATCTGAAGGATATTGTTAACATTATGATACATTGCTATACTGATGGTCATGAATGTTTCGATTCGCTTCTTTTATAAAGGCTCCAACATACTTGCATGCGTCGGCCTTCACATGGTAGATCTCCACGCTGCTATATCTCCAGCAGCCTCTTTCCTACAGTCCCTTATCCCTGAGGTCGCACTGTTTGACCCCGTCCCAAGTCATTTTAGGTCTTCCTCTAACAGCTCTACACTCACCGTAATGATGATGATGATGATGATGATCCCTAACTCTACATTTTCTCTGGGCAACAGGAGACGGACATAGCGATCGCGCCACTAACCATCACATCATCGAGGGAACAGGTAATCGACTTCACCAAGCCATTCATGACCCAAGGCATCTCCATCATGATCAAGAAACCCGCCAAGGAGAAACCCGGAGTGTTCAGCTTCATGTCGCCACTCTCCCACGAGACTTGGACCTGCATCGTCTTCGCCTGCGTCGGGGTTTCCATCGTCCTGTTCCTCGTCAGCAGATTCAGCCCCAGCGAGTGGAAGGTGAGTAGTTAGGGTATTGTACGGGTGAGGTGATGGTTAATTTGGTGAGGGAAGTAACTGATGTGTAAAAGGACTGCTGAGCCTCAGTGGACGGGCTGTCAGGTGTACAGACACACACACACACACACACACACACACACACACACACACACACACACACACACACGCACACACGCGCACACACACACACACACACACACACACACACACACACACACACACACGGGGTGTAACTGGTAATAATAAAAATAAGAATAAGAAGATAATAATAATAATAATAATAAAAATAATAATAATAGTAATATACGTAGCCGTATCCTCCCCTCCCCTTTCTCCCGCAGGTGATAGAGATGCACTGCAAGTCAGGTGTCAGCAACGACTTCAGCATCTGCAACAGTCTGTGGTTCACCCTGGGGGCCTTCATGCAACAAGGGGTCGATATCTGCCCAAGGTGAGCTGCAGTTACATAGATACATACACCATACAGATAACGAGCATTTTTTTCCCCAGTAGGTCTGGTGTATACTGTATATTAATTGAAAGACTAGCTCCATGATTACAAGTGTTTAAGGGTCACGGAATTCTGGCCTGAACAGGTGAGAATTATTTATGCTGATTCACAGACCATAAAGATATTACGGTTGTCTGTCGGTTGTCTGGGTTTTATGTTTTAGAAAGACATACTTGAAAACTGCAGATCTAAAGAATCCTAAAAGTTTACGGAACAGAGAGAGAGACACAGACAGACACATACAAAGTCATGGTCTCTGGTTCACCTTGGGAAATTCATGCAACAGAGCATTGATTTTTATGCAAACTAAGTTACAACTGAGGTATCACGAAGACCAGAGTGATTTTATGGCCAGTGTTTTTCTAGTTGGTCCGACGTTAATATTTATAGATAGGCTTTTCGATAATTATTAATATTAAAAACCATATCTGAAGACCAGTGAGAGTTAAATATACATCAGCCATTCAGCCTTTATGTACAGTCAGCATCCAAAGTCCTGTCACTTCTCCTGCCCTTCTCTTCATGAACTTTGAAATGCAGTGTGGTGAATCCGTAGCAGCCGACACTGATGACTTTTTACTAGTGCTATACCAAGTCATCGATGTTGGTTGCAGTTGAGTTGCTGGACTGATTATCAACCCCATGGAGAGAAAAGCAGGAGAGGCGACAGGACTTGATAAGTGTACCATATGTTTAATTATTTTTTTATTTTTTTTTTATTTACGTGGAGGTGGTTCGGCTTTAATGTTTATAATAACTGGTGATTCCATGTATATTGGAGAGGCAGACAGGAAAAGAGAATGTATGGCTGAATGGGGAGACGACAGAAAAAGAGAATGTTTGGCTGAATGGGATTAGTTTGTGTGTGTGTGTGTGTGTGTGTGTGTGTGTGTGTGTGTGTGTGTGTGTGTGTGTGTGTGTTCCACCTCCGCACTCTCTCTCTCTCTCTCTCTCGGTAGCCGGAATAAACTACAAAAATCGTAGTCTAATGTCAAAGGAGTGTTCTGCTGCCCACGATAGCATTTTCTTTTCTCTGTTTTTACTCTTAAGCCCGATAACCTTTTTTTTTTTTTTTTTTTTGGCAATCTCCAAACTATCATATTCAGCTAGAGAGTTTCCTAATTCGAGGAGTTTATATGTAGCTTCTCTTAACTTCTTCCACTACTGAGAGATCCAAGTTAACTTTTATAAAACTTTTTGCAGTTCCACCACGTCACTGCAGTGAAATGTTCAACACCGCATAATTCCCTGCATCTCAGAAAGGACCTCTTAGACTGGAAGAGTTTGAAGAAGGAAACGGATTCAACCCCTTCATTTTTTTTTTTTACACTACCACTTAATGTCTTCCAGTTAGGACGCATGTTCTTAACCTCTCCGGTATCTTTCCCAGCATCCCTTTCTTAGCGAAATTTCCTACACCTTTCTCCTTAACTTTCTCTTGTTTGCTATTACTGTAACTTTAATATTGATATACTTTGCATCCTTAATGTACAAGAGTAAACACACACACACACACACACACACACACACACACACACACACACACACACACACACACACACACACACACACACGCACGCACGCACGCACGCACGCACGCGCGCACGCGCGCGTATGCAGAACAAATCGTTCAAAAGAAGGTGCTATGAAGCCAAAGACGCCACCTCGGGAATAGGACGCAAAGTATAATGAGGCCTGTATCTGACTCCTACAGAAATAATCTCTCGAAAACCCAATACATTCGTGTGATGGTAGCAGTGATAATATGTAAGAGACCACCTGCGTAACCCTCCAGTATGGTGACTTGTAATCTTTATGTTGGCACCAAACGATATATGAAATTTAGGTAGGAGTTCTTGTGGGAAAGGGGTTAATGAAGTGTTAGTCTCGTATCTTACCTCTTCTCTTCGAAAAGATCCTAAGTTGAATAAAATCGTCTGTAGATGACAAGAATGCATTATAGAAGACGATCTCTGTCTTAGGTGACCACATTGACACCCTCCCACCCACACCAACTGTCTCCCTCACATCATATAAATTCCCCCACTGCTCACCATCCAGATCGCTGTCGGGCCGTCTCGTGGGGAGTCGGTTGTGGTCCTTTACGCCAGTCATTACCATCATCGTTATTATCAACATCATCAACACCCATACTCATTTTCAACACACTTTCCTTCCCTCATACATTTCCTTCACACCTCCTAGGGAACATCACACAGAGGCAAGAATGTACTTCCTCTGACGCAGAATGTCCGATTATGTAGGATTATATAAGAAAATTAATAAAGAAAAGTTAATTTCATTGGTTCATTTTGTGGTCAGTCCGTTTTTCAGTGGCAGCTACATTGCGTGTGGCAGTAAGAAACAGTTTATGCAGAACATGGCCTATGAAACGAGACGTAATACTTACAGATTTTGACCAGACATAAGGTCGTTCAGTTTGCTTCTGAATACGTTCTGTTCCAGCCTTAGTGTGAATGTACCCTTACCCTCACAGAAGAGTGCATCCACCACTCCTGTCATTCCACGTTGTTGTCGGGCTGTGTCATGGGAAGTTCTTGGTGGTTCTTTACGCTAATCATCCTCATCCCCATCATCCATACACCTTTTGCACACTTTCCTTCCCTAACAGCTCTCTCCACAGCTACTCTCACAGAATATTACCTCCATCACTACTCACCTTGCAGATCGCTGTCGGGTCGTCTCGTGGGAAGTGCGTGGTGGTTCTTCACGCTAATCATAATCTCCTCGTACACTGCCAACCTGGCCGCCTTCCTCACCGTCGAGAGGCTGGTCACCCCCATCAACTCTGTGGACAATTTGGCCAGTCAGACTGAGGTGGAGTATGGCACGCTTCAAGGGGGATCTTCCATGGAGTTTTTCGAGGTGAGCCTTTTTTTTTTTTTTTTTTTTTTCATGTATTCTGACTGAGTAGTTCGTTGATGGTGTATAAAGAAAAGGATTTTTACAAATGAGTTCAAGATTACTTTTTTTTTAATTGAATCGGGTTTTGATGGTGGTGTGTGTGTGTGTGTGTGTGTGTGTGTGTGTGTGTGTGTGTGTGTGTGTTTTCTGGTTGGTGTATGAATCCCAGTTGGTTTAATTCTTTCAGTCTGGTGAGGTGTTTCATTGTATTTTAGTTACTTCCAGACGATAGTATTCAGTGAAGAGGTTTTTATTCTGAAGTGGTCTGAAGTCTCTCCCAATCCCAGAGTCGTCTAAAGGTAGCAAGAGGAGGCTGGGTTGTCATGGTAACAGTGTAATGCCACAAGCACTAAATTACTGTGTATTGTCATTTGGTTAATTGTAATGCTTTGCTGGTCATTCAGGGATTGTGGATAGCATTGTTGTGACGTCATCAGCCATCATAGTCTGGACAGAGTTGAATCAGGGTCGTCTGCAGTGACCATACACACGATCATTAGCTCTGTAAGGGTCATAAGTCCTTAATGGAACCTCAGAGCCTGATAGTTTTGTGTAATGAATGCAGGTGGTGTTGGCGATGAAGTTTGTCGTCTGCGCGTAAACGGAGTACACGTTTGAGAAACAGACGTTTCGCCACTACGATACCTCGGCTGTCACTGTTTACCCTCTGTATATCTGAAAAATAATTGTTTATAACTCGTGACATCGCATCACATGCATACATATAAATATATATAAGTCACTCATATTGTATAGTGTTGAATGGATTAACATAGAGGAACTATGGTTGCTTGTTTCCAATAAATGGTCAGTGTCTGCCGAGTGGCCACAGCGAGTGAGTGTGCGTGTATGCTATGATGCCCCCACGTGGCCACCTCCACTAGAACAAACGTGGTTAAACCAGTTTTTTATTTTATTTTTTTATTTTTTTTTGCATTAGTCACAAAAAGAGAAAGGAACGTATGCTTCTATGCCCAAGGGAACAACCTCTTTAATGCATGAAACACCCTCAGATGGCTCCCAGCCATGGAAGCAATAATCATTCCAGGGAAAATCATAGAAGTACTTCCTGAGGACCTCTCAGTCAGCAGCTCCAAAGTGCCTAAGCTGCCACTTCTTGGGAGGGTCCACAGGCCTTGAGCGATAGGACAGGTTAAGGTGCTAAGGTCGTGATTGGAAGAGCCCAACGGAGAGAAAAGTTTACCAGCATAAACAGAAGGGTTAGTGGTAAGAGAGGTCAAGTATGTTGGAACTCTCTGCAAGGCAGTCAGGGATATGGGTAGAGTGCTATACAAGCTTGTCCTAGTCACTAAAAGTAGAAAAGATATAGGCTTGTTCACCAGGTGGATCAGTGAAACGAGAGGAGAAAAGATGGTGGTAAACATTGAAATCACCCTAGAATGGAGATTTCAGAGAAAGTAGAAATTAATAGGATGTGTTCCATCACAGAAGTAAGAGTTGAAGAATTTTTCATCACAGAATTAGGGGATAAGTAATCAACGCACATACATTTAGTCAGAGAGCGATAGAACAGCAGAAGCCAGAGAGTAGATAATTAAGAAGATTCAAGTTCAGGAACTCGAGACCAAGATATGTTGTTGCATACATATAAACAACAGCCACATTTGGCTTTGAAATGAGTATAAAGGAGGAGGATACAGAGAATGGTTTGCTATCATTTGTCTCAGACAGTTGATTGTCTGTGAGGAAGAGAAGGTGAGGTTTAGACGAGGGGAGGTGGTGTTCAATAAAGAAAAAGTTAGAGGAAAGACCGCGAATGTTGGAGAAATGAAAAGAGTGAGTCAGACAGTGGTTTCGGGCGTCTCGTTTGGTCGTCACCATGAGAGGACTGGATGATGGGGGCTATTATGGTCCCCCCACCCTAGGCACTTCGAGGTTCGGTGTTGAGATGCCATTTCTAACAAAAGTTTAAATAGGAAGTGTAGTGAGTATTTTGATGACAGAGGAACTTGCATTGGAGAGCATCCTGGCGTACTCTCTGTGCTACTGAAACACTGAAAAAGTTCAGCAGAGGGGAATGGTCAGAATCAAGTCCCGAAGGTTGATGAAACGGGAGCTCCAGATCTCTCTGACATCTGCTTTCCATCCACCTTGGGAGTACCACCCTGTTCGACTGGTGCTGCAGTCCACTCCCTGGCCTATAGCCTAAAGTACTTGGAGTAATGCACTTATTTGTTGTAGGTTACATGGTTATATGAACACAGAATCATGATAAGAGGATTTTAAACGTAATACAGTATGGTACGTTCTTGGGTATAGACTTGAGTACTGGAATATATTCCTCGTTCAGTCCATACACTGATATTAAATTGTGATTGTTGGAATTCATCATACTTTCTTTAGCTGCCATGTGGAGTTACGATCGTGGTATATGCAGTTTGTTAATTACAGGTTTGTGTTTGAAGGGGAAAATGTGTGGAGCTGTGTACAAGGCATTTCGATAGTGTGGAGTAAGGTGACCAGGGTAGTAATGCAGATGGGCAGGAACTACTAACAGGATAAAGCAGCCATTTGTTAATTGGGTCTCCTCTTGTTTTTGCTTCTGCACTTCACTCATGTTCCCCTAGATGTATATTATCACTGTGTGGTTTATTTGGTGAACAGTTAAGGAAATATTGTGATAAGTAAGAAAGATACATTACAGTAGGTAAAAGTGTGTGGTGCTTAGATATGGTGACAACTAGATACATAATGTCTGGTAAGTGTGTGATACTTAGATATCGATAACTATTAGATAAGCACAGTGCAGTGTTACATAAAAACACTATTACATTGGATATACTGTAGTACTAAGACATTGAGAGTTAGTGTGCTAAATTGATCATCGAGTGTTACATTTAAGATTGCACTGTGATGCACATTGTGTTCAATTTTTTGGTTTAGCTTCTGTATATATGTATATTCTGGTTATTGTAATTACAGATATCTAAAAATTGACAAGGGTTACAATTCCACCCACTCTGATGATAATTTGTGTTCTCTTGATTATTGTCTTAACCGCTTGTTGTCCCTTGAACTGTCCTACACAGAATTCAGTGAACAGCATGTCACTGGATTGAAGGGGTGTCTTTTTCAATATTCACTCTTTACTCAAAGTTGGCCTAAAACTGCCTTCTCCCCACCTTCAAGACTGAATTTTAACAAGAGAATGTCACTAGAATATGATGCTAGTCATGAAGAAGTGCTGAGGAAAAGTTTAGGAGTCACAATATTGTATAATTCTGCCACCGAGTTAAGTGAAATACTGCAACAAAACAAAAATCAGGGTCAAGTCAAAAGAACCATTGACATCTTTTCCATTTTGCTTGCTGCTACCAAATTTTTTTTTCAGACATTTCGAACAGGAAGGGCTAAGCATAGCCTTCACCAACCTCTTTGGTACGAGATCTTTTTTAACAAATGAAATCGAATCGGATTGAAGGGAAAAAAGAGGTTCCAGCAGCACTTCAGGGTGGATTGGTGGACACATCGATTGGATGGTGGTGATGCTTTGGTGGTGATGGGTATGGTGTTGATTGCTGTGGTGGTGATTTTGATGATGGTGGTGACGTAGACAATGACGACTATTTTATAGAATGCTTTTGCACAGGTGATATACCGTTTTGATGTACGGCATATGAATCAACCTGAGTTGGCAAAAAAAAGAGGAAAAATAGAAAAAATGGCATCATCTCCACTCCCAATTTAATGTTATTTATGTCTTCTACCATTTCTGCTTCCCTCTTCCCCCCCCCCCATCTCTCTCTCTCTCTCTCTCTCTCTCTCTCCCAAGTTTTTCTGGGTTTCTCTTTTTCGTTCCCCAATACGTCCCAAATTCTCATTTCCTCAGCTTCAGCTATGATTTACACCTCCGATTATCCATCCTTCCTGCTACCAGTCCATTTTATTGTTTTTCAGCGTTACAAGATTAGTGTTTACGGTTCCATAAAATTTCATATGTCTTCCTGCAAGAATCTGTTCTCCTCCATGCACAGTGAGGGGATCAGCATATTTTATTGTACCTATCACCGTACGATTTCACCTTACCGTTCATGAATACTGTATATTTCAATATTTTTCTTGCTGTTACCAAACTATTTTAGTCCCTCTGTATCATGACCATTTGTTCTTCTTGAGTCCGATTATACCGGTGTTTTTTTTTCACCCTTTTTTACAGCGTTCAAAGATAAGTGTGTACAGTCGAATGTGGGAGTTCATGAGTTCATGTCGTCCCGTAAGCATGTGTTCACGTCCACTTACGAGGAGGGCATCGAGCGGGTACGAACGTCGAAGGGCAAGTACGCCTTTCTGCTGGAGAGTGACAAGAACGACTACATCAACGAACGGCTTCCCTGCGACACCATGAAGATTGGACATAACCTAAACTCCAATGGGTACGGCGTGGCCACCCCTCCACACTCGCCGCTTAAGTGAGTACAGAAAATGTCATAGCTAGAATGTTGTTTGACCTGTTCAGCTCAGGAACATAATTTTGCTATAGTCATGCATGGGGAAGACCTCTGATACAGAACTGGTTATTGAGGGATGTGTCTGACACTTCTAGCTCGAAAAGTTTCTCCTAGGCTGGATAAATTTGAAGAGTAAAATGAACACTCCCCTGCTACACTATGAAAAATCGGACTTAACCTGGACCTGGGTACACAGAAGTACTTAAGGCGACAGACTTACCTAAGGCCCCATATGGAATGCCTCAGACCTATTTCACTCATGCACAGGCGCCGAATTTACTATGGTCGTGAAATTGGGGCTGGGTGAGGGGGTATCGCTGGTGTCATGGCGTATTTGCCTACAGCCGAATGAAGCCTAACGAGTCTCATGTATTTCAGAGCAAAGCACGTGTGTAATAAGGATGTTGTAGTGGGATGAAGATGAGCTGTCGATAAATTGCTTTAGCTAGGCGGAGATTTCTGTCCTTTTACAATACAATTATTGTGGTGTGGGAGCCTATATAGTATTTTTTTATGTTGCACGCATGTGCCCCCCTCCCCCCCACACACACAAGTTACCAGATTCTCCATCCCCTACCCACGTCACTCTTTCCTTTTCTTTCATTCTCATCCCCACTCTTACTATTCTGTTCTAATCATCCCCTTTACCTACTGTCCACAGGGAAAGCCTCACTTTGACAATACTGAGCCTGAAGGAGAGTGGAGACCTACTCAGACTAAAAAACAAGTGGTGGTTCGATAATTCGGAATGTGGCAAAGATACGCAGGTTAGCACCCCCCTGTTTGCAGTAATAATAGTAGTGGTATGGCAGTTACTATAATTAATAGTAGTAGCAGTAGTAGGTATAGTAGTATTATCCCTTGAAAACTTTTCTGTTTGAAATCTGTCAAAATGGTGATTTTAGGCTTAAACGCGTTACAAGCATGTGCAAGAGTTGCCCTACCGGTATAATGTCTTAAGTACCAGGTTCGTTTTCGTTTTCGTTTTCTTTTTTAAAGGCTCCAACATGCTTGCATGCGTCGGCCTTGATCACCTAATGGCGGCTCTCCATGCTGCACGATCCATTGCAGCCTCCCTGTTCAGTCCCTTAACCCTGAGGTCACACTTAATGACCTCGTCCCATGTCTTTCTCGGTCTACCCCTCATAACCCCACCGCCAATATTAACACTTCTCACCTTCCTCACCCAATTATCATCCCCGATTCTCACCACATCTCCAAACCATCTCAATCTACCTCTCCTCATCACAGCACCAATAGACTCCAGTCCCATCCTACCTCTCAACTCTTCCATCGTAAACCCAGCCCCACCAGGCCTTGGATGCAGGGACGCCCTTCACATCCACCTAATCATTGTCATTTCTGTACGTCTGAGCCGGCGAATATCTTCCTTCTTCACTGCCCAGGTCTCACTACCATACAGCATTACACTTCTAACACATGCTGCATACAAAGACCCCTTAGCACGTAGGGAGAGTCCTCTCAATGTCAGGAGAGGCAAGAGCTCCCTGAACTTCTTCCAACCACTTCTCACCCTAGCAACAGAGCTAGCTCCAGCCCCCCCTCCAGCACACAACCTGTCTCCCAAATAACAAAACTCTTCCACACATTCATGAGATTCGCCAGCAAGTTCAATCCTTTCACATCTGACAATCTCCACCTGCTCTCCCCGACACGCTGTACAAATAAAATCAGCATTATCTCGCAGTCTACCTCTGATACCACTACATCTCTTATGCACCTATTTATCACAAACATCGCACAGGATGGAACTACTTCCCACACCCTTGTGGCAAACTGAACATGGCCACTCTCCCTCGTCTTTGACAGTACCGCCACCAACCCTAGATATCATCACTTTTGTTTTATCTGCATTTACCCTTAAACCCTTGTGCCCCATACCATCTCTCCACTTCCTAAACCTTTCCTCCGCCTCCCTTTCGTTCTCTGCAATCAACACCAAATCATCAGCATACAACTCCTCCCACGTATATATATATATATTGTTACATAGCCATCAACCTTTGTCTAATTTTAACGTACCGTATGCTGCATGTTTGATTACGAGCGTGTTCTGCCTCAGTCCCCCCTTCTACTGTTATAGTAGAGTAAGTCGTCCTTTCTGTTGTTCAGAGCAGGATTGTCAGCTCTTTGTCCCCTATGGCTTCATTTGCGCGTCCTTCTTACCAGTTGTATCAAGCTCTGCTGGCCCCTATATAATGAGCTCAGTCTCTGCATCATTGCCATTTAGATCTACTCCTCATTTTGTTCACATCTCTGTCCTCCCCTGTACAGTTATTATTGTGAGTGCTCAGGAAGTCTCCAACCATCTAGCAGCTGTGTAATTTGAGTATAAGTGTTATTGCATTTTGTTCTTGTACTGTATAGCATAAGGTGTTAATTTGTAGGCCTAGTGAGGTTTTTGTGATTCATGTAAGGTTCTTATTGTCAGCAATTATTAATAATAGTTTGTATCTGTAATAATTTATCTTGCATTAACTGAACATTACCCAGTGTATTTTCATTTTATCAGGGCTGACTTAGGTAAATTTACTCTTGCTAATTTCGTGTTAATAGAGGCTATTGCAGTTAACCATATATTTAACCTGTTTTTTGCCATTACATTATCCTTGAGTCCTGAATGTTTTGTTGTTAGTTTGAGCATTAAACTTTAACTTGTAATTTTACCTAACTCTTTTGTTTTGAACCTGGAACTTTACGGGACAGTAGTGATTTTTAGTATTCTCACTTGGAGTGTACATTATCTTTCTCTGTTCCGTAACATAAATTTGGCGACCTCTTATCAGGATATTCAGGATATTATCATAAGGACATTGCTTGATATTTTGTGACTGTGATTTATTCATGATGTCTACTATTACTACGCTTGATGAAGCCAAAGATTTTTTGTCAAATGTGCAAACAGTGTGTGATGTAGAAAACAGAACAAAGAATGAACTTAAGCTTGTTGCTCAACAATTGGGAATTGCAGTTCACTATCATCATTCTAAAGATCAAATTGTTGACATGATTAATGAAAGCTTGTTTAATGTAACTCCTCCAAATGAGCAAACGCAGATTGAATTAGCTAAGTTACAGCTAGCCCTGCAGGAGGCTCGTGTGAAGGAAGCTGAATTTCAAGCACGTGCTAAGGAGGCTGAGTCTCAGGCTAAGGAGGCGGAGTCTCATGCTAAGGAGGCTGAGTTTCAGGCTCATGCTAAGGAGGCTGAGGCACAAGTTGAAATTGCTAGGATTCAGGCAGACCATTAGTATCGCATGAAACAAGGTGGAACTGGATCATCTAGCTCTGATGATTTTGATGTGGCTAAAAATGTTAAACTTGTCCCTCCTTTTAATGAATCTGATTTAACAAAGTATTTTCAGTTGTTTGAGAGGGTAGCTACAGGTTTTAATTGGCCCAAACAGTATTGGCCAGTACTCCTTCAAACTGTTCTCACCGGTAAAGCTCAAGTAACTTATGCATCTTTGCCTCAGGATCAATCTGATAATTATGATGTAGTTAAGAGCTTGATTCTTAAGGCCTATGAGCTTGTTCCTGAAGCTTATAGAGTAAAATTTAGGACAACTTATAAGCAAGATAAGCAATCCCATGTTGAGTATGCAAAAATCAAAGAAGATCTGTTAGAGCAGTGGTTAAATTCTAAGAATGTGGATTCTGATTTTGGTAAATTTAAGCAGATGATTTTGCTGGAGGACTTCAAGAGGTGTATTTATAAAGATGTAAGCCTATATCTTGATGAGAAAAGAACAGATAATTTGTCTGATGCTGCAGTTTTAACTGATGAATATGTTCTCACTCACAAGAGATATTCTAAAGAAAAAGGGAAAGCTGAGAGTAAGTACGTTGCCTCTACTCAGAGTACAGGTAACAGGAAAGAGAATAAAGATGATGTTTCTCAGGAAGTAAATACCAGCTTCACCTCTAGATTTCAGAAAAGTAAATGTACTTATTGTAGTAAGCTTGGTCATACTACGGAGAAATGTTTCAGGAGAAAGCGTGATGTGAACAAAAAGGAGTCTTTAAATATTCATTCAATTGGTCTAGTGTCCACCCTTGAGAGTTCCCATAATTCTTTAACTGAGTTAACTGAACCTGCTTTGAGGGGTAACTTAAATTCTCATGATGGAGCTCCTCTTTTGAGCAGTAACGTGGGTGACACTCTCAAGAGTTCATGTGCTAATTTCCTGTCTGATGGTTTTGTCAGTCCTCTGGACAGTAATGACAGGAAATCAGTTCAAATATATCGTGATACAGGTGCTTGCCAATCCCTTATGCTGACCAGTGTTCTAGGCTCTAATGTTAATTCCTCTGATGAAACTGTAATCTTACATGGTGTAGGGAATAATTACTTCTCTGTCCCTCTGTGCAGAGTGAATTTAGAGTCTGGTTTTGTTAATGGTTCCGTTATGGTTGGGTTGGTTGAGACACTCCCAATGTCAGGTGTAACTTTCTTACTTGGAAATGATATTGGTGGAAGTCAGGTGTGTCCAGCTCCTCAGTTGTCTGATGAGCCAGTGGCTGCGACCCATGATTGTGATGTCCCTGATGTGTTCCCTGCATGTGCTGTCACTAGGGCTAAGTCTAAAGTTACTGGTGATTTAGAGGATAATGATGATGATGATGTTATCCTAGCTGACACTTTTCTTGCTGATTTGGACCACTCACCAGATGAGGCAGTACCCCATAGTGTTGATAATTTGTCTCGTCGAGTTGGTTGAGTTGCAGGTTGCTGACCCTGAGTTGAAAGGTCTAGCTAACTCTGCTTACAGTGAAGAAGAGTCAGCCGGTGCTTCTACTTGTTATTATGTAAAGTCAGGAGTACTTATGAGGAAGTGGAGACCCCCAACAGCATCAGCCGACTGTGAATGGGAGGTTGTAGATCAAGTTGTCATCCCTCGTGTTTGTAGGCAGGATATCATTAGAGTGGGTCATGATTCCAGTTTGGCAGGACACCTTGGAGTGAGGAAGACTGTGGCACGCATTTTGAAACACTTCTACTGGCCAGGTATCTTCAGAGATGTTTCCTGGTATTATAAGTCTTGTCACACCTGTCAAGTTGTGGGGAAGTGTAATCAGACCGAAAAGGTTGCACCTCTAGTTCCCATTCCTCCTTTTGAGGCGCCATTCACCCGTGTGTTGGTGGATATTGTGGGCCCTCTTCCTAAGACTTCTTCAGGATTTTCTTATGTGTTGACCCTGATTGATATGGCTACTCGTTATCCTGAAGCCATTCCACTTAGAAATATCTCAGCAAAGAGCGTGGTTAAGGAAATGCTAGGGTTCTTCACAAAGTTTGGTCTGCCCAAGGAGGTACAGTCAGACCGGGAAAGTAATTTCATGTCAAATGTTTTCAAGCAGTCTCTGAAAGAGTTGGGCATCACCCAGATCACGTCTTCAGCTTACCATCCCCAGACCCAAGAAGCGTTGGAGAGATATCATCAAACACTCAAATCGATGCTCAAGAAATACTGTTTGGAACATCAGAAAGACTGGGACAAAGGTCTTCCATTCGTTGTATTTGCCGCAAGAAAATCTCCAAATGAATCACTGGGCTTCTCACCTTTTGAACTACTGTTTGGCCATGAAGTAAGAGGACCCCTTAAGCTACTCAAGGAATGCTGGCTGTCGGAGGAAGATGACGTCAACCTGCTGGAGTATGTGATGAAGTTCAAAGAATGGCTGTCCACTGCTTTACAGCTGGCGAGAGAGAATTTAGGAGCTGCTCAGGAGAAGATGAAGACTTGGTATGATAAGAAGTCCAGGTTACGCCACTTTCAGCCAGGAGATCAGGTTTTGATTCTTCTACCAGTTCATGGGCAACCTCTTCAAGCCAAGTTTAGTGGTCCTTATTTCGTGGAGAAGAAACTCAGTGATGTCAACTATGTCATCGCCACACCAGATCGTAGAAAGAGCAAGCAACTATGTCACATCAACATGCTAAAGTTATATCACAGGCGGGACGAAAATAATCCAGTCTGCACTGTAGCTGTTCCACCCGAGTCTGCAAGTGAAGTTCTCCCATGCAGTATGAGCCTGAGTGATAGTTTGGGGAAGAATCCTGATATCATGAATGATCTCCAGACTAAGCTTTCTCATCTACCTCCCGAGGAAAGGCAGGAGTTTTCTGCATTACTGCAGGAGTACCCACAAGTGTTCCGTGTCACTCCAGGAAGAACCACTGTGTTGATGCATGATGTCGATGTTGGAGACGCAAAGCCAATTAAATTGCCTCCTTACCGTGTGAACCCAGTGAAAGTTCCTCTCATCCAGAAGGAGCTTGGCTACCTGTTGGACCACAAGATGATTGAGCCATGTCAGAGCGAGTGGAGTTCTCCTGTCACTCTAGTCCCTAAGCCAGGTGGGTCACAGCAGCTTTGCATCGACTACAGACGTGTTAATCAGATAACCAAAACAGACACTTACCCTCTCCCTCGTGTGGAAGATTGCATAGACAAGATCGGAAAGGCTAGGTACATAAGTAAGTTTGATTTGTTAAAGGGATACTGGCAAGTACCTATGACTGAACGTGCTAGGGAGATCTCATGTTTTGTAACACTAGGAAAGACTTTTGCATGTTCTGTAATGCCATATGGTATGAAGAATGCACCAGCCACATTTCAGAAGCTCATGAATGTTGTAACAGAGGGTTTGGCAGGGTGTGTTGTTTATATTGATGATGTATTAATCTTCAGTGACAACTGGAAAGATCACCTATGCCATGTCAGTAAATTTCTTGAGCATTTGGTTCAGGCTAATCTTGTAGCTAATTTATCAAAGTGTGAGTTTGGTCAAGCTAAAGTTCAGTACCTTGGGTACGTAATTGGTGATGGACATGTTGCACCACCAGCAGCTAAGGTTCAGGTTATAAGTGATCTTCCTAGACCTAAAAGTAGGAAAGAGCTACAAAGAATTTTGGGAATGGTAGGTTATTACCGGAGATTTGTTCTTAACTTTTCAATTCTTGTATCACCACTTACAGACCTACTGAAAAAGGGAGTTAAATTTGTCTGGACCGATAACTGTGAATCCTCTTTCAAGAAACTTAAAGCTATCCTATTAAGTCAGCCAGTGCTCGCTACTCCAAATTTTGCTAAGCCTTTTAAGATGGCTGTTGATGCAAGTGATACAGGAGCTGGGGCTGTTTTGCTGCAAGAGGATGATCAGGGTATTGAACACCCTGTATCTTATTACAGTAAGAAGTTCACTCCACCTCAAAAGAACTACTCAACTATTGAGAAAGAGCTTTTGGCCTTGATTTTGGGTTTACAGCATTTTTCATTTTGTGTTCTGGTTTTGACCCCATAGTCATTTATACCGATCATAACCCACTGAAATTCCTTAGTAAGTTTAAAGATAAAAATCAGAGATTGACAAGATGGAGTCTACTTCTTCAGGAGTATTCATTAGACATACAACATGTCAAGGGGAAAGAAAATGTTATTGCAGATTGCTTATCTAGACTTTAGACAGATTGTTTTTAGAGTAATAAGAAATTTCCTTTGTAAATTTCTTTTTCTTTGTGGGGAGGTGTTACATAGCCTATGATTTCATCATCCTTTGTGTAATTTTAACGTACCGTATGCTGCATGTTTGATCACGAGCGTGTTCTGCCTCAGTCCCCCCTTCTACCGTTATAGTAGAGTAAGTCGTCCTTTCTGTTGTTCAGAGCAGGATTGTCAGCTCTTTGTCCCCTATGGCTTCATTTGCGCGTCCTTCTTACCAGTTGTATCAAGCTCTGCTGGCCCCTATATAATGAGCTCAGTCTCTGCATCATTGCCACTTAGATCTACTCCTCATTTTGTTCACATCTCTGTCCTCCCCTGTACAGTTATTATTGTGAGTGCTCAGGAAGTCTCCAACCATCTAGCAGCTGTGTAATTTGAGTATAAGTGTTATTGCATTTTGTTCTTGTACTGTATAGCATAAGTTGTTAATTTGTAGGCCTCGTGAGGTTTTTGTGATTCATGTAAGGTTCTTATTGTCAGCAATTATTAATAATAGTTTGTATCTGTAATAATTTATCTTGCATTAACTGAGCATTACCCAGTGTATTTTCATTTTATCAGGGCTGACTTAGGTAAATTTACTCTTGCTAATTTCGTGTTAATAGAGGCTATTGCAGTTAACCATATATTTAACCTGTTTTTTGTCATTACATTATCCTTATGAGTCCTGAATGTTTTGTTGTTAGTTGGAGCATTAAACTTTAACTTGTAATTTTACCTAACTCTTTTGTTTTGAATCTGGAACTTTACGGGACAGTAGTGATTTTTTAGTATTCTCACTTGGAGTGTACATTATCTTTCTCTGTTCCGTAACAATATATATATACATATATATATATATATATACAATTGTTTGTATGTACAGTATATTCATATACAAAAGTATGTGTGTATATGTATATGTGTGTACGGTTTATGTATTGATGTTACATCCCTGCTATCTTCATGTTTGCCTTCATCTGTCAACCCCTTCAGTGCTAGGACATTGTTATTTTCGTGCCACCACCAGCAGCTTTTATTTCGTTGAGGGTACTTTTCATACCGAAGAACTTCAGTGAAGACAAGACTACCCGTCATCTGTGAGCCAGGTAGACTGTAATAATACTGTTAGATGAAAGCTTGACTATTGTGTATCTATCATGGATGACTTCCAATGCTGCCTGAGTGACATGTGAACTCATGTTGTGACTCTAAACAACTTTTATTAATAGCTTTTCCCTCTGCAACCAATACTTTCTGGGATTTGAGTTTTCGACACAGACATATACAGATACATTTCGAACAAAAATAATGACCAAGGACTTCGTCTGCCTGGCTCAGAAAGGTTGTACCAGTGTTCGTCTGACAAGGTTACAAAGATGGTTTCTGTTGTTGTTGTTATGGTTGTTATAGAGAAGATTTGTTAGGCAGGTAAGTTCTCCCTTCAGGTTTAATTTTGTTGTGGTGATTTTTTGTTTAAATGTGTCTAGGATTCCCTTGGTGTTGTGGTTGTTGACGACTTTTTCCCCTTATGTGACCGAGTATTCCCATGGTTGTATTCCAGAAAAGACTGTGACTTTGCAAGAAATATCTTCCCTGATACGCTTACGTAACCGATAGTCAGTTAGTATTCTTCCCAGTATCCCAAACTGGCACAGACTGGGTCATACCCGCTTACAGTAATGTGTGTAGAGCTGTCATGTGCTCTGCTAAACACTGTCAGAGAAACTATTACATCGGGTCTTATTGGAAACAGAATGAGAAGAATTAAAGAAAAATTAATGTTGTAAGCATGTTTTGTCCACCAAATTTCTAGATCATCATTCCCATTCCCTTGCGCACTGTGCACATTTCCATACCCCTCTAACATTCATTTTTGGAGGATATTTTAAAATCTAATTTGACTGCAGCAGTACCACTAATTCTACAACACCTATTTCCACAGGCTATACTTTTCCTTCGTCGGCTCTTTTGCCCATCTAACTTCCAATCCATCCCTCACTTTCTTTTGCTCACAACTCAAATTTCATTACCCGACTTTCGATGTTTCACGACTAAGTGCAGGTCACATGATTGACGAACGTGCTTGTTCTGTGCTTCATGGTGCTCTCTCTCTCTCTCTCTCTCTCCTGCTGGCTTCGGCTGGAGGAATTTCTGAATGTGGACAGCTTCTCACTTTGTTTTTTAGCCTTCACCTCATAGTACTACCATAATTACCATAGTTATAATCTTTATTGTGACATATTGCCTTGAACGGTTCAGTAGATCCGTTGCTGTTTGATTTCCCTTGTACTCTCTCTCTCTCTCTCTCTCTCTCTCTCTCTCTCTCTTTGTGTGTGTGTGTTTGTGTGTGTGTAAAACTGAAAGCCCTTTCTTTATCACAGTATACCCACACCAGCACCTTGACTCTGAGCAAAATAGCAGGCATCTTTTACATCCTGACTGGAGGCCTGGCACTGTCAATGGTCGTGGCCATCATAGAGTTTTGCTACAAATCGAAAATGGACGCCAGCCGAGCCAAGGTAAGTAATGGCAATGAGTTTTAGCTACTTGTTAAAAATGAGCGGGCGAGGGTGTATGCATACCCTAAGAATATGAGAGTCGGTGAGGGGATGTTTCTGATTTTTAAGGTGCTAGGTGGTGCGTTAAACCATTACAATCGGGGTGACAACCTAACATAGGTTCAGTCTCCAAGATTTGACTGAAGGCTTTTCAATGAAGGGGAGTATGGTGGTCATGTGCCCGTAAATGCCTTGGACTACGGCAGCCTTGCTTAAAGCCCCAACCCTGCATTAGCCTGCATTTCATATTACATGATGGAGTCATATATGATGTCAAGAAGTCATGCAAGTTCTCCCTTTGCCAGTTGCATAAGAAAATGTTATAGTACAGTGAGGACTTTTCCGTACCCTTCACCCCGTAAGTTTTAATAATACAGCTATAGCTACTCATATGTCATAGATATGTTTAAGAGTAGTACAACATTTTTGCTCACAACTGGGACTGTAAGTTAGGGGAAACTGACAGTTTAGCCTAATACACAGCGAACAACATGAAAGGCATTTTTTAGTTATTTAATGTGGACAAATTGAGTGTCAGAGAAGGAGACTGAGAAAAAGGATGTAATGTTCAAGAGCTTATATTAATTTGCGTGAGTGAAAGAATAAGGGACCAGTATGGATTTTTTTTTGTTTTTCAGTTCTTCCGTGGTTATTTTACTGAAAGTAATGAATACGTAGAAGCTTTTTAAGCTTCTCATAATGGCTTCCTACAAAAGAGGCACTTTCTGAAGGTGTGTATATATATATATATATATATATATATATATATATATATATATATATACACAAGGTGTGTCAGAAAAGTTCCAGGACTGATGTTACAAAAGATATATTTAAAATCCAAACTACAAACTGTGAGTTGTCCCCTTTGAAGTAATCCCCCTGGAGTCTAACGCACTTTCCCATCCTTCTCTGCCACGCCTCCATGCACTCCTGGAAGGATTCTTCCGGGGTCCTCCGCAGCTCTGTCGTCACGGCCATCTTGATGTCTTCCATGTCTTCAAAACGGGTCCCCTTGATGACCCCCTTGAGCTTGGGGAAGAGGAAAAAATCACACGGAGCCAGGTCAGGTGAGTAGGGAGGTTGCTCGGCGATGTTCTTCTCGGCCAGGAACTGTCGGATGCTCAGGGCACTGTGAGGAGGCACGTTGTCATGGTGAAGCAGCCACGAGTTGTCCTGCCACAACTCTCGCCTCTTCTCGCAAACTGAATGAAGCAAACGCTACAGGATCTCTTTGTAGGCGTGCTGGTTAATCGTCTGGCCCTGTGGCAAGAACTTGGTGTGGACGATGCCCCTCACATCGAAGAATGCGATCAACATGACTTTGACTTTGGACTTCGACTGTCTTGCTTTCTTCGGCCTTGGCAACATTGGACTCTTCCACTTAAGGCTCTGGCGTTTGGTCTCCTGGTCGTACTCAAAGATTCATGACTCATCACCGGTGGTGACTCTCCCTAGCAAGTCTGGTTCGGTTTCAAGACGCTCGAGGATGTCCTGACACAGCTGCATGTATAGGACTACATAATAGATAGATAGATAAATAGATAGATAGAGAGATAGATAGAGAGACAGATAGAAGCAGGAAGTCAAATGATGAGAAGGTGTTGTGTTTGCGAGAAGCGAGCAGCGCTAAACGCTTACACGGAGGAAAGCTGACGACAGCGGCCAGTAAGGAGATGATGCAGTTAGCTGTCAGCAGTCCTCTCGTGAGAAAGTTCTGTTGCCATGAGGAACATACATGACACACACACCCTACTACACCAGATTTTAGGAAAGAGAGTTTAGAAGGAGACAAGCGACCCTGGAGAGAGGTCGAGACGGAGATTAGCCTTAGAACAGAGAGAGAGAGAGAGATAGCGAGACAGGGAGGTAGCTACCCAGGACTTATACTATTATACCTGTTTAATATTTCCAAGACAAATAAAAATAGTCCCATACTATTCTTTACCTCTCCCGTCACTACATGACATCTGGTGGGGAAACTACTACAAGATATAAAAGCCGCTCGACCACAAGTCTAAAATATACTTCTCTACAAGTAACTACAAAGTCTTTATGACATTTGGTAGCAGCGATCGTATACGAACCTCGTCTACTTATCAACATTAAATTCCTACAAAATATTAAGATTGACAACAACCAACAATATCAGCTCCTGCCCCCTCCGTCTCCCAGATCATTACGCTGATGCAGAGGTCAAGAGATCACTCGACGCCTTGCAAGTAGCTTAACAACAAACCAGCAAATCTGCGGACATCGTCTCCGAATTAAAAGCAAATTTCTACAAAAGCAACCGAGACTACAAGATTAGCTTCAGTTCTACAAAGTCTACAGCCATCTACAATCAACTACAGCCATCTACAATCAACTACAATTAACAACTCTACGTCGTCTGTATAATCTTCTACACGCACCTACAAGAAGTGGCAGTCTTCATCCCACAACGAGTAAATCACAAGAAAAAAGGACCAAGAATACATCAAGAAAGAAAGAAAACAAACAAACAAACGAAGAGTGAGAGACGACTCACAACTCATAACCACCAGACCTCACCCTCCTCTCTCTGCTACATCCACCAAACCCCCAACGCTTACGCAGGTGTGAAGAGGTCAATGCACGCAGCAAAACACCAAGTCCATATTTACAACTCATCTTACTCACTCGTCTTCACTCAAGTTACTCATCGCTACTCATTCACTCACCACAGCTACCAGTGTGGGAAGCCGACGTCACCATGTGCTGAGATGACATCACAACGCGAGTCTGCCATGCCAAGCAACGTGTGACTGACACCAGGCACTTCTCACCCACTACTCATTACTCATTATTCACATAGCTCCTACTCATATTCACTTATTTTCACAGTTAAGTTGGAAATTCGACGTTCTATGTTGAGGTTTGCCTGGGACAGCCGTTAACCACTACAAATACCAGGCCATGGAGTTTCCTGAGTAATATCGTCCATCAACACACCACTAGAATTATCAAGAGATCTTCAATCAAACCTGTATTTTCTTCCGAGATCGACTTTTGTATCGACACACCTCTACGATCTGTATCAAGTGGGTAAAATTATACTTGCTCATTTCTTCTCAGTGCTAAAATTAGCTATATTCAACCTATTTACTCATCTAGTTTGCTAGGACATAAATAAACAAGAGGCGTATTTCATAACATCATATCTTAATGACAGGAATATTTTCGCAACCACCCACGTTAATACCAGATGACACACAAATTGCCACAACATCAGACTCACAATTAAGAGACAGCCCACCCATTGTACAACCCACACCACACGTTATAGATAAGGAAACAAATACGGGAGTTTCGGATGATGAGTGGGAAACCCCTTCAGACGTTGAGAGTATCGACTTCGCAGCTGCCTTAAATACGTATGCCAATATACTTAACAGGGTTCACCGGTCCGGTCATACATATTCTACCATTCCCTCACATAACGATAAACTCGTACAAGTTGAATTAACAGGGCAATCATTAAATATGAATCAAGAAACAAATACTGCTGATCTAAAAACCACACCTCACGTTTTTGTGTATCACGAGGATAAGACTGCCCCAAAATTCTCTGGCACAGACAAGGATCGCATTGATGTCATTTCATTAATCAGTCAGTGCGAACAAATGTTCATCAAGCGCCACATACTAGATGAACAAGAGAAAATTGCTATTTTTTCATCTTGCATAAGCCAGGAAAGATGTCCAGCAAGCAATTTATTGCTCTCCGATAAGCTACATCGTGCTAGGACATATGATGAATTTAAAACTGAATTTCTGAAGAAATTTTCTGGAGGTATGAACTTCTTGCCAGGTATAATTCCAGAATTACATAAAATTGTAGATCTTGTAAGGGAGCACACTACAAACCATGTGCTCAGTGAAATAACTGCTGATGTCTCCACAATCAAGAGAACCCTATTAGCTACTCTGGAGAATTCTAAGTGGATAACAGATGATGGAAAGATGTCCCCAGACCTCGTCGTGGACATCATTGGTTATGTAGCTGCCTTGTGTAAATTACCTGATAGAACCCTGAAGATCGCCAAAACAATTGCGTACACCCCGGGAATGTGCTTACTAGACTTAATGAACGAGGTAGAGATGCAGTGCAGTAAAGCAGGTGTGGTCGACACACATGCACATTCTGGTAGAATCAGGGTACCTGAGACAGTATCAGCTGTGAAAACATCAACACCGACCCCAAACAGAGAACAAAATCGATCGCGACCTGAAATGAGGCAGCCCAAACAACCAAAGACGCCTAGACCTCGTTCCCACACGCCTTCCTACAGGCAGTTTCATAAGTTTTCGCGCAGCCCGAGCAGGTCTCGCGCTATAAACAACACTTTTTATGGGAAATCACCTCGTAGGTCACAGTCAAGGGATAGGTCCATTCTGTGTCATTACTGTGCAAAACCAGGACACACAAGGTATGAATGCTTTATCAAGGCAAAAGAGGATAATCAAAAGACACAAGGGTTTGGTCCTTACTGTAGGCATCATAGATACCAAGGGCACTGGACTAGTGATTGCAAAACAGTAGAAAAAATTGTGTCTATGTTCAAATCGGGGAAGACCAAGTCATGACAAAAAACGAACAAACGTAAAGAAGAACAAGGTTAAACTTCACATAGGAGGCATGTTGGGAAATGAGTGTATCTTGATACCAGCTGTATGTGAGGATCAAAACGTTTCCTTATTTTTAGATACAGGCTCTCCAGTGAACTTAATAACACATGAAGAACTAAATAGAATTCTTAAAAATAAAAAGAAAGTAACTTTTCTGGATGAAGCTGATTTAGAATTAAACACAGTAGATGGTCAAGAGATTACAGTAAAAGGTATGATAAGATTAAATCTCAGTTTCACAGAAACTACAAGACCATTCTCTGCATTGTTCTATATCGTTGAAAACTTAGCAATTAAAGCTCATATGTTACTGGGCTTAAGATCCATGAGAACTGAGAACATAACTATACTCCCACAAATGAATGGAATAGACTTTGACAATGAATTCATAGAGGAAATACTTTCAGAGCCCTCACCGATTGGTAGAAGAGAGCCAAAAAGAATTGGTAATATTAAAGGCTTTAACAAGCATACACAAACAGATGAGTGTATAGATCCACTTACACCAGCAACCCCATCCTCCAGAATTAGTGACCCAGCTAACAGTACTGATTTATCAATTTTTCCAGCCCATCTCACTAATGATTTGGTTATACCACCTAATTCATACATGAAGGTTACCATAAAGAGCAAATTACGGAATAGTACTGTTCTTGTCTTAGAAGAATTATGTAAAGTAAAGGGATTGTCAGTAGAAAACGCATTATGTCATACGAACGACGAAGGGCTAACTCAGATATTCATTATTAATCACATGAATGGGGAAGTTCAGTTGAAGAAGGGAACTTGCATAGTCAATATTGAAAAATGTTTAGCCCCTGTGAAGGAAATAAATATTGGTGGAGTAACAAGTGAGATAAAATCTACGGATAGAGAAAGAATAAAAGAGAATTTAATTCACTCAGGTGAATTTGACGAAGAAAATGATTTGTTAACCCTGCTGGAAACACACAGGGACACCGTAGCCTTGCCCGGAGAACAATTAGGGTGTACTAACTTGATTAATCACATGATTAATGTGCACCCAGAAACACCACCAATTTTCGTACCAGCTTATCGCATACCACACTCCCAACGTACACTTGCAAATCAGTATGTCGATGAAATGTTAAAGCTTGGAATTATTGAGCCTTCAGTTTCTCCGTGGAACGCTCCCCTTTTCTTTGTGCCCAAGAGAAATGGAGAAATGCGTGCGGTAGTAGATTACCGTAAACTAAATAATCACACAATCCCTGACAGATTTCCCATGCCATTGCTAAGTGATGTTCTACAGAATATTGGTCCTGAGAATAATATATTCTCGACCATCGATCTCCTAAACGGATACTATCAGATTCCGGTATCTCAGGAGTCACGTAAATACACTGCCTTTTCAACAAACAGAGGCCATTATCAATATACAAGAATGCCAATGGGACTGAGGACAGCCCCGGTACGTTCCAGCGTCTTATGAATTACGTATTGTCCGGAATTTTAGGACAAGGAATATTTGTTTATCTTGACGATATTATTATCGCAACGAAGAATATTAAGGATCATCTCAGGAAATTAGACTTACTCTTACAAAAGCTTAGTGATGCTGGATTAAAAATTAAACTTTCTAAATGCAAATTTTGCTTTAAGGAAATAAATTTCTTAGGCCACAAATTAAGTTCTGATGGTATTCATACCACTGATGACAAAATACAGGCAGTGAGAGATTTTCCTGAACCCACTACGACTGACGAAGTTAGACAATTTTTAGGTCTGGCTGGGTACTATAGGTCCTTCGTACCACAGTTCTCTCATATAGCCTTCCCTCTATTCCAACTACTCAAAAAAGATGCTGTATTCCAATGGGAAGAAGAACAAAAAAGGGCATTTAACAATCTAAAAATTAAACTAACGAATGCACCTTGTTTAGCATATCCAGATTACACGAAATCATTTCTTATTTGTACAGACGCATCAGTTAAAGGATTAGGGGCTGTACTGATGCAGGAAGATAAAAGAGGAAAGAATCAACCAATTGCATTTGCCAGCAGACAGACAAGAGGTGCGGAGAAAAATTATAGCACTACAGACTTAGAGGCACTTGCAGTGATTTTTGCATTACAAAAGTTTCGAGATTTGGTATATGGTTACGAAATCCACTTATTCACCGACCATAAACCACTGGTGGGTATGTTTAAAGAAAAACTCCTTTCTGGGAGGAGAGCAAGATGGAAATGTACAGTTGAAAACTACAATGTACAAATACATTATATACAAGGTAAAATGAATATAGTAGCTGACGCATTATCTAGGAACCCGAACACAATTCAGGTCGCGGCGTTAGATCTCAAAGGAAATATCCCAAACCACGAGGATATCGCAAAGGCACAAAGACTTGACCCAGTATGGTCAAAAGTAATATACAAGTTAGAAAGTGGAGATGACATACAATTACCCAAACTGCATGTCCCACTTGAACAATTCACAATGGTCAATAATACATTATACAAAATTAACTCTAAACAACCAAAACGCCAAAGAAATACTAACCAGTTGGTAGTACCTAATGACATGATACCCCAAGTATTACGAATGATACACGACAGCCCACATGCAGGACACCCTGGAAAGGATAAGACATTCAACCAAGCCCAGCTATTATATTACTGGCCTTCATTACGAAGAGATATAAACAATCATATAGACAGATGCGAATCATGTGCGAAACACAAAGGATACCCAATCACACCTGCACCGATGGGTAATTACCCAGTACCACATCACCCATGGGACGTTGTCGCTGTTGATTTACTCAAGATGCCATTATCATACAATAATAACCTATACTTATTCGTAGCAACGGATCATTTTTCCCGTTATGTCATTTTAGCTCCAATTAAAGATAAGACAGCAGAGACAGTAGCAAAGGCAATAACAGATAATGTAATATGTCGCTTTACTACCCCTAAGGTACTAATAAGTGATAATGGAGGAGAATTTAATTCTGAGATCTTACAAGAAATATGTAAACAATACAACATCAAAAAGGTTAACGTTTTGGCCTATCACCCAGCATCGAATGGGTTGGTAGAGAGACAAAATAAAAAGGTATTAGATGTGCTACGACACATTCTCAGTGAAAATTATGCAAGCTGGGATGATTGGATTCCCAGAGTAGAGGCCTCCATTAATGGGTCTATAAATAAATCCATTGGTGACACACCACATTTCATTATATATGGCACAGATAAAAAATTACCATATGAGCTCCTAGAAGGTGACAGCATGCCTATATACAATTACGATGATTACTCTAAACTCCGTTTACGTGAATTCCAGGACATTCACAAAAGAGTGCAAAAACAATTAACGATGTCCAAGGAAGAAATGACGGAGGCATTTAACAAAAAGGCAAAAGATTCACCTATCAGCTTAGGAGACATTGTTTACGGAGTCATTCATACGAGAGACAATAAATTATCCCCAAAATTTGAGGGCCCATACAGAGTAATTAACATAAAGGCAAACAAAGTTTTAATTAAGTCACTTTCAAGTGGCGAGGAAAAACAAGTTCATATTGACCATTTAAAACGAGTTTCAAGGGAATTATCACATAATTATTCAGCCTCGGATACAACCGAACAGGTGAACGTACCTCAAGAAACCAAGCAAGAACACAACAATGATTACAAAAAGAAATTAAGGTCATATACCAAACAATCGAACATAGGTGCAACTATTCCAATGAAATCTACAGTACATCATTTACGAGAATTAAATATCGATTTAAACTCCTTCTATAAATGAAATAACAGCCAACCGTAACGCACATCATCACTATCATCAACCACAGCTTTATAGGAAATTAATAGATTTTTTTTTTCGGTAGGTTACGATGAAGGGACTTATGCTATGGATTCTCCTATACATAGTAAGGGTATATGCGCACCTAGACCCCAAGCATATAGTACGACAAGGATGCCTCATAGCTCCAACGGCCACGACTACAATCGTCAAGGACGTCATGAGTACTGAAATAAGTCTAGATTACTTGTATGACTTACCTACTTATCAATCATACACACAATCATTTCCACCCACTGCCTGATATGGACTTAAACATGAGCACAAGTATTAAGCTGACTTCACCTAAGTTTGAAACTATGCAGCTGATCAATGAAACAATGAAGCCCTGGGAAGATTTGAGTTTGAGTATGTTCAACCCATATTATGTGTATAGCCAAGCACCTTCTGTCTTTATAATTATCTGCATTGTGGTTGCAGTATTGCTGTTGGCCATGCACAGAATGCATGCAAGAATTGCTAATTTGGAGTCATTGTTTAGTGGGGGGAGAGTTAACATCACAGTTAACCACCCTGAATGAAGTGTATATATTTTGTATATAGTATTAATTATATATAAAAAAAATATATATATATAATAATAATAATAATAATAATAATAATAACACAAAGAAGAATGACCCATATATGACAAACCAGTACCATTATCTTTGAATGAAATATTAATAACTCTTACAATAATCTTAATTTTAAACTATTTTTATTCTTGCATGTATGCAATTCACTATAATAACCCAAGTACATACTGTATTACAGTTAAATAATTTACTTTAATGCATTTATTCCAATATGTATTCAACTTATTTAAAATGTAATATTACTGAATAATCACTATTTACTATGAATAATATATGTATACAATATTCATACAATTATGTTACTTTACAATATTATGTATTTCACTTAATTAGCTTATAAGTTCATTATAATGTGTATGTAGTATGTATTAATATATTATAACTATTAAATGTCGATGGTACGCCATTTTCGCGCGGCCGAGCAAATATAGGACTACATAATAGATAGATAGATAAATAGATAGATAGAGAGATAGATAGAGAGACAGATAGAAGCAGGAAGTCAAATGATGAGAAGGTGTTGTGTTTGCGAGAAGCGAGCAGCGCTAAACGCTTACACGGAGGAAAGCTGACGACAGCGGCCAGTAAGGAGATGATGCAGTTAGCTGTCAGCAGTCCTCTCGTGAGAAAGTTCTGTTGCCATGAGGAACATACGTGACACACACACCCTACTACACCAGATTTTAGGAAAGAGAGTTTAGAAGGAGACAAGCGACCCTGGAGAGAGGTCGAGATGGAGATTAGCCTTAGAACAGAGAGAGAGAGAGATAGCGAGACAGGGAGGTAGCTACCCAGGACTTATACTATTATACCTGTTTAATATTTCCAAGACAAATAAAAATAGTCCCATACTATTCTTTACCTCTCCCGTCACTACATGACATCTGGTGGGGAAACTACTACAAGATATAAAAGCCGCTCGACCACAAGTCTAAAATATACTTCTCTACAAGTAACTACAAAGTCTTTATGACACATGCGCCAATCCTTCTGGTCATCATTCAGCAGCTTCGGCACCATCTTTGCATACACTTTCCGCATACCCAAATCTTCAGTGATAATCTTCCACACGCTGTCCCGGTTCATGCCTAGCTCATTTGCGATCGGTCGAACAGTCAACCGACGATCGCCACGCACAATCTGCCTGACACGCTCAACGTTGGCCTCAGTCCTGCTCGTTGAAGGCCTTCCGCTCCTGGGGTCATCTTCCACATCCTCGCGTCCCTCTTTGAACCTCTTGTACCACTCAAAAACATGTGAGCGTGACATCGTCTCATCTCCGTACACTTGCTGTAGCATTCCCAGTGCTTCAGACGGAGTTTTCCCCAACCGGACCAGAAACTTCAGGTTGGTTCGTTGCTCTGTGCTCATCGCTTGACGACCTGAAACAGAGGACGTGTATACAAAAGCATGTGAAAAAAAAATCAGTGGCTGCAGAGAGCTGAGATCACAGTCATATACTCCCTGGATATTACGTCACACGATGACGCATCCCGCTAATCCCTCTCCCACTCATAGCTCACACAGCACACTCAGTCCTGGAACTTTTATGACACACCTCGTGTGTATATATATATATATATATATATATATATATATATATATATTGTTACATAGCCTATGATTTCATCATCCTTTGTGTAATTTTAACGCACAGTTGCTGCATGTTTGATCACGAGCGTGATCTGCCTCAGTCCCCCCCTTCTACCGTTATAGTAGAGTAAGTCGTTCTCTCTGTTATTCAGAGCGGGATTTTCAGCTCTTTGTCCCCATGGCTTCATTTGCGCGTCCTTCTTACAAGTTGTATCAAGCTCTGCTGGCCCCTATATAATGAGCTCAGTCTCTGCATCATTGCCACTTAGATCTGCTCCTCATTTTGTTCACATCACTGTCCTCCCCTGTACAGTTATTATTATTGTGAGTGCTCAAGAAATCTCCAAACATCTAGCAGCTGTGTGTAATTTGAGTATAAGTGTTATTGCATTTTTTTCTTGTACTGTGTAGCATAAGGTTAATTCTTAGGCCTAGTGAGGTTTTTGATTAATGTTGGGTTGTATGTCAGTCATTTTTGATAATAGTTTGTATCTGTAATAATTTATCTGGCATTCACTGAGTATTATCTGGTATCTCATTTTATCAGGGCTGACTTAGATAAATTTACTCTTGCTAATTTCGTGTTAATAGAGGCTATTGCAGTTAACCATATATTTAACCTGTTTATTTGCCATTACATTATCCTTATGAGTCCTGAATGTTTTGTTGTTAGTTTGAGCATTAAACTTTAACTTGTAATTTTACCTAACTCTTTTGTTTTGAACCTGGAACTTTACGGGACAGTAGTGACTCTTAGTATTCTCACTTAAAGTGTACGTTATCTTTCTCTGTTCCGTAACATAAATTTGGCGACCTCATATCAGGATATTCAGGATATTATCATAAGGATATTGCTCGATATTTTGTGACTGTGATATATTCATGATGGCTACTATTTCTACATTTGATGAAGCCAAAGATTTTTTGTCAAATGTGCAAACAGTGTGTGATGTAGAAAACAGAACAAAGAATGAACTTAAGCTTGTTGCTCAACAATTGGGAATTGCTGTTCGCTCTCATCATTCTAAAGATCAAATTGTTGACATGATTAATGAAAGCTTGTTTAATGTAACTCCTCCAAATGAGCAAACGCAGATTGAATTAGCTAAGTTACAGCTAGCCCTGCAGGAGGCTCAGGCTAAGGAGGCGGAGTCTCGTGTAAAGGAGGCTGAATTTCAAGCACGTGCTAAGGAGGCTGAGTCTCAGGCTAAGGAGGCGGAATCTCAGGCTCGGATTCAGGAGGCACAGATACAGGCACAAGTTGAACTTGCTAGGATTCAGGCAGACCATGAGTATCGCATGAAACAAGGTGGAACTGGATCATCTAGCTCTGCTGATTTTGATGTGGCTAAAAATGTTAAACTTGTCCCTCCTTTTAATGAATCTGATTTAACAAAGTATTTTCAGTTGTTTGAGAGGGTAGCTACAGGTTTTAATTGGCCTAAGGAGTATTGGCCAGTACTCCTTCAAACTGTTCTCACCGGTAAAGCTCAAGTAACGTATGCATCTTTGCCTCAGGATCAGTCTGATAATTATGATGTAGTTAAGAGCTTGATTCTTAAGGCCTATGAGCTTGTTCCTGAAGCCTATAGAGTAAAATTTAGGACAACTTACAAGCAAGATAAGCATTCCCATGTTGAGTATGCAAAAATCAAAGAAGATCTGTTAGAGCAGTGGTTAAATTCTAAGAATGTGGATTCTGATTTTGGTAAATTTAAACAGATGATTTTGCTGGAGGACTTCAAGAGGTGTATTAGTAAAGATGTAAGCCTATATCTTGATGAGAAAAGAATAGATAATTTGTCTGATGCTGCAGTTTTAGCTGATGAATATGTTCTCACTCACAAGAGATATTCTAGAGAAAAAGGGAAAGCTGAGAGTAAGTACGTTGCCTCTACTCAGAGTACAGGTAACAGGAAAGAGAATAAAGATGATGTTTCTCAGGAAGTAAATACCAGCTTCACCTCTAGATTTCAGAAAAGTAAATGTACTTATTGTAGTAAGCTTGGTCATACTACGGAGAAATGTTTCAGGAGACAGCATGATGTGAACAAAAAGGAGTCTTTAAATATTCAGTCAATTGGTCTAGTGTCCACTCTTGAGAGTTCCCAGAATTCTTTAACTGAGTTAACTGAACCTGCTTTGAGGGGTAACTTAAATTCTCATGATGGAGATCCTCGTTTGAGCAGTAACGTGGGTGACACTCTCAAGAGTTCATGTGCTATTTTCCTGTCTGATGGTTTTGTCAGTCCTCTGGACAGTAATGACAGGAAATCAGTTATAATATATCGTGATACAGGTGCTTGCCAATCCCTTATGCTGACCAGTGTTCTAGGCTCTAATGTTAATTCCTCTGATGAAACTGTAATCTTACAAATTGTAGGGAATAATTACTTCTCTGTCCCTCTGTGCAGAGTGAATTTAGAGTCTGGTTTTGTTAATGGTTCCGTTATGGTTGGGTTGGTTGAGACACTCCCAATGTCAGGTGTAACTTTCTTACTTGGAAATGATATTGGTGGAAGTCAAGTGTGTCCAGCTCCTCAGTTGTCTAGTGAGCCAGTGGCTGTGTCCCAGGATTGTGATGTCCCTGATGTGTTCCCTGCATGTGCTGTCACTAGGGCTAAGTCTAAAGTTACTGGTGATTTAGAGGATGATGATGATGATGTTATCCTAGCTGACACTTTTCTTGCTAATTTGGACCACTCACCAGATGAGGCAGTACCCCGTAGTGTTGATAATTTGTCTCGTCAAGAGTTGGTTGAGTTGCAGGTTGCTGACCCTGAGTTGAAAGGTCTAGCTAACTCTGCTTACAGTGAAGAAGAGTCAGCCGGTGCTTCTACTTGTTATTATGTAAAGTCAGGAGTACTTATGAGGAAGTGGAGACCCCCAACAGCATCAGCCGACTGTGAATGGGAGGTTGTAGATCAAGTTGTCATCCCTCGTGTTTGTAGGCAGGATATCATTAGAGTGGCTCATGATTCCAGTTTGGCAGGACACCTTGGAGTGAGGAAGACTGTGGCACGCATTTTGAAACACTTCTACTGGCCAGGTATCTTCAGGGATGGTTCCTGGTATTGTAAGTCTTGTCACACCTGTCAAGTTGTGGGGAAGTGTAATCAGACTGAAAAGGTTGCACCTCTAGTTCCCATTCCTCCTTTTGAGGCGCCTTTCACCCGTGTGTTGGTGGATATTGTGGGCCCTCTTCCTAAGACTTCTTCAGGATTTTCTTATGTGTTGACCATGATTGATATGGCTACTCGTTATCCTGAAGCCATTCCGCTTAGAAACATCTCGGCAAAGAACGTAGTTAAGGAAATGCTAGGGTTCTTCACAAAGTTTGGTCTGCCCAAGGAGGTACAGTCAGACCGGGGAAGTAATTTCATGTCAAATGTTTTCAAGCAGTCTCTGAAAGAGTTGGGCATCACCCAGATTACGTCTTCAGCTTACCATCCCCAGATCCAAGGAGCGTTGGAAAGATATCATCAAACATTCAAATCGATGCTCAAGAAATACTGTTTGGAACAACAGAAAGATTGAGATAAAGGTCTTCCATTTGTTGTGTTTGCTGCAAGAGAATCTCCAAATGAATCACTGGGCTTCTCACCTTTTGAACTACTGTTTGGCCATGAAGTAAGAGGACCCCTTAAGTTACTCAAGGAATGCTGGCTGTCGGAGGAAGATGACGTCAACCTGCTGGAGTATGTGATGAAGTTCAAAGAACGGCTGTCCACTGCTTTACAGCTGGCGAGAGAGAATTTAGGAGCTGCTCAGGAGAAGATGAAGACTTGGTATGATAAGAAGTCCAGGTTACGCCACTTTCAGCCAGGAGATCAGGTTTTGATTCTTCTACCAGTTCATGGGCAACCTCTTCAAGCCAAGTTTAGTGGTCCTTATTTCGTGGAGAAGAAACTCAGTGATGTCAACTATGTCATCGCCACACCAGATCGTAGAAAGGGCAAGCAACTATGTCACATCAACATGCTAAAGTTATATCACAGGCGGGACGAAAATAATCCAGTCTGCACTGTAGCTGTTCCACCAGAGTCTGCAAGTGAAGCTCTCCCATGCAGTATGAGCCTGAGTGATAGTTTGGGGAAGAATCCTGATATCATGAATGATCTCCAGACTAAGCTTTCTCATCTACCTCCCAAGGAAAGGCAGGAGTTTTCTGCATTACTGCAGGAGTACCCGCAAGTGTTCCGTGCGACTCCAGGAAGAACCACTGTGTTGATGCATGATGTCGATGTTGGAGACGCAAAGCCAATTAAATTGCCTCCTTACCGTGTGAACCCAGTGAAAGTTCCTCTCATCCAGAAGGAGCTTGGCTACCTGTTGGACCACAAGATGATTGAGCCCTGTCAGAGCAAGTGGAGTCCTCCTGTCACTCTAGTCCCTAAGCCAGGTGTTTCACAGCGGCTTTGCATCGACTACAGACGTGTTAATCAGATAACCAAAACAGACACTTACCCTCTCCCTCGCGTGGAAGATTGCATAGACAAGATCGGAAAGGCTAGGTACATAAGTAAGTTTGATTTGTTAAAGGGATACTGGCAAGTACCTATGACTGAACGTGCTAGGGAGATCTCATGTTTTGTAACATTAGGAAAGACTTTTGCATGTTCTGTAATGCCATATACAGATTGTTTTAGAGTAATAAGAAATTTCCTTTGTAAATTTCTTTTTCTTTGTGGGGAGGTGTTACATAGCCTATGATTTCATCATCCTTTGTGTAATTTTAACGCACAGTTGCTGCATGTTTGATCACGAGCGTGTTCTGCCTCAGTCCCCCCTTCTACCGTTATAGTAGAGTAAGTCGTTCTCTCTGTTATTCAGAGCGGGATTTTCAGCTCTTTGTCCCCATGGCTTCATTTGCGCGTCCTTCTTACAAGTTGTATCAAGCTCTGCTGGCCCCTATATAATGAGCTCAGTCTCTGCATCATTGCCACTTAGATCTGCTCCTCATTTTGTTCACATCTCTGTCCTCCCCTGTACAGTTATTATTATTGTGAGTGCTCAAGAAATCTCCAAACATCTAGCAGCTGTGTGTAGTTTGAGTATAAGTGTTATTGCATTTTTTTCTTGTACTGTGTAGCATAAGGTTAATTCTTAGGCCTAGTGAGGTTTTTGATTAATGTTGGGCTGTATGTCAGTCATTTTTGATAATAGTTTGTATCTGGAATAATTTATCTGGCATTCACTGAGTATTATCTGGTATCTCATTTTATCAGGGCTGACTTAGATAAATTTACTCTTGCTAATTTCGTGTTAATAGAGGCTATTGCAGTTAACCATATATTTAACCTGTTTATTTGCCATTACATTATCCTTATGAGTCCTGAATGTTTTGTTGTTAGTTTGAGCATTAAACTTTAACTTGTAATTTTACCTAACTCTTTTGTTTTGAACCTGGAACTTTACGGGACAGTAGTGACTCTTAGTATTCTCACTTAAAGTGTACGTTATTTATCTCTGTTCCGTAACAAAATATATATATATATATATATATATATATATATATATATATATATATATATATATATATATATATATGAAGCATCGACATTCACAAGCTCCATTCTCCTTTCAGACACCCCTTACTAAGGGAGAATGAGGAAGGGTTAATTCTTGTGTCACTCTTCCTCCGAAAAGGTTCGGGTCTGCAGTGGATCAGTTATATAGCACTAGTAATCCTATGTCTCCTTCCACCAGTTCCCCATCTACTCCTCGTCCTCCGCACTTCCTGCTGCGTTACAGAGGAGTGAAACTGGCTGTCCACAGAGTCCCTTATAACCAAGTAGCCACTTATGCAGAAGCCACTATACACTGTGTGGTATGAGGAGGACATTTGACTTCACTGCATTCTGATGATGAGGCTGACTTCGTAACATCATTGATGGCGAATGGTGGGTATAACACTGGAATATAAGAATATAGGAAAGGAGGAAAACTACAGAAGGCTGGATGGCCCATTCTTGGCAGCTCTATATAATTCTGTGAACAGACTCTCTGAATAAAACAAGAGGAACAGACCGAAGATGAGGTGGCGGGGTGGGGCGGGAAGATGTATGACTGAGGAAGGGGTGAGTTGGAGGTAGGGCTGCCTGATAACGGAGTCAAGGGTGACATGGAGGTGATTCGTTTATGGCCATACTGTGGAGGATTAAGGCGTCTGGTTAGAAAGATAGATAGATAGTAAGTCATCTTGTTCTGAAAATGTTAGAAATAGTTACTTAAAGCCTCTTTCATAGATGACTTCCAGTTATACTGCTACCGATGGATTTTATTCAGTTTGGGGATAAGATCTTAGTGGAGCGGTGAACCCCTTTAGTATGAGTCTCGATGGGGGAGGAGGGCACAAATAGTCTAAGTAAATATTGACTAAGCAACAGTATTGGGTGGTAAAAGACAAATCTAAACCATCTTAATGTTGACTAGTTTTAATGTTTTCAGGAGAAGAGGCATTATGATGGCTTGGTTTCATGTGTACTAAAGGAAATATATACTTTGTGATGGCAGGAATATGATGACTTTACTTACTTATTTATGTATTTATTTATTGTAAGTTGGTTGCTACTACCAGAGTATTCAATTTAACTTAGCAGAAGACTATTAGAGAAGGTGATGTGAAAGCAATATCCAACCCTTTCAGTTCGAGTAGTCTTCCCTGAACTGTATAAAACCGTATTCACATAAATAATGATGATGATGGTGATATTCATTCAGGAGAGGAGACTGAAGGATGGCTTGGTATGAAGTTTGATGCTACTGAAGGAAGGGAAGTGAGATAGGGAGATGGGTCACTTCTCACCTTCTTAAAGTGGAACAGTCAGGAGCATCACGGAATGTATTGCTATTGTAGTATTTCTCGATGATAAATGTGCAGCACCCGTTTGTCTACACACTCCCACTGCAAATCAAATTCTGTAGCACATATTATGTATAATGTTTGTATATTATGTTTAGGGTTGGCAGTACAGTGAATTTTATAAGCAGGGAAGAAATATTACCAACGTCAATGATTAGAATGCACCAGTCTGAATGGCAACCTTGCATAGGTTGACTCCCCATGAGGTGACTGGAAATTTTTCGACCATGTAACGCCATAAAGGGGGATAGATGGGTCATCTACCCTAAAATGTACAGACAAGTATCTTTCCAAAGTTTGACGAATACATAGCGAAAAAATTGACACATCTGAAACACGCACCAGCGGAGATAGGGTTTTCAGTGTACAGTATTTCGAATGTTGTAATTTTTTTTCAAGCTGAAGTGGAAAAATAGTTGTTTCTTTGACTGTACGATTACACATTCAGTATATGGATGAATTTCTTCCATTAGTTGGTGTTCTCAGTTATTTCACATAAATTCAATTCCTGAACACTATTTCTGAACCACTAGAAGTAGCTGGTGTTCTCAGTATTTCACGTGTAAGGGAAGTGAACTGTGCAATACAGTGCTTCTGTGGGATTTATCTATCTATCTATCTAACTAACTTATATATATATATATATATAGATATATATATATATATATATATATATATTTGTGTGTGTGTGTGTGTGTGTGTGTGTGTGTGTGTGTGGGTTAATTATAGGGGCATTCGTCTTCTCAGTGTAATAAGAAGTGTATGGTAGGATACTTACTGACAGAGATAGGGAAATAACAAGGGAATTAGTTGGTGAAGAACAGGGAGGTTTTAGGAAGGGATGAGGTTGCGTAGATCAGATATTCATTCTTAGGTCTTTAGTAGAAAAGTTTCTAGGGAAGGGTAAGAAGTAGTATGCGGCCTTCATGGATCTGGAGAAAGCATATGACAGTGTAGACAGACAAGGATTGTGGAAAGTATTTAGAATATAAGGAGTAAATGTGAAGTTTTTTAATGCCGTGAAGAGTATGTATGAGGGCACTATAGCTACAGTGCGTGTTGATAGTGAATTGGGTGAAATTTTCTGTTTGAATGTTGGATTGAAACAGGATGCACCAAGTGTCCATGGTTGTTCATTCTGTATGTGGATAGGGTTTTGAAAGAGGTGCAAGGTAGCGCAGTGGATGTTGGAGCGACATTAATGAGAGAGGGCAACGTATGGAAACTCTCTACATTGTTTTGTGCAGATGATACTTTACTGTTAAGTGAAGACGAAGGAGAACTGCAAGGCTTGGTGACTGAGTTTGGAAGAGTGTGTAAGAAACGGATTCTAAGGGTGAATGTAGGGAAGAGTAAAATTGGTCCCGGAGAAGAATGGCGTTACTGGATGTACAGTGATGTTGGATGATGCGGAAATGGAAAATGTAAATGCATTTAAGTAATTGGGTAGTGTGATAAGTAAGGATGGAAATTTGGTAGATGAAGTGTTTGAAACGGTACAACAAGGAATAAGGGTTGCTGGTTCTTTGAAAGCAGTGATAGGGAACAGGGAATGACCATGGAAGTTAAAAAGTCGCTGCATGACAGTATTGTGATACCAACTCTAAAATATGGAAGTGAAGCTTCGACCTTGTTGGAAGGACACAAGTCAAGAGTGAGAGCAGTGGAAATGAATTATTTGGGAGGAGGGTGTGGTGTTACGAGACTGACAAATGAGGAAGTGAAGGAGCGTTGTGGTGTGAATGTGGATGTGGCAGAAAGTGTTAGGAGAAATACACTGAGGTGGTGTGGCCATGTGTAGAGGCCATGGAGAGCGACAGACTAACGAGAAGAGTGTGTGTGAGTGAGGTGGAGAAGGGGAGAGGGAGGGGGAGGCCAAGGATGACGTGGAGAGATGGGGTTGAGAGGTATACGAGAGAGGGTGTGTGTGAGCTGGGAGCAGGGCAATGAAATGGTGGGGGTCTGGGCGACATGGGGGCGATTTGATTGTGGCCACCCCTTACGGAATTAAGGCGTGTGGCAATGTGTGTGTGTGTGTGTGTGTGTGTGTGTGTGTGTGTGTGTGTGTGTGTACAATGGGCATTCGTAGTCTTTCGTATGGAAGTTAGTTTATAGAACCACTGGTAGTCTCTCTCTCTCTCTCTCTCTCTCTCTCACACACACACACACACACACACACACACACATACAGTGTAAACACTGTGGAAGAGATACTAAAAAATGCAAATAATCTTATGGAAAAAGAGGAGTTCAAAAATGTATGGATAAAAAGATGCCTAACACAAGAGGAACTGGAATTACTGAAAGAGAAGAGGGAGGAAGCAAAAAGAAAAAATGAGGGAAGATCAGAAGAGGAGAAGAAGAAATTTTTTTACAAAGTAATAGGACTGCAGGTACGAAAGTGGTATACAAACAGGATGGAATAAAAAGGAGGAAGGTAGTAAAACCATGTCATGACAAGTATATAAACAAGATGATAAAGTTGATGTACTCAAATGTGGATGGAATGGTATCTAAATTACTAGAGATGAATGATTATGTCAGAGAAAATGAACCACAAATAATATGCCTAACTGAAACAAAATTAACACCAAGGATATCCAATGACATACTAAACTTAGAGGAATACAATATATGGAGAAGAGACAGAAATTTAAAAAGAGGAGGAGGAATTATAATATTAACTATGAAAAATCTAAAAGTCAATGAAATAAAACTAGATATACCATCACAAGTAGAACTGATTGCAGTAGAGATTAACACATCTGAAGGGAAAGTAATTGTAACCAATTTGTACATGCCACCCAGATCAAACACATGGGAAAGAGATGAATATGAGGACCTGGCAGAGAGTACAATTCAGAGTTTAAGATCATTACTACATAAAATGGAAGAGAAATCGGAAAGAATTATACTAACTGGGGATTTTAATACAAATATAAATTGGAATACTCTAGATATAATTAGCCAAGAAAGCTGTTGGGACCAAAAGCTCCTGGATCTCGTGCAGGAGTTTTTCCTGACGCAACATGTGAGGGAAACCACCAGAAAAAGAGGACGATGTACCTTCAGTGCTAGATCTAATATTTACTAGGCAAGAAAATGATATTGACAGTTTAATATATCACCCTCTACTCGGCAAAAGCGATCATGCAGTACTAAATTATAACTTCAGGATAGCATATGACATAGTTAACAGCAATGACAGTTACAAAAAGAGCCTAAACTATAAAAAGGGAAATTATCAAGACCTAAAGAAGTATTTCTTAGAAGTTGATTGGGAAAATGAGCTGAGAGGACAAGATTTAAATGCTGTATATAAAAAATTTGTGAATTTTATGAAATAGGAGTCCAGAAGTACATCCCACAGCACAAAGAAGCAGATAAGAAAATACAGAAATGGTTCAATACAGAATGTAAAAAATCAAAAGAAAGAAGAGATTTGTTGTGGAATAGATACAGAAGACACAATAGTGAAAGGGCGTATAATAATTACAAACAGGCAAGAAACGATTATACAAGAATAAGGAGGGAGGCCCAAAAACAGTTTGAGGAGGATATAATAAATAAAAGTAGTGATCAAACAAAGCCGTTTTACAGCTACATCAGAAGCAAAACCAAAGTAAAAGATATAATACAATCCATTACGGACGAGGGAATCACTTATACACAAGAGAAAGATATTTGTGAAGCACTAAATAAGAATTTCCAATTAGTTTTTACAGAAGAAAAAAATTTTGAGAGGGACTTTGTGGAACATGCATGTCCACACATACTACCAGATATACAAATAGCAAAAAAAGTAATACAGGAGGAGTTAAGTAGATTAGACAGAGGAAAAGCAAGTGGTCCTGATGAAATTTCATGTTGGGTACTACGAGAATGTGCAAAGGAGTTAAGTAAACCATTATTTTTAATTTTCAAGAAATCCTTGAGTCAAGGTAAACTACCTGATATTTGGAAAAAAGCAAATATTGTCCCCTTATTCAAGAAAGGAAATAGACAAAATCCACTCAACTACCGACCAGTATCACTGACCAGTGTTGTAAGCAAGGTATTAGAAAAGCTTATAAGAAAAGCATGGGTAAATCATCTAGAAGAACACAGCATGATAACAGAAAGACAGTTTGGTTTCAGAAAAGGAAAATCATGTGTTACTAATCTGTTGAGCTACTATGACAGAGTAACAAACACAATACAGGAAAGGGAAGGATGGGTGGACAGTATCTATTTAGATTTCAAGAAAGTTTTTGACAGTACCACACCAAAGACTTTTATGGAAACTGTACTATCAAGGAGGAATTCGAGGCAAACTGTTTTGTTGGATGCAAGACTTTCTCATTAAAAGAGAATTGAGAACAGTACTAAGAGGAAACTACTCATCATGGAAAGAAGTGACTAGTGGAGTACCACAGGGTCTAGTGCTAGCACCAATCATGATTTTAGTGTATATAAATGATATAAACAGTAACACTGGAAATGAGAGCTATCTGAATATGTTTGCAGATGATGCAAAAATACAAAGGAGAATTACTAACACAGACTCTTGTAAAGAGCTACAAGAAGAATTAAATAAACTTCATGAATGGAGTAGTACATGGCAAATGGAATTCAATGTGGACAAGTGTCATGTAATCAAGCTTGGTAAAAGTGGAAAAAGACCTGATTGGGATTATAAGTTAGGAAATAAAACCCTATACACATCAGAAAGAGAGAAAGACCTAGGTGTGATTATTAATAACAGACTATCTCCGGCTGACCACATCAGCGAGAAGGTACGGAACATGTATACACTGCTTGCAAATATGAGAATAGCATTCACATACATAAATGAAGACATGCTAAGAAGGATAATAACATCATTCATTAGACCAACCCTGGAATATGCATCAGTAGTCTGGAATCCTCATCTCAAAAAAACACATAGACAAGATTGAAAACGTTCAAAGGGCCGCTACAAGATGGATACCAAGCTTAAGGGACCTCAGCTACGAAGAAAGACTAAATACACTGAATCTACCAACACTACAGGAGAGAAGGAAAAGAGGTGACATGATAATGCTATATAAGTGCATATCAGGGAAGGAGAAAATAGACATAAATGATTACTTAACATATGGAGAAGCATCAGCAAGAGGACACTGCAAAAAACTGCATAAGAAGAGAGATGATAAAGACGTAAGGAAATTCAGTTTCCCAAACAGAGCAATTGATCAATGGAATGCACTACCGAATGAAATAGTGTGTGCCAAAACAATTCACAAATTTAAGGATTTGTACGATAAATATGGTTTAAGACACGGGACAGTACAAGCTTGACTCATTCCTGTAAAGATACAATTAGGTAAGAACAATTAGGTAAGAACACACACACACACACACCACGAGTGGTTTTCAAACTTGTAAATTTGACCAAATCCATAACACCGTTGGTCTGTTTAACACATGACAGGTATTCTCAACCGTACTATCTGGATCACTAATTTCTTTGGCCACCTAGCTCTAAGGACGTCGAAGCCAGGGCTGAAACAGAGTCAGGCTTGCGGACACGGTTAGTGTAGCAGTCGAATAATGACTCACGTACTGCTTCATAATTGTGCTCATGTGTTTCGTCCGTGAGAGTGAGTTGTGGTTCAGGTGAGTGAGCCTCTTACATCAAAGTGTCTTGTGTCCGCTCGCCCGGCATGTCCTCTACCCTGTCTTCAACCCACCACGAGCAAGGGGGGTAAAGAAACTAGTGATCGCTAGAATACATGTAAATCCATAATATTACTGACTTCATGACCACGGTTTGCCTTTGTAACCTAATACCTAACCAGTGCTCAGTTCATAAGGTGTTTTATGGAGATATTTTTGTCTTAATTTTCAGTTTATTTACTCTTTGTGTATGCGTTCATTCAAGCTCATTTACCACATCTCCGCCAAATTTTCAATCCAGTAATAATGGTAGTAGTAGTAGTAATAATAATAATAATAATAATAATAATAATAATAATAATGCTTTCTCCAACAGCTAATTCAAATTCTGCATGTGGTTCATAACTACAAAAGGAGAATGAAGCAGTATCGACTGCGCAGAAAGGCTACCCTACGTTTGCGAGTCCTCAGAAAAGGCCTGCACTACCTCTTCTGCCTATGTAAGAGAGAGAGAGGGAGGTATTCATTGATAAGTATGAAATGCATAATTGGTTATTATGATTGATTATAACGTAATGAAGGCGGTGATGATGATCTGTTGGAGAGAGTTGCGATATTTAGACCTAGGGTGATGCAGAACACATTGATGATGAGTATGAGGATAACAATAATACATTAATAATAATAATGTGTTCAACCATTTCATTAAAACTATCATTACTTCACCATTTCAGAAGAGGCACCAACAAAAGTGCAGCACACAACCCTTGCACCGATTCCTCAGCCTTCGAAGTGAATGGAGACCAGAGATGGAGGTAAAGCCACAAGACCATTTCACCATGCACACATCCCAGCATCTAGTGCACGATGGGCAGCTGCAGTTCGATTCTGGCATCAGTTCCAGTAATCCTTCAGGGCATTCGTCTGATTTTGGTGACAATCCTGGTAAATTTTTTAGTGGAAGTTCATCTTTCTCATCAAGTTTGGGAGCCAGTACATATAATCCTTCGAGTGTCAATTCTTTCATGTCTTCATCTGCTTTTGACAGTCCAGAGAGCCTTTCAGATGGAAGGTCATCAGTTTTGTCATCACATTTCGTTAACAGCATCAATTCCGATGACCCTTCACACAAAGATTCATCCATTTTATATATGCAGGCTGACTTTGGCACCAGTCCAGATAACTCCTGAAGTGGGAGTTATGTCATGCCATCCGCTTCTAAGCACCTCGGAGTCCCAGTTACCAGTCCCTCAGACACCAGACAGCCAAGTGTTTCTCTTGATTCCAGCCACTCTACTGCCATAAAATTAAGTGGTACAGCCTCCCACTCTCCAGTTTAGGGTCAGTCAAGAGATACTCAAGCTGTACCTTCAAGTGGAAATCGTAGCACAGGATCGAGTAATAGTCCTTTAGTTACAGCAATGTAAACTGCTACATAGTCAAGTTGCCCTCAAATCTCTTTCACCATTCGACTAAATAACACTCAGAGTAACACTTATGCCTCTTTGAGTTAGTCAGGTATCATTTAAAGCTCTTCCAGTCAGGCAAGTAACACTCAAAGCTCTTCAAGTACATCAAGTAATACTCAAAGCTCTTCCAGTCCATCAAGTAACACTCAAGGCTTTTCCAGTTTATCAGGTAACACTGAAGCATTTCCTGGTCCATCAAGTAACACTCTAGGCTCCCTTAGTTCATCAAGCAACACTCAAGGCTCTCCCAGTCCATCAAGTGACACTCAAGGCTCTTCCAGTCCATCAAGCAACACCATTCAGTCAAGTAGCATTCCAGCCATTTCCTCCTCCTCCACACAGTCAAGTAACACTCCAACCTCGACTCAACCATCATCTCTTACACTCTCCATTCCACCACTAACCAAAAGCGCAATGTCTTCAAACCTAAGTCCGTCCAATGAAGTGCCATGGCAAGTTCTACAGTGAAATCAGGATCTGTAATGCCATTAGATTCTACAGTGACACTGGACTCTACTGTGTTATCAGAAACTACATTGCCATCAGACTCTCCAGTGTTCTCACATCTGTAGTATCATTAGATTCTGCAGTGCCACCAGTATCTACAGTGCCATTAGACGCTACAGTGACACCAGATTCTACAGTGCCATTAAGGTCTTCAGTGCTGTTCTCTACAGTGTTGCAAATGCACACTGTGAAGACTTGATGCTTAAGTGTGTGTACCATATTTATCTATTCCTGTGTTGTAGTTGTTGTATTTTGGCACCAGGTCATTTGGATGTAAACCCAGTGGACTTCAGGCTGATACTTTCTTTGGCTTGCAGTCCTCTATCCATCCTTCAAGGGAGACAGAGGAAGAGGAGGCACGTTTGTATAACTGCCAAGTCATATCGATGTCACCAAGTGGAGACTATCCTATCCAGTACCATTTGTATCTGTAGATATTTTTTAGGTGTCATATACCAGTTGTACAGAAAGTAAACGTTTTGAAACACATCCCTCTCTTGGATGAATTACAAATAAACAGAGATATAAATATGATATACTGCAGCTGTTTACTTATTCATCTATATATAGTATGCGCTGGTCATTTCCAGGGGTCGCTTAGATACGCCTTTGTCGCCAAGTTAATGAGTTGCTGATGCATATATCAACTAGCCCAGTGCCTGGCAATATATGCGAACCCACATTGTCTACCTTTGGACTCGTTCAGTCTAATGTCACCTCTGCATTTTGAAGAGAACCCTGTGCAGTGCCACAAGAGCCTTCACATGATTCTAAGAGGTCTTTTTAGGGACCTTCTTAGGTCCTATTTTTGGCCCATTTTGGTCTGGTAAAGCAGAGCCTGGTAGGTCTCTTGCACGAGCTATGATTATTGGATTATCCATTCTCTCATTGATAAGTTTGTAAAGAAACAAAATATTTTTTTTGCTGGGCCTTCGTGTTTTGAAATTAGCCCATTCCCCAAGAATCCAGTAATAGAAATCTTAGCTGTTTAGATACGTGAGTTAGAACTGACAAGTCTGCCATAGTAGCATGCAAGAGGACAATAAGGTGTAATATTAATATAATTATTGTATATACGTGGTTTGCTTTTGTAACATATGCGAGGATAGTGAGACATAATATGCAGAATTAACTGCAATGTAAGAGATGTTACAAAATCACCCAAGCCACTTCGAACAAGAGTCATTTCTGCTGGCCGAAGCATCTACTCAACCGAGATATTTCAGTTCATATTTAATTAAATCTACATAAATAGGATACAGGAGTATGTTAAGGTGTAATATCTAAATAAATCCCCCAAGGAAGAGGTGTTATGTCTCCTGCAATATACCTCCAAGTATCCGAACTTCTTACTGTCGTTTATGATGATTTTTGCATATTTTTCCATTTATAACCTGATATTCCCCGAATTGGCTTTGCATGGTAGGTAATTATGAAGTTATGTGTGGAAAGGTAGACCAGTTAGAAGGTTTCAGGCTTCCGGGGGCATGCAGTGAATGAATGGCTATATGGTCAATGTCACTGGGCATGTTGTGGACAAGGTCCTTTCCCTTGCCTTCTGGACCCTACCTCAACCCACTCGCGGGTGGGAAAAGGAGGCAGGATGGTGACAGTGATGATGGTGATGACGATCAGTTATATTTGTGATCAGTTTCATCTTTGTGTGTTATCAGGGAAGAACTTACGTGATTATTACTGTTTCATGAAATACGACATTCAAGTGATTCAGACGAAAAATAAAGAAAAACTAAAGGTATGAGACATACGTTCGTGTTGTAATGTGCGTTGGAGATTATGCAGTTCCTCTTCTTAACAATTTATTCTGCTTATTACACTTCTGTATCCTCTTGTACGATATTGATGGAAACTATGTCCAAATTCAAATGATATTAAAAAACAAAAAAAAAAAAACAAGGTATAGTAGGCAAAATAAGTCACTTATGAGATTATATGAAGCTTCCTGTGCCAGTTAGGCTTATATTATTGGCAGTTAACCCGAGACGTCCCGTCGACGTATGGGTACATTGCAACATTTTGCATTTGCCAGTCCCATCGACGTACTGGTACGTTACACGTATACACGGGACACCTTCCTCTATTCCTCTACAAGATGCCAAGCAGGGACAATGCCTTACACCGCATAACCTCCCCCCTCCCGCATGCCATTGTCTCGGCAATTCACCTGTTACCAGTGACCTGGCCAATAAAGACATTCAGGGCCTGAGTGATTCCCCAATCGATGACAATGTGGAGGACAAAGTTTACATAGCATTAGAGGAAGAAACAGTCAGAAATGATGATCAGGTAATGTGGCAAAAGAAGGTCAGGAATGGTGATGAGTTAGTGAGTGAAACAATGTTTATAATGCCTATATTACTGTTTGAAAACCAATATACTCTCGTACTACATATAAATTCGTGCCAAATAAATAAATACCGTTTATGAGTGGTGTGGAATAGTTATCCTCCCATAGACTAGTTTTCTTTGCAGCCAACCTGATAGAAAACCCTGTAAGGTAAGGAGGTACTCCTACCTGTATTGAGTATTTTAAACTTCAGGTGAGTGATTTCTTTATGAATTTTCAGTGTTTCTCACCAAAAGCGGAGGTTTTAGCCAAAAAAAAAAAAAAATCCAAAAATGGTCGGGACTGGGGGGTGTCGGAGGTGCAAAAGTGCTCGGGACGTGACGGGTTAAGGAAGCTCCCTAGCACCTCTTACTTAGGGATTTGTTTTTTTGATATCGCTGGTTAAAATCCTTTTGTACGTTATTTGTATAGAGTATGGCGATGTTAGAAGGAATTATGCAACACAGAAGAGGACGGTAGGATGTAATAAACAAAATAAATTGCGTAGGAAATGGTCTTGGTGTGCTTCCATAACAGGCGAGAATACAGGCCTTTGAATGCCAACCTTATGAAAACATCTTATGCTTTTTACTCATTTTGTTAGTTTCTTGAATATTTCATGATTATCAGTGAAGGGGACATTTAATTTTTCTTCATCTTCCATAAAGATGTTCCAAGTGAACCTGATGAATTACAGCCAATATAAAGGAAAGAGTGAGAGGCTTAGTCTAAGTGGTGTAGAAGTCTTCTTAGCACATCTTTTTTAGTGATCTGTTTTGTATATTACACCATTGTCTTGCATGCTACTTATATCGTCTTGAGGTAAAGTTGACCAAGGCTACTAGCAAAATTTAAGTACTTTCCCGCTGACTCATGCGGTGTATGACCCTGGCAGTTGCCCTGGTTTAATTGCAGTTATTCAGTCCTGCAGACTTAATTCGTTGATTAAGACGCTTTATGATAAATCCAAAGTTTGCTGATAATGAGGAAGAGATCCAAGAGGCAAAACTCATCCGTGTTCAGCTGTCGTTGTTTTGCGTCAGAGCACCAAGTAATCAAAAACGTTATTGTATCCCAGGTGATGGACAAGATAAGTGAGGGCTTGAGAGCTGTTGCTAAGGACACAACAACCAATATTCATGAAATTGCAGGAACAAAGTAATATAAACCCGGTTAGAAGAACTGCTGGGAAAAATACAAAGTGATGATCAAGAGTTGCAAGAATACCAGTTAGAGGGGCTGCTGGAAAAATACAAAAGGGTGATCCATTGGTACAACGAGATAGCCAATAACATCTTAATAGCTTCGATGCAGGGAACGTCTTTTACAGCAAAGCCATTAGTTTAGACAGTCTGTACAAGTAACCCTGCAGGAAGGCATTGATTCGTGGATAATTGAAATAATTTCTACGAGCAGCGAGCATTATCTTCAAATGGCAGGCTTCACTTGAGCTCGATTGGCTCTCCTTGTCTTGGACATCTGTTCAGTGTTGCCGGAAAGTGGAAAATCACAAGTACTCACACCTCACATCATGAGTGAAAGTTGAATAATCTAAACCAACCTGACAGCGCAAACTAATTAATCAAATTGAACCTAATATGACCTAACATAATCTAAACCAATCAAACATAGCCAAGCCTTACCTAACATAATCTAAACCAATCTAACATAGCCAAGCCTTACCTAACCTAATCAAGCCAAACCTAACCTAACCTAGCCAAACTAAACCAAACGCAGCCTAACGAAACGAAACCCAACATAACACAACCTAGCCAAACTACACCAAGCCAACCAAGCTAAATATAATCTAACCAAACTATGCCAAACCAGACCAGACCTAACGTAACCTAATTCAATCAAATAGAACCTAATATGACCTGACGGAACCAAATTCATCCTAACTCAGTCAAATGCTACCTAACCTACCCAAACCAAACATAACCCAAAGCAGCCAAACTAAACCAAACCTAACCAAACCAAACCAAGCCAAATCAGATCTGTTTCAACCTAGCCATACTACACCAAACCAGGCCAGTCAAACCTAACCATACGAAACCGAATGTAACTAAACCAATCCAACCAAATTTAATCAAACCTGTCCAGAATGAACTATACTTAACCACGAACTAAACCAATCCAACCAAACTTAATTAAACCTGTCCAGAATGAACTATACGAAACCAGATCTAGCCAACGAACCTAACTAAACCAATCCAAACCAAACAACCTAATTAAACCAGTCCAAACCATACAACCTAATCAAACCAATCCAAAATGAACCAAACGAAACCAATTCTAGCCAACCGAGCCAACCCAAACTAGAGGTGCCAGGCACAGCAAACCTCGCCTGACAGCAGTTATTTTATTGCTGTTTAATACTGATTTGTTTCTACCATTTAGTCTCAGTGCACAAATAACTAGTTTGCACCCAGCGTCCTCAATGTAGGATAGAACTGGGCATTTTCAAAAGTTAATTAAGGAGGAAACCCCGGGGGAGGGACCTATGAGCTTCGCGACTATGAGCCGATAGGCGTAGGGCAGTACACTTAGTATCCTTCCAGCAAAAGCGCTACACAGGAACCCTGGGAGTTAATGGGTTAAAGTCTAAAGTAATGGCGCAGAGTCAAACTAAACTAAGCTAAACTAAACTAAACTATAAACCAAACAAAACCAAACCCAACCCAACCCCTCCTATCCAAACTACATTAAACCCAACCCAACCATCCAAAGCAAACCTAAGTAAACCAAGCCACACGAAATTAAACCAAACCTAGCAAAACTAGAACCAAGTCAACCAAACCTGACCAAGTCAAACCAAACCTTTTAAACCAAACAACCTAGCCTGACCTAACCCAACGCAACCTAGGCAAAATAAACAATGCAAATCCAATCCAACCAAACAAAGCCTAACCAAACCAAACCAAACCATAACAATCGTCAAACAAAACCTAGGCCAACCTAACCAAATTAATCCAAGCCAAGCCAAGCCAAGCCAAACTAAACCAAACCAAAACAACCCTAACTCAACCTCGCCAAGTTAAACCAAACCAAGCCTAGCCAACCAAAGCAAATCAAAGCAAATCCAGTTTAATGAAAGTAACCTTAATCAACCGTAATTTGACCTAACATAAAAAAAAAAAAGTTCTGAAATCTCTTACAGGACGTTACACTATGCTGGCTCCTGCTACTGGCTAACCAAATACCCTGCAACATGGAGGGGTGCCCAACAACGCTGTAAAGCCCACAACGGCCATTTAGCCGTTGTTGATAGCCACCTAGTTGAGTCTGATTGTCTTTTGCCTTATCCCTCTGTCTGTCTGTCAGCTAGTTGTTCTTCTCATGGTATAATTGCTTACATTTTCTACCATTTTACTATGATAAGTTAATTTGAGCAGGCAAGAGTATTCATGAAGCAAGGCAGGAGAGAGAGAGAGAGAGAGAGAGAGAGAGAGAATCTAACATTCCAACTTTCACAGGTTAAAAGCGGAACACCTGAACGCCCTCACACGTAATGGGATAATTTTGTGGTTAGGAGCCTCCTGGGACAACACCACACAAGCCTTTAGACCTTTCCAACTGGGATCCCAAAGGAGGAAGATTTGGTCATTTCTGTTTGGTCCTTTGTCCTGATCAGTACGTTGGGTTTTGACCACGAAAATCTACCCTAATCCACTTTTAATACACTACTATACTGTGCATCTTTTTGACTGACGATTTGTGTGCCATCAAATTAACCATCATAGCATATTTTGATTGGTAACTCAAATTTTGTGCCTTATTTTGACCAATGCTGTCATTTTTGTTGCCTGTTTTGGCTAGAAACTGAAATTCTACCTGTTGATTTTGCCTACTGGGATCCTTAGGAGGGGAGTTGGTAAATTGGGTTTCGTCTCTAATTTTGAACGATATGTTTTTATCCCAGGTTTTAACCACTAAAATATGTTCTCCCCTCTCTCTCTCTCTCTCTCTCTCTCTCTCTCTCTCTCTCACACACACAGTGGCTAGTACCCGGGTTGGACGCATATCACATAGCTGGCTCTGGGGATACCTAAATTGTATTTTTTTTGCGGGTCAAGCTCGTATCAAGCTAATTTAGGTGATGATGCAACATATTAAAACAAAAAATAACAAAGAAGTGTACAGTAAGTATATCAGTGTCAAGGAATGTGATAAATTTCCTCACATCAGCTGAACAGCACCGAGGTTAGCAGACGACAGAGTGATGCAATAACTGTAATAGAGATCTTTTCTTTAAAATGGCCTATTTTAGAAAGATGCCTGTAGAAGGTGTTAAGAAAAGATAGGAAGGTAAAAAAACAGGATAATAACTTCTACCCAGACCTGGTTGAAAAGGAAACTTATGACAAATTAGATGAAAGAGTAAGTAGGCCAGAAAGATCTTTTCAAATGGAAATTGAAGAAATCAAGAATGAACAACGCAGACAGAAGGGAAAAAAATAGGAATTAATAAAGGAAATAAACAGAAAAGCCACAACAATAGATGAAGTATCAGCTGAGATAAATTCACTGAGAACAAAGGCTAGTGAAATGGGATGTACAGTTATTAACCATGAGAGGAATATAGATGATTTCAAAATTGATACGGAGAAAATCAGGCAAGCAAGCAGTCTGATAGACCAAACTAGTAACGCTGAAGAGAAAATAACAGGTAAATGGTGAGAAATTACCAAGATGAGATACAAAGAACGTATGCTGAAATGGTGAAAGTACAGAATGATTTAGATGCAAGGGTAGAAGAAAAAAGTGTAAGAAAGGAAGTGAAACAAGCTATAAAGAATAACCCAAAACTAGTTAGGGAAGTTGTAGCTAGAGATGAACAAATCCATAGTAATCAGTGGCATAGGTGAAGAAATAAAAAACAGAATCTCAAGGGACAAAAAGGAGATGGAAAATATAATGAACATACTGCAGCAAATATCAGAGGATATCTGTTAGAAAGATATAGAAGAACATAAAAGACTAGGGAAATATGAAAGAAGTAAGCCAAGGCCTTTGAAAGTAACATTCCAGAGTGCAAACACTGTAGAGGAAATATTTAAAAATGCCAACAAACTCTTGGAAAAAGAGGAATTCAAAAAAGTCTGGATAAAAAGATGCCTATCTCAAGAGGAATTGGGTACACTAGAGGAGAAGAGGGAGGAAGCAAAAACAAAATATGAGGAAAGATCAGAGGAAGAGAAATTTTTTTCTTACGAAGTAATTGGATTGCAGTAAGAAAGTGATACTTAACCAGAAGGGAATAAAAGAAAGGAAGGTAATAGACTCAAGCTATGGCAAGTATGTAAACAAGATGATTAAGTTGATGCACTCGGATATAGATGGAATGGTATCTAAATTATTAGAGATGAAAGATTATATATACCAAAGAAAAGGAACCACATATTATTTGCCTAACTAAAACAAAATTAACCCCAAGGATATCAAACGATACCCTAAACTTAGAAGAATACAATATATGGAGAAGAGATAGGAATTTAAAAAGAGGAGGAGGAATCATATTAACAAAGAAAAAACTACAAGTCAAAGAAATAGAACTAGATATACCCTCACAAGTAGACCTGATTTAAAAAGAGGAGGAGGAATCATATTAACAAAGAAAAAACTACAAGTCAAAGAAATAGAACTAGATATACCCTCACAAGTAGACCTGATTGCTGTAGAGATTACATCTGAAGGGAAATTACCTGTGACAAATTTATACATGCCACCCAAAACAAACATTTGGGAAAGAGGCGATTATGAAGACATGGCAGAGAGCACAGTTCAAAGTTTAAGAGCATTACCACATAGAATGGAAGAGAAATATGAGAGAATCATATTAACTGGAGATTTCAATACAAATATAAACTGGAATACTCTAGACATAAGAAACCATGAAAGCTGCTGGGACCAAAAGCTCCTGGACCTTGTGCAGGAGTTTTTCCTAACACAACATGTAAAAGAAAACACCGGAAAAAGGAGACCTGATGATCCATCAGTACTAGATCTTATATTTACTAGGCAAGAAAAGGATATTGACAATATAATGTATCACCCTCCATTCAGCAAAAGCGACCATGCAATGTTAAATTGCAACTTCAGGATTGCATATGACATAGTTAACAGTAATGAGAGTTACAAAAAGAGCCTAAACTGTAAAAAGGGCAACTACCATGACCTAAAAAAGTACTTCTTAGATTGGGAAAAAGGGCTTAGAGGACAAGATTTAAATGTTGTATATAGATAATCCTGTGAACTTTATGAAATAGGATTCCAAAATTACATCCCACAGCACAAAGAAGCAGAAAAGAAAATAATGAAATGATTTAATACAGAATGTAAAAGGTCTGAAGAAAAAAAGATGCTTGTTGTGCAGTAGACAGAAGACACAATAATGAGAGGGCATATATCTATACACAGGCAAGAAACGATTATACAGGATAAGGAGAAAATTCCAAAGACAGTTTCAGGAAGACATTATAAATAAAAGTAGTGATCAACCGAAGCTATTTTACAGCCGCATCCAAAGCAAAACCAAGGTTGGCATCATCTGTACACAAGAGAAGGATATTTGTGAAACACTAAATAAAAATTTCTAGTCGGTTTTTATAGAAGAAAATAATTTGGAGAGAGATGATATAGAACAAGCTTGCCCACACATATTGCCAGATATACAAATATCAGAAAAAAAAAATACAGGAGGAGTTAAGTAAATTAGACAAAGGAAAAGCAAATGGTCCGGACGAAATCTCATGTTGGGTGCTACATAAATGTGCAGAAGAGTTAAGTAGACCAATATATTTAATATTCAGGGAATCCTTGGGTCAAGGTAAACTACCTGATATTTGGAAGAAAGCAAACATTATTCCCCTATTCAAGAAAAGTGATTGAGAATATCCACTCAACTACCGACCAGTATCACTAACCAGTGTTATAAGATATTAGAAAAGCTGAAAAGAGAAGTTTGGGTAAACCATCTGTAAGAACGCAGTATGATAACAGAAAGGCGGTTTGGTTTTAGAAAGGGAAAATCATGTGTTACTAACCTATTAAGCTACTGTGATAGAGTTGCAGAAACATTACAGAAAACAGAAGGATGGGTGGACAGTATCTATCTAGATTTCAAGAAAGCATTTGACAGTGAACTGCACCAAAGACTTATGGAATTTGTACCATCAAGGAGGAATCCAAGGCAACCTGTACTGTTGGATGCAAGATTTTCTCAAAAAAAGGGAAATGTGAACAGTACTACGGGGAAATTACTCAGCATGGAGGGAAGTAACTAGTGGAGCCACAGGGCTCAATGCTGGCACCAATGATGTTTTTTGTGTATATAAATGACTGACAGTAACACTGGAAATAAAAGCTATCTAAATATGTTTGCTGACGATGCAGTAATACAAAGGAGCATTCCTAACATAGACTCTTGTAGAAAGCTACAAGAAGAATAAAATAAACCTCATGAATGGAGCGATAATTGGCAAATGGAATTCAGTGTGTACAGGTTTCATGTAATTAAGTTTGGTAAAGGTGGAAAAGAACAGACTGGGATTATAAGTTAGGAAGTAAAACCTTACACATATCAGAAAGAGAAAAGGATCTAGGAGTGATTATCAATGACGGGCTATCTCCGGATGACCACATCAGTGAGAAGGTACAGGACATGTATACACTGCTTGCTAATATGAGAATAGCATTCACATACATAAATGAAAACATGCTGAGAAAGATAACATCATTCATCAGACCAACCCTTGAGTATGCATCAGTAGTCTGAAATCCTCTTCTCAAGAAACACATAGAGAAGATTGAAAAAGTTCAAAGGGTCGCCACAAGATGGGTACCAAGCTTAAGGGATCTAAGCTATGAAGAAAGACTAGAAAAACTCAATCTCCCAACACTACAGGAGAGAAGGAAAAGAGGAGACATGATTATGCTATATAAATGTGTCTCAGGGAAAGAGAAAATAGGCATAAATAGTGTATAACCTATGGGGAAACATCAGCAAGAGGAGACTGCAAGAAACTGCATAAAAAGAGAGGTGATAAAGACGTAAGGAAATTCAGTTTCCCAAATAGGGAAATTGATTAGTGGAATCCGCTACCAAATGAAATAGAATGTGCCAAAACAATTCATAAGTTTAGGGATATATAAGACAAAAGTGATTTTATACATGGGGCAGTATGAGCTTGACTCATTCCTGTTGAGATACAATTAGATAAGAACAATTAGGTAATAACACACACACACACACACACACACACACACACACACACACACACACACGGAGTGGTAACGCCCAGGAATTTTCTAATGTTATCCATTTTTTTTTTTTTATGAGAGGAAGAAGGAACCAAGGCTAAGCCCACAAAACAGTCCCTTCCAAGAAAAAACAAAACAATACTATCTATCTATCTAACTATAGCCCGACGCCCTAATCCCGCAAAGGAAACGCCTCCAAGTCGCTCTGTCACGCACCATTTGACTACCCTCCCCCCAACTCACTCCCCCCTCCCTCATATACCTCTCAACTCCATCCCTCCACCTCATCCTCGGTCTTCCCCTCCCTCTCCCTCCATCTCATACATACACCCTCTTAGTCAGTCCTTCATTCTTCATTCTCTCCACGTGTCCAAACCACCTCAGTGTATTTCTCTCAATCTTCTCAACCACATCCACATTCACCCCACAACGTTCCTTCACTTCTTCATTCGTCAACCTGCCCCTCCATGTCACTCCACATGCTCCTCTCAAGTAACTCATTTCCAATGCTCTCACTCTTGACTTGTTCCCCTCTTGCAAGGTCCATGCCTCGCTTCCATACGTCAGGGTAGGGATCACAATACTATCATGCAGTGACTTCTTCCATACTCACCTCCGTATTTCTCATCACTGCTTTCAGTGAACCAACAACCTTCCTTCCCTGATGTACCCTTGCAAGCACTTCATCCCCCAAAGTTCCATCCTTACTCATCACACTACCCAAGTACTTGAATGCACTCACATTCTCTATATCCTCAACATCCAACCTCATTGTGCATTCTGTGACTTCATTCTTCTCAAACACCATAACTTTACTCATGTTTACATTAACTTTTAGATTCCTCTTCCTACACACTGTCACAAATTCCTCCACCAAACCTTGCAACTCCCATTCATCATCACTCAACAATACTGTATCATCAGCAAACAGGAACACAGGAATCATCCAAATATCACTCTCATTCATTAGAGCCACCCCCCACATCCACTGCCCTACCTTGCACCTCCTTTACAACCCCATCCATGTATTATATATATTAAACAGCCATGGAGACATCACACAACCCTGTTTCAGTCCCACATTGAGATCAAAGAACTCAGCTCATCATCCACTCGCACCGTAGCCCTAGTTCCTTTGTACATACTCTTCACAGCACTAAACAATTTCCCCTCCACTCCATATATTCTTAATTCCTTCCACATACCTTGCCTATCTAGTCTGTCATAAACTTTCTCCAAGTCCACTAAGGCAGCATATACTTTCTCTCCCTTCTGTAGATACTTCTCCACTAAACAGAACAAATATCTGATCTACACACCCTTTTCCCTTCCTAAATCCCCCTTGTTCTTCTCCAACTAGCTCCTCTGTCATATGTCTAACCCTACCAATGAGAATTCTACCATATATTTTTCCAGACACACTAAGAAGGGAAATACCCCTCTGGTTACCACATACTTCTCTCTTCCCTTTTCCTTTGTATAAAGGAACAATTATACCTGATTTCCATTCCTCTGGAACCCTTCCCTCTTCCCTAGCCAATCTACACAACTTCCATATCCACTCCACAGCAGTCTCACCCCCATAGCTCAGCATTTCACCACACACTTCATCAATTCCTGGGGCCTTTCCCATCTTGATCTTCTTCATTGCTTCCATTACTTCCGCCCTACTGATCTCTTCCTCCTCTCATCTCTTTTTCTCCCAGCCATTCCCCAACCACTTATACTCGCACTGCTCTCACTCTACATTCAACAAATCCTCAAGATGCTCCTTCCATCTCCTCAATTTCTCACTCTTCTCCACCAACAATCTATTATTCCTGTCTTTCACTCCCTTATTATTTTCTCTTTCATACTGTCTTACTTTCTTTACCTCCTTCCAAAACAATTTTATCTTTCACTCCCCTATTATTTCCCCTGTCACACTGCCTTACTTTCTTTACCTCCTTCCAAAACAATTTCTTTCCCTCCATTTCACACTCAGATTCCTCCCAGACTCTTTCATCCACTTTCTTCTTGCTCTCCTTCATCAGTCTCTTCACCTCCCTTCTCCTGCTCACATATACCTCTCTCTTCTCTCTCTCATCTTCTCTCCTACCTCTACTCGCTAGCCATTCACTGTATGCCTTCTTCTTTTGTTCCACATCTCGTTTCACCTCATCATTCCACCATGCTGTCCCTTGCACGCCCTGGCATCTCCTCCCACACCACAAACCACCTCACACGCTGCGCCTATCTCTTCCGTGAATATCTTACATACGTCTTCCACCCCTTCCATCAGCTCTAACTCACCTTTCCAATCTTTCTTCCACTATGCTCTTATACTCTGCCATTTTCTCACTATCTTGCGACTTCTCCACTCTTCTCACAGGAGCTGTTTCCTCCTGTTGTTCCCTTCGTCTCTTCAACCATTTTCTTTGCAGCTTTACCTTGGCCATCACTAATTGATGGTCTGAGATTCCATTCCCCCACCCTTTCCACACTCTTGTATCCAACACTTGTCTTCTCATTTGCTCATCCACACACATGTAGTCTATCACTGCCTTTCGTTCAACAAGTTCACCGTCCATCCTCCTCATTACTCTCCGTGTATACCTGTGGATCATCTTGTGCCGAAAGTAGGTGTTAGCTATTGCCAACCCATTACCAGCACAGATGTCCACCAAAGCATTACCATTCCCATCTAGTTCAGCTGGCACACCCCACTGACCAACCACAATATCCACTCGTACATTCTGAACTTTGCCATTCATGTCTCCAATCAAAAACACTCTCGCTCCTGTCAAATTTGTCCATACATACTTCTGCACTCACCCAAAACTCATCTTTCACTCTTGCCACTTGGTCCTCTGTCAGCGCATACGCACATACAATCGCCCACGCTTGTGTACCTACTTTCATCCTCACCCATACAATCCTTGCACCCACTGTTCCATACTCTCTTGAAACTGAAAAAAAAATTACGAACATGCAGGTGAACCACAAAACAGCAAACTAGGACTGTCAAGCCTCTTAAAAATTAGCCCAAAACTAACCAAAAGAACACAAAACAAGAACCAGACAGGCATGTGAAACTCCTGACACATACGATAACCTGATCAGCTTGAAAATGGAGCTGGGCATTGAACAGAGCATGCTAAAAATGGGGGGGAAGGGAGAAGAGCAAACCTTGAGGGCTGCCGGAGGCAGGCATAAGATTAGTGCATGAACGATCTCACATGAGTGGAGTGGTTTTGTCAAGCTGCTCACTAAAATGTCCATACAAAGCCAGCAGACAGGCTATCAGTGGCCCTGAATGAAGTTTATCGTGCTTATGATGTATTTCAACCAAATACAGTAAGCTATACACTTCTCTTAAGCTTTATTGTAAAACAATCCTCCAGCCACCAGTTAAAATGCATATAAGGTGCCTAAAGTGGCTTGAATCCTCTTCCTGTATAGATGTCTCCAGAGAAGGAAGAGGTGGAAAAATTACCTTTTCTACAAAAGTGATAGCTACTGTAGAGAACTGAGAGGTGGGATCCAGAAGTAAAAATCTTGTTTGGTTTACCATTAGTAGATAAATTTATATTACCCATGGTTTTAAAAACTTAATAATCTCATGTACAACAAGGTAGTGTAAACAATTAACAGGATGAGATCAAGCAGTGGAAATGCTTTTGGTCCAGTTCCAGTGAATATAGTTATATTAGCCTGAATGTAAATACTAACTCTTATGTACAGCATAATCATTTGTTACAGATGAGAGCAGAACATGTGAAGTAATGGAAGAACTGGTGGTAAACTTCTGCTGCAACGATCCTGTCGACTCAGAACTTTAGTACAGTGGGCTCGCCTACTGCGCGAGCTCAGAGTGAGTGAATCGCATTGTGCGTGAGTTACCAAAAACCTTGAATGTGCGAGTTTACCTCAGAATGCAAGGTAGAGGCAAGGAGTGGCTCGTTAACGCCATTTTCCATCAATATGCGACCCCCCACACACACAATGCGTCCATCATCACGTGTCGTGATGTTGATGTGCAGATATTCCCGGGGCATTCTACAGTACTGTGCAGCTTGGGGTAGGAGGCAGCGGTAGCGCCATTACAGACAAGGCTCATGCACAGTGTGGATCTGCTCTCTGCAGCTAACCTGTCGTGTACAACGTGTGGCTTTTTTTTTGCTCCATCCTGGACTGTACCTTCTCTGCACCATGCCTCCAGCCCCAAGAGTTAAGAAACTTCTCATGCATGCAACCAGGTTGGAGATTATCAAGATGAAGGAGGAGGGACAAGGGAACACAGTTATTGGGAAAGCCATGGGACTGGCTGAATTTACAGTGAGGACTGTTTGGAAGAACCCCGATGCCAACAGGGCACTTGTGAAGACGTATGGTGCATCTGAGCTTGACGTCCGTTCCCAGGTGGGAAACTGTGCGATGATATTTATGGAACTGTATCTTGCCACGTACATTATGAGGAAGGAGAAGGAAGGTGTACCACTGAATGGCAGATTTATTCAGAACTAAGCCCAGCTCATTTACAAGGCAGCATTTCGCAAGTTATCTGTGGACAAACCATTCAAGGCATTGGCAGGATGGCTACACCATTTTTTGAAATGCAAGGAACTCCATCACATCAAACTGTCCGTTGAACGTGCCTCTGCTGATGAGCTGGCCACGAGAGAGTATCCTACGGTATTTAGAGCGCTTCTTGAAGAAGGACAGAACACCAAAGACGAGATCTACAACGTCGACGAAACATTGTTATACTACAAGGCCATGCATAAATCGACTTACATCGCTAAAAAACAGAAAGAAGCCCCTGTTGGCAAGCTCCAGAAGTGTAAGATGATGGTAATGTTCACTGTAAACCTGTCTGGGAGCCACAAAATGAGACCAGTTGTTGTATACACAGCTTCACACCCAAGGTGCTACAAAACCTCACGAACATGGACGCAAGTGGCGTGTACTGGAACAAGTCTGCAAATGGTTGGATGATCGGGAACATTATGTCAGACTGGTTAACAAAGCACTGCATCCCCGATGTCAGGGCCAAGTGTCGGGAACTTGACATTCCATTTAAGATGCTCCTTGTGCTGGACAGTGCACCAACTCACCCTCCATACCTAGAAGATCAGCACAAGGATTGTCGTGTTGTGTTTCTGCCGCCCCGGACGACATCACTCATGCAGCCGCTGGATCAAGAACTGATCGCCACTATGAAGCACTTCTGCCACAGACAAGTGTATGACTACCTACACAGGAAGACTGACACACAAGAGGAGCTTCATGCCTTACAAGAAGATCACAATGAAGACCTCGATGAGGCACCTGCTCCCGTACCATCTCTGCCAGCAGCTATATCCCAGCCCACCATAGGTGACCTGACTGTTGAGGCATTTTGGCATCGTTTCACAGTGAAGGACGCAGTTGACTTTCTCCTACAAGCATGGCACCAGATTACACCTGCAACGGTTAACCATGTATGGCGACTGCTCATGCCTCACTTATGCACGACCCACGAGACGGCCATTCAACCACTGGCCGAGGCTGAGGGAGCAACACTGACAGCAGCACAAGCTGTACCAGGTTTCGAGGACACTACGTTGGCGGACATACAGGAAGTGCACACTGCTAATGAGAAACAGCCTCCTGAGGAAGTCTTGCAACGGATAGACGAGGCTGACGCAGAGCCCGATGCCAGGCAGAGTCAAGTTGAGCAGCCTAGTGTGATGGAGGGGAGGACAGAGCTGTGTATGTCAAGAATAAGCAAGATCCTTGCTGCTGTGGATAAGCTCAAGGAAGAGGTGAAGGAACAGGAAGTCAGCAACCTAAGAATGGAGGAGGTTTTCGTTGGTATCGACAGTCTTCCATTTCTGCATAGACAGGCACAGGCAAGAAATAAACAGGAGAAGACAGATGTTCATAAGTTACACACAGCAGGGTCAACTTAGTGAAACTGAGGAACCAGTTACATCGTCTGATCCTGTTCATATTGAGGATGAAGAGGATGCAATGTAAGATGTGTCAGCATTGGACTTCGAGGGGTTTATGGCCGAAGTGATTTAGAGGCTCCTGGGGAAGGTTGTCAGGAGAAGTCTGTGGAGGGAAGTGTTGGTGCGGCAGGAGGTGCGGTGGGAGGTGCGGCACTGTAAGTGTTGCCGCGCCTCAGAACCCCTGTTTTTTAAGTCCATCAGGCCTGTTGTCTACTGTTGTTGAGGTGACTTCCCATATTTTTTTTATTGTAGCTATATCTGTAGTACAATGTGTGAAAAATTTTACCTTTTTTATGTCTCTAAGACCCAAAAAATGTCCAGGTATGAGGGGGTACCGCCCATGTGTTATGTTTCCCATTGGATTATGTGTTCTCAGTTAGTGATTTCACACTGCACGAGGACAAGGACCTCCCAACCTCTTGTGCACTGTGTGAGCCCACTGTACTGTATTTCTCTAAAGTGGGATTTGTTTGCCCCTCTCACTGTACAGTTGGTTGTATGATATTATTTTTTATGGAGATACAAACCTAGTATTACTGTACTATTGTGTAGTACCTGTTGCCCCTCCTATGCATTTTTGGTCGTGTGATACTGCATATTTAAGAAGATATGTACATGGAACTCTAGTGTTACTATTGTGCAGGGCTTCTTGCATCTCCCAGCGTTGCATTCCTAGTTGCAGCTTTATACCACCTCTTTCTTAGCAGTTTATCTTAGATATTACAACCTTGCATTGACTTGGATGTTGTTATTTTTACACTGACATAACTTGCATCACAAACATACAAGAAGAAACTGTGGTTTTAAGTGTTGAATAAATCGCAAAGGAAGAGGTGTTACAAAATCACTCGTGCCACTTGGAATACAACTCTCACTGTGTCTCTAGTTGTGTGAAGTTAAGTATTTTTAGAGATATTACACATACATATCATCTCCTTACCATTTGTTATTGCCATAAGAACACAGGCATTAATGTAAACTCTTATGTCATAGTTTCTACCCACACACTAATTATTGGTACCCCTGGTCTCTGTGTTACTGGTTGTGTTATACAGTTAAGTATTTACGGATATTATGTACTGTATACTTGTAATTGCTAAAGAGTCACACTGTGGTGAACATCTGCGAAGATAGAGAAATCCATACTGGCAGGCGAAAAGATTTATATTCAGAAAGCTTTGGTATCTGCTGTCATCCTCTTCATTGAAACTGCAGACCAAGATTGATACCCTAGTTGCCAGATTTATATTCAGAAAGCTTTGGTATCTGCTGTCATCCTCTTCATTGAAACTGCAGACCAAGATTGATACCCTAGTTGCCAAAACTGTTTGGAAATATCTTTTAGTCTGGCAGTGGGGGTTTCTCAATTATGTATACACACAAACTCCGCAGCATATTTGTTATTGTTTTAAGAGCATACGTAAACTCGTAAGTCATGATTTCTGCTCACCTTCTAATCCTAACCCTGACTGGAAGAAAGCCAGGGTTTCACAGTAAATGAACACCTTTTGACTGGTATTATCCCATTATCTGAAATGATCTGTCTATATTCAGACGCCATAATCCCGTAACGGATGGCCTTAACCAAAGTGCCTCAACATCGCCCTGTTTTCCGCAGCTGGACTGCTCTCCCTGCAGTTCACATGTCCTTCTCTTACATATCCCTCCACTTCATCCATCCACCTCATCCTTGGTCTCCCCTCCTCGTCTCCCTCATTACCTCACTGACATACACTCTACTAGTTAGTTTTTCATTCTTCATCCTCTCCACATGGCCACACAATATAAAAGTATTTCCCATAATACTTTGTCACATCCACATCAATAACAACGCCCCTTTACTTCCCTATGGATTTGTCTGTCTGTAAAATCTTCATGTAACTCCACATGCTCCTCTCGTATAACCCATTTCCATTGCTCTCACTCTTGACTTGTGGCCTTCCAGCAGGGTTCATGCATTTTTTCTGTATGTTTGTGGGGATCACAATACTGTCATGCAAAGCTCTTCCATTTTCACTTCCCAGTTCAAAATTACTGTTTTCAATGAACCAGCAACCTTTCTTCCCTGTTGTACCTTTTCAACCACTTCGTCTTCTAAACTTCTGTCCTTACTTATCAATTTACCTACAGTAAGTACTTAAATACATTCACATTCTCAATTTCCTTACCATCGAGCTGTACTGTGCATTCTCTGATTTCATTTCCCTTGAAGACCAAAGTTTTCCTCATATCTACATTCACTTTTAGATTTCGTTTCATTATATTCACTCCCAGACTCATTCACCAAGTTTTGCAGTTCACATTGCTCTTCACATAACTATATGGTATCATCAGCAAGCAACAGTACAGAAAGTTTTAAAACACTACTCTCTCATATTAGAGATACTCCCAAATGCATTGCCCTACCTAGTATCTCTTTTATAACCCCATCCATTTCTAAACTGAACAACCACGGGGATATGACATACCCCTGTTTCAGTCCAACACACATATCAAAGAACTCAATTCACAGTCCACATACACCGGAACCATTGTGCCCTCACACATGCTGTTTAACAGCATATATCAACTTTCCATCTACTTCATATATTTTTAATACCTTCCATTGTCTATCCACTCTGTCATATGCTTTCTTCAGATCTATGAAGGCATCCTACAACCTCTTTCCTTTCTCTAGATGTATTTCTATTAAGCATCGCAAAACAAACGTATTAGTATGTTCTTGATGCCTCCAATTTAATTCTTATTAGGACAGAGTTCGTTTACTGAAGGGATCATTGAAGGCTATACCTGATGCCTAAATTTTTTAGGTCAGAGCCTTCCCTAATCTGCATAAATTTGCTTTGAGAACAAAATCTAAAATTAAAAATACAGGTCTCTCTCATACACTGATGGGGTTCTGATGTCAAATACAGGCATACCCCGGTTTAATTATTAATTGGTTAGGTAAAACCTCATCGTTAGGCGGAGTATCATATAACGGGGTACTTTTAACATGTATTTCAATGTGGACTGTTTACCAGCCTTGGGTTTCCCCCCAAACCAAGTCCGAAACCCACCCAGATGAGGCCAAAAACAGGTTTAAAGGCAATCTAAATGTCTTAACAGCTGTCAAGGAAGCTAACCTAAGCCTAACACGTGCAAATAACTCACTAAAACCAACAGATCAAATCTGAATATCATCAAATATAAGTCTGGAAAAAATCAAGCTAAGTAAACTCTACCCTAAAATGACAATGTTCACCCCCACCTATGGCTAAAACACATTAATCAAAGTCTAAAAATAGTTTATAAATCAACCTAAACACACAATTTTAGTCTAAAATATCATCAAAATCGACAAGAAAAATCAAAACCCATCGTTAAACCATGATTTGGCCATCGTTAGGCGGGGTATGGTGCAATTTCTACCCCCATCATTAAGCCGGGGTATCGCATCTAGGGGTATCATATATTGAGGTATTACGGTATTGGCTGATATTTCATTAAGCATTCACGTTATAACATTAATTCAAAGGTGATACATTGCAGGGGTCTCAGGTTTAGCATTTTGGGAGATTATGTACAGTCACGCGTACTAATTTCTGCTCAGGGGTTACCCCTTCCTTCCCCCCTCTACCCTGGACAGAGGGAAGGGGGGAATCGCGAACAAGTCTACCCCGCCTTCTGCCCCCAACTCCCCCACCCTCCACCTCCAGCTGCCAGTTACTGATTAGACGCAAATTTTCTCATGTCCTGTAAACATGACTAAACTGTCGTCGCACACGCTTTCAACGGCCAAGAGTTGGACTATATTTTTAGAATAAATTATTACCGTATTGAACTGCATTCTCAAATTGAAAATATTCACCATCATTGTAATCCAGTGTCGTCAGCTGCACAATTATGGGCTCCAGTGCTTTCCTTTTCACTTCCCCCAGCTCTCTCTCTCTCTCTCTCTGAATTTACTTTTCCCACTCACTTTCTTTTTAAATTTATATAACTTTCTCTTTGCTTCTCTCCCCCTCTCCCCCTTCTCTCTCGTTCTTTGTCTTAAGTCTTCCCCGCCTCTCACCCCACCCCTCCCCCCACCTTAGGCCTGATCAGCAGTCAGTTATACCGTCACCGCTCCTTCGTATATCGTGTGCAGGCAACATTTATCACACACACTTAGGTCAGATGTATGGAAAGCTAATTTATATATATATATATATATATAAAATTGTATTTCTCATTATGTGCCAAGTTGAAAAAGAGAACACCAGATAAATATTCGTAATTTTTATTAGAGTGACCGTTCCACTTCACATAGCTGGGTAGCTGGGCTTATAAACTGCACACACACACACCGCTCGCTGGTGCAGTGGTAACGTTCTCGCTTGCCAACTGGTGGACGGGAGTTCGCACCTCGCTCAGCTTGCGAAAAGTTTCACTGACGAAGTGGGTGGTTACTGTCCCCCTTGAGCAAGGGAACGGGTGTGTGCGTGTGTGAAGGTCACAGCCTTGCCCTTAGATCGGACTATATGAGCTCTCAGCTCCCTTCCGGGAGGGTAAAAAGCTGACGATCACGACCATCAAGTGATCCTGACCGACCCGGTGAATTACACACACACACGACTTAAATTTTGCACTGACAGCATGGCGACTACAAATATAGTCATTCTAACAACTGGATCTGCTGGCTCCAAACCTTCCCTGTCCCAGTCAAACTCCTCATTCAGTAACCGGTTATTGAATGAGGAGTTTGACTGGGACAGGGAAGGTTTGGAGCCAGCAGATCCAGTTGTTAGAATGACTATATTTGTAGTCGCCACGCTGTCAGTGCAAAATTTAAGTCGTGTGTGTGTGTAATTCACCGGGTCGGTCAGGATCACTTGATGGTCGTGATCGTCAGCTTTTACCCTCCTGGAAGGGAGCTGAGAGTTCATATAGTCCGATCTAAGGGCAAGGCTGTGACCTTCACACACCCACACACCCGTCCCCTTGCTCAAAGGGGACAGTAACCACCCACTTCGTCAGTGAAACTTTTCGCAAGCTGAGCGAGGCTCGAACTCCCGTCTACCAGATGGCGAGCGAGAACGTTACCACTGCGCCAGCGGTGTGTGTGTGTGTGTGTGTGTGTGTGTGTGTGTGTGTGTGTGTGTGTGTGTGCGCGCAGTTTATAAGCCCAGCTACCCAGCTATGTGAAGTGGAACGGTCACTCTAATAAAAATCACGAATATTGGTCTGGTGTTCTCTATTTGAACTTGGCACATAATGAGAAATACAATTATATATATAATTATATAAAAATTAGCTTTCCATACATCTGACCTAAGTGTGTGTGATAAATGTTGCCTGCACACGATATACGAAGGAGCGGTGACGGTATAACTGACTGCTGATCAGGCCTAAGGTGGGGGGAGGGGAGGGGTGCGAGGCGGGGAAGACTTAAGACAAAGAACGAGAGAGAGAAGGGGGAGAGGGGGAGAGAAGCAAAGAGAAAGTTATATAAATTTAAAAAGAAAGTGAGTGGGAAAAGTAAATTCAGAGAGAGAGACAGAGAGAGAGAGAGAGAGCTGGGGGAAGTGAAAAGGAAAGCACTGGAGCCCAGAATTGTGCAGCTGACGACACTGGATTACAATGATGGTGAATATTTTCAATTTGAGAATGCAGTTCAATACGGTAATAATTTATTCTAAAAATATAGTCCAACTCTTGGCCGTTGAAAGCATGTGCAACGACAGTTTAGTCATGTTTACAGGACATGAGAAAATTTGCGTCTAATCAGTAACTGGCAGCTGGAGGTGGAGGGTGGGGGAGTTGGGGGCAGAAGGCGGGGTAGACTTGTTCGCGATTCCCCCCTTCCCTCTGTCCAGGGTAGAGGGGGGAAGGAAGGGGTAACCCCTGAGCAGAAATTAGTACGCGTGACTGTACTTGACTCACGACTCCAAGTAACCTAAATATAATAATAACCATGTAATACACCACATACTTTCAGTATAAACACCTGAAGATCAATATAAAATGTAAAACATAATGAACAGACATTTCACGTAATGTAACTGTAGATTTACTAGGCCAATCTTTTTATCTATTTATCTACAGCCGGATGCTGTAATCCCTGGGGGGGGGGAGTCACAAACAAAACTCTTTTATTGTATCATCTCTTATCAGGCTGCCCTCTTTCCAGCTTTCATTACCTTCACCCTCCATCTCATGTGACACACTTTTCATCAATCTCTCATTTTGCACACACATTTATTCCAGCAATATCATTATTTTTTTGGAAATAACACCTCTCAGTCAACTGCTCAAAAATGTTCTGGTTTATAATTACAGCAAATACTTATTTTCGATAATCAGAAAAGGATGTCAGAAAATTAGAAGCGTTGGTGGTGGTGGTGGTGGTGTTACCTCCGGTTCTTCAAGATGTGAACCCAGTGGACTGCAAGAAACTGGTCGCTTCAGATAGGTGCTCTCAGATACCATTTGTTGAGGTTATGTTGAAGGCTTGTTTATGTTTTGAAGGTGAGGTGTATGAGGTGCCTGTGTTGTGGTATAGGAGACTGCATTACAGTGTGGACATAGCGGAGTGCATGTGAGCTGTAATTGGTGTTGCAAGTGTATTGGGGTGTGGGGGCTGAATTACACTGGGCTTAGTGGATTGTTCCTAAGCTATATACTGATCAACATTGTGTTGTGAGAGTCAGGTGTATGAGGTGAGTGTGATATGGTGTGGAGCCTTCGGTGAAGTGTGAATATAATGGATTGTTTGTGAATGTATTTCATTGTGTGTTTTGTGTTCGTGAGGTGTATGAGGCGAGTATTGTGTTGAGGTGAGCTGCACTTCAGTGTGGTCTGATTGGACTATTCAGAGTTATATTTTTGTTAGTACCGAAATATTAAATTGGAACAGTATCATCTGTGATATCGCTACGTGAGGGACATCGTACGGTACATCAAGTTGCTGAAGAGGATTAAGTTTGAAGTCTGGTCATCAATACGAGGAACAGTTTGTGGTGACACTTAACTTGTGCAGCCTACAGCAGTTTCAAACCACCAACAAGAGGTCTGTATTCAGCTGTGACTTCCCGCCAGCCAGCGATAGAATTAAAGGTGTGAATGGAAACAATCCCTCGCGATTTGAAACGAATGGTAGTATGGTGAAACGCTAAACCACTCAGTGAAATGCAAAGTTCCTATTTTATTTTTAGATAATTTCTGAAGCGAGTGAGTAACATACAGCATGTACACTCGCACCAAAAACTATCGGTGCATTGTGGGTCCGATGCCATCCGGAATGATTCGATCATGTGGCAATGACAGCCGTTAATACATGTATATATTATAACAATTACTGCCATTCCCTGCTCATTATGGAGGACACAAGAGGTATTTGAAATAGCATTCATCTGTCGTCTGGATTGCCTGCGTGTGGGAGGACAGAACCACAATTTCCACTTACCTTTGCTCCGTGTGTCATAATATTTTACACATATTCTGCACCGATACTTTTTGGTGCGAGTGTACAGCCTCCCTATTTCGTTGCTGTCAGCATTCCAAATGTAGGATGCAGGCTGATCATATGTAATAACCACCGGCATTCCAAAATAAGGCAGTAAGATAATAGGAGTTTGCATTCCACTTTGCAATTGAACGTGTAAAGCACATGATCCTTGTATGCATGCAAATTTGGGTCTGAGGGGCGTATTTTAGGTGGTACAGTAGGCTTCATAACATGTCCTCCCAAGTGATAGACTATCTTCCCATCATGTGCTCTTGTATGCCTTTTAATTGTGTTAACATTGGTTTGAGATGTAGTAGACAGAATATATCACTAAGGAGGAGGTGTTACGAAATCTCCAGTATAAGAATGCTACCCTTTGCTGTTCTGTGTGACCCCTTGGCTATGACCTCCTCCAACCAGGGACAGGATTAAAGAATGAGCAGAACTATGACTTACCGGTATATGTGTGCAGCCGGAACCCAGTATTTGCTAAAATTATGGTCTGAAAATAAAATTCAGAGTGAAAAAAAAAACTGGATAAACCTCCCTCAAGTGTTTTTGCAATGATTTCAGTAAAAAAAAATGTGAGCAGAACATGTTTGACCTTTCAGTATTGTTGCTAGCAATGCTTTGTAAGATTAAACAATTACTGTCCTGTGCAGGCGTTCCATAATTACTGTAAATAAATACAGTATAAGATTTACCTTTATACACTTGGTTTTAATACCATGTTCGCAAGAATCACGTGTATACAGGTTATATTAATGTTGTGCCATTACAAACCATGCACAGTCAGTCAGAAATGTATCGTGTAGGAAAGATCCGATGACATCTGAAATTATCAGAATTGTTAGAAGAGTCGGCTCCCGTTTGATTTATTATCTTTTTCAAATGCTCTTAGCAGTAAAGTGAGAGTACTGAACAGGAAGTGTCAAAAGCAAGCAATATATATAGCATCTTCATTCAAGCAGGTTTACCAGAGTGGGATTAAATTATCGGACATTTTTCTGTAGTCATCGACTGTGGTATGAGATTGCTTCGTGCCAAATGTGCATCGATACTTTTTTTGATCGATTATTATCGGCAACAAAAGTCCTGTCGCCTCCCGCTTTTTCTCTCCTTGCTTTTGGAAACCAAGTCTGATGAATCAGAAGCGAACGACAGTGATGTCACTCATATGTGACCAGATAAAAGACTCGGGGCCAGATGCTGAGGATTTGTGAGTCTCGTTTTCAAAAGTCCGTGGAAAGAGAAGCAGGAGAGGCGACAGAATCTTTGTTCCCAAAGGTACGATCGCAATCCCTATTTTTTTTTTCCATCCTACCCCCTGAAGATAGGATAAGGAGGACAAGGTTGGAGAAAGACCAGGAGAAAAGATGATGGAATATCATCAATCAGGTATATGACTCATACATATACACTACTGAAACTCTAATATCCATTCGCCTGGCCTTACAACAATCTTGCCTTCCACCTCCCTTTCGCCAAGGGGGTAAAAAAAACTAGTACACGTGACTGAACGTATACTATATTGGTTCTGGCCTTTCACTTTTTCCTCAGTTCATATATATATCACTCTTGTTATTGTTATCATTGGAATCCAGGCTTGTCTGGACATAAACCTAGTGGACTCCAGGCTGAAGTTCCCCATTTCTTGCACTCCATCATCCTTCATTTGGGGTACAGAGAGGAAGCTGAGGGACATTGGTATAATAGAGCAGCAGAGACACTTGGTTACATCGGTGCCATCATGTGAATGCGCCACTGTCCAGCACAACTTTCCACCCATATAACATACATCCATCCCTTACAACATTCACATCGTATGCTCTTCTCAGACACTTTAACATATCCGCACAGTCAGTGCGCTTCTTAGACTATCATTTACCGCTCTTTGCACACTCCTTCATATAACTACACAATCTCACACATTGCTATTTGCCTCTCATACACTACAGTTACTCTACTAGCATACGACAGTAAACTTTCACACATACACACTTCCTCTCAGAAGGTGTACAACCACTCTAGCCGTACTTTAACATCGCTTCAGAATCTCACTCTCTCTACCCTTAAAACACTCTTCGCAATCTTTTGAAGCTGGAGGGGAATCCCTTAATGCGGTAGCAAAAATATAAACTTGTGGGTACGCCACCAAATTGCACAAGCATTACTCAGCTCCCTTCTGGTCCCTGGAAAAGTTTTTTTTTTTTTTTTTTTTTCGGCCTATCAACCATTGGGGCCGAAGCCCCTGGTTATTAAGGCCATATATATATATATATATATATATATATATATATATATATATATATATATATATATATATATATATATATATATATATATTTAAACATATATACATATAGATACAAACATATATATATATATATATATATATATATATATATATATATATAACGACACACACACACACACACACACACACACTTCCATGCATACATACAGACACACTTTCATGCAAACGTACATATATATATATATATATATATATAATAATTTTAATCTTATTTATTTATTTTTTTTTTTGTATTTTTTTTTTTAATTTTTTCTTGGATTTATATTTTTTATACCTTATATTATAAAGAAAAACTAATCTAAAGACCCTAAAACTAATCACCTAACAGACAAATCGCTAACCTATACTAAATCCTACAGAGACAAATAGCTAGACCTACACTAATGGTAAAAATACCTCGACTAACAGAACACCATCGACTGCAGATATGTAATGCCTTTCTACATTACATACCTGCACTCATCACCTGGTGACTGTCAGTCGAGGCACAACCTAATATAGGGGACATCAGTATATGAAAGGGAACCAGACGAGTCAGGAACATTTCCATATACGTCAGCTGTCGTCCTTAATTAGAATAACTTAAGCAAGATAATATAATGTATTTACATAATTTGTACAGAAAGTGAAGAACCTCGCCCAGCAGACCACCCTGGAAAAGAGGATGGTGGCTGCAGAAGGGCAGCAAGACTGCAGACCACCAGGTGCACTTCCAGATGAACCTGGGGTCATAACAACAACCTTACCCACGCTTTGCTCCTCTCACCTTCTGCAGTCATTCTGTGAATACGCCAACATATGACAAAAAATTCACACACTCACTGCTTCCCTCAGACACTGTATACCAGGACTTTATGAACATTTCCAACAGAAAACTACACACCCACATTCTCTGACATTCTCTACAATCACACACCAATAAATAAGCCACTTTCTCACATGCTAGATGCAACACTCAGATTCTCACTACACTCTTGCACACCAGCACATAACTACACACAGTTTGTTCCTGTCCCATTCAATACAGTCACCGCGTTTACAGACCGTTGAATACTCCAGCATATAACAACTGAATAATTAGACCCTTGAATACTCCAGCATATAACAACTGAATAATTTTATACTTTCGTGTCTTTCAACCCTCCACCAAGGTTGGACAAAATCGAATCAAAGCTGTTTGAGCTGACTTTATCCTTGATCTATTACCTATGACTTTTTTCATCCAAAAAAAATCACCTGTTCCTTCGATGAACCTAAACCATTATATCAGATTTGGTGCAGATTCATCCAGTAGATTGTTTACATAAATTTCATGATCTTGCTGACAGACAGACAGACAGACAGACAGACAAACACAAACAGACAAACAAACCAAACCATACATATAACCACCTCGCGCTTTCGCATTTGGGTGTAACACACACTGTACAGTTGTACGTTGCCCACACTGAATGCACACTGAAACATGTAACGATACATTCTTACAAACAGGATGCACCTCTCATACACTTTCCATTTCTACAAAGAATGTCTGCAGATCTTGTCAAATAATTATACATACTGTACTCGTCTCAGCCACTTTCTGACTTACTCTCGTTTTACCGACTTCATCCCATAATAGTAGTTGGTTTGTTTATACCTGACAGAACTGGGCCACTCACAGAACTTGAATATCATGCCTTGGTTGCATTAAATTCCTAGAGTCTTATTCATGAGGTAAACACAAGTGTCCTTTCTTAATAGTCAAATCAACTAACCATCAACTGAACTGAAAGGGGTTACGAATTTGTCAAGCTGGAACAAACACACGCTTCACTTTCTCGCACAATTTATCCATTTGTCAGGCTCTTTATACAAACCCTCTGTGCTCTAGATCACACAGCACACACTTCATGCCATATACAGAGTATATCAGTTTTACTCATATGAACTGAATAAAAGTAGACATGGAGGTAGCTGGACAACACGAGCTTAGATCAAATCCAGTATTCTTCAGATGGGTAAATACAAATGTGTTGGGATACCTCTGTCTTAACAGGTGTTGTTTACTTCGATGATGATTTTGTAGTGAACTATTAAAAAAAAAGCTGCATAATCTGGTATACTTTTTAAAAAAAGGTAATGGAGAGAGTTCTAGAAAGTATGATCAAAGAAAGAGTGACAATTGATGAGATAGTTTGGTTTTATGCTAGGCAAAGGGACCACTAATGCCATATTCATTGTTCGACAGCTTCAGGAAAAATATATGGGAAAGAAAGGGGATCTGTATTTGGTTTTTGTTGATTTGGAGGCCTTTAACAGGGTCCCGAGGGAGGTGGCGAAGTGGGCAATGAGAAAGCCTGGGTTCGAGGAATGGCTGGTCATAGTGGTTATGGCTATGTATGTGGGTGCTCACATCAAGTGGAAGTGAAAGGAGATTTGAATGATGAGTTTTCCGTGAATGTTGGCGTGCATCAGGGTCAGAGTTGAGCCCCTTATTACCATGGTGCTTGAAGCCCTTTCACGTGACTTCAGAAATGGACTCCTGTGAGAGGTGTTGTATGCCGGTGATTGCAGAGAATGACAGGGAGGCAGAGGAAAGATGTAGGAAGTGGAGAGATAATATGGTGCACGAGGGCTTGAGAGTAAATGCAGATAAAACAAAGGTGATGGTACCTGGGGTTGGTGACAGCACTATCAAAAAAGGAGAGTGGCCATGTGCGGTTTGTCACAAGGGCGTGGGAATTAATTCCATCATGTGCAGTGTCTGTGATAAGTGAGTGCATAAGAGACGTAGTAGTTTTAGAGGTAGACTGCTAGATAATGCTGATTTCATGTGTGTGGTGCGTCGGGAGAGCATGTGGAGATTGTCAGGCGTGATAGGATTGATCCTGCAGGTGAGTCTCTTGAGTGTGTGGAAGAGTTTTGTTATTTGGGAGACATGTGCTGGAGGTGGGACTTGAGTAAGGAATGGGTGGAAGAAGTTCAGGCAGCTGTTGCCTTTCCTGACACTGAGAGGGCTCTCCCTCCGTTCTATGGGATATTTGTGTGCAGCATGTGTTAGGAGTGTAATGCTGTATGATAGAAAGACCTGGGCAGTAAAGGAAGAGGATATTCGCTGACTCAAACGTAGGGCAGTAAAGGATAAGGATATTCGCTGGCTCAAACGTACAGAAATTACTGATTAAATGGATATGCAGTGAGTCCTTGAATGCGAGGCCTGGGGGGGGTATGTTTACAATGGAAGAGTAAAGAGGAAGGATGGGTCTGGAGTGTCTTTGTGTTATAATGAGGAGACGTAGAATGAGATGGATTGGGCATGTGGTGAGGATGGGGGATGAAAATTGGGTGCAGAGAGTGAGGAGTGTGAACGCTGGGGGTAGTGTTGCAAGAGGCAGACCGAAAAAGACCTTGGACGAGGTCGTCGAGTGTGACCTCAGGGATAAGGGACTGTATAGGGAGGCTGTCAGAGATCAAGCAACATGGAGAGCCTCCATTCAGTGATCAAGGCCGTCGCATGCAAGCATGTTGGAGCCTTTATAAGGAAGAAGTCTTGCCCAGTTCACTTCCGATAGTTATCTCTCCCAAATGTGTATGTGTTTCAGATATAATTAATCATGAGTTAATATTACCAACGATTACCATACTTAAGGTAATACAGGCTATGTAATATGCAGTGGCTCAACCAAACAAATCGGTTGTGAGGGAGCATCTTGGAAGCATTTGGCATGTAAGGTGGTGAAGCTAGTTTCCTTTACCAAAATGTTGCCAAATGATATATTTCTTTTCTTCCATATATTATTTTATAAGTGAATTCAGCTATCTGGGCATTGGTGTTTGTAAAGGATGTTTTATAACCAGGGGAAAGAAATTACGTGTATACGGTGTAATTAAGGGGTAGTATAAAAAATCCTGATAAAGTGAATAAAATGAGGAATGACACCCGTGTCTGAAGACGGGCACACTCTGCTAGTTTACCCGAGCTGGTTTCGACTGCTTATGTCTCGGATTCAAATGTCACTTCTTATTCTACCACGATTACTGTATTTGGGGGGTGATACATTAGAAACACAACTTCATAATTCATTAAAGCTGAGCGTAAATATTTAAACTGCAGATAAGTTGGGTCTCATTTTCTGGAATTTAAGTTACTACCCTTGGGTTGGGCAACTGGGAGGCGCTTCGGGGGCTCGGGGCGTCTGTGCGCCGCCAGACGCAGCCAGTATAAGTAATACCGCGGTGGGGGGAGTGTTATTTCTTTGCTAGTTCATTGTTTCGTTGTCGTAAACGCTTGTAGCCTTCCTCCTCGGCGATTTATTTTGCATATTACACGTTGATATTCTCTTAAATGCTATTGTTATTTTTTCAATGAACCTAGTTTTGGGCAGCAACATTAACAAGGATAAAAGAAGGATGAAACGACCCAAATAATCTCCGGAAGACTTGCAGCAAAGCCGCCCCTGCCAACGATTCGTCCACACAAGTGTGGACTTGATCTTTTGTGTTATGAGCAACGATTTATTAGTTGGCAATGAATGTGTCAACCCAGTATTCCGATATACTTCTGGCTGTACAAGGGCGATGAAGAGGAAAGTACTGCAGGCAGAAGTAGTGGATAGACGTGGACTATCAGGTAAGGTTTGTGTGTGGGGTGAGAGGGACTGGAGTGGGGTGCGGCTTTTGCGCGTGGATTTTAAGAGTTTGTTAACCTTTTTCCCTACCAGTGATCTCCCCGTTTACTGAATAAAATCTTTTGGAAGTTGTAGAATGTAGACGAATCGTACTTGAAGCTTAGGCCCTGAATATGTTGTTAGTTTGTGATGGTGTACCCAACATACCGTATTAGTTTGTTCTTTGTCACATTTTGTTAAAACTGTGAACGGGATGCGTGTCATTTTGTTAAACAGTGACACACACACACACACACACACACACACACACACACACACACACACACACACACACACACACACACACACATGAGCATACACCACAAACGCGCACACATACGGCATGTTTTGCCACAAGCACACATCAGCAACATTAAGATCTGCGTAGTTTAAGTGTGACATTTGCAATTTTGTTGTTGTTTATTTTAATAAATTTTGGACTATAATGTCGTTTATCACAGCCGAAATTCGTAGTTGTCGCCATCACTCTCGATTTTACATCTTGTATTTAAAACCTCCAGTTGCCGTAGGCCTTCAGATGTTTTCCCCACATTAAGTCAGATTAATTTTCGTGATGTAGATACCTGCAGACCATCTTATGAGTAAGACATAATACAACACTGCCTATCAAACTGCATCTCATATACTCGTACCATGCCCTAAATGAACGAATTCGAGCAGATATGACTCAGGTGTGAATCGCAGACTCGTTTCTCTGCCCAGCCTCCCTACCAACCATTCCCCCACTCCTGCCCCCTCCTTTCCTCTCCCGCTGCTCACTGATACCCTTCCTACCCCATCCCATTGTGAATAGTACAGACATTTTACCCAAGTATGTGGGTATCCTCAATATATTCTGAATGAGAGCAGCTGGATCAAATATCCACAGCCTAATAAATTATTAGGCTGTGGATATTTGATTTAAATAATAGGTTTTAATGACTTTTGTAAGGAATTGCATATGCTACTCTAAATAAATAATGTATTTTAATTCATTATTATTTACTAATAATAATAACTTAAAAAATATTAAAACACATTATCTCTGCTGAAGCATTTTAAGAAATGCTACTACCCTCCATCCATCCCGCCTCCCACAGAAATTGCGACCCTCCCGAGTCTCCCCCATCCCTTGTCCAGATATATGGGAAGCTCCCAAGACCATGTGTATCTTCGATTGCACACTGCGCAATCCAAGGGACAGGTGCACAAGACAGATGCACAAGCGCAAATTTAGTTGTTCAAGCGCAACTAAATTCGCTTCCACACCTGCCCTTTCATATGCGCAAGCGCAATATTGCGCATGGTCTCATGCAGTGCCCAATGCACAAACGATATTCATTGGAGCGCAACAGTACGCAATTTGCTTTGTGCAAGTGTTTGCGCACCTGCCCAGCACTGTCCATTCTTTACAGAAAAAATTTAAAGCATCTTTTCTATTACAACCTTCTTTCTGATCGTCAGTACGGGTTCTGTCAGGCACACTCCACTGGCAATCTTCTCACCTACCTTTCAGATTCCTGATCATCCTCCTTTCGGGACTTTGGCGAAAGCTTTGCCATTGCACTTGACATCTCAAAGGCTTTCGATCGAGTCTGGCATAAATCTTTAATTCCCAAACTGCCCTCTTACGGTTTCTATCCTTCTATCTGTGCCTTCATCTATAGCTTCCTTTCTGGTCTTTCTATAGCTGCTGTTGTAGACGGACATCGTTCTTCTCCTAGATGTATTAACAGTGATGTTCCTCAGGGCACTGTCCTATCACCAACACTCTTCCTTTTATTCATCAGTGATCTTCTAAGCTGTACATCTAACCCTATCCACTCATATGCTGATGATTCCACCCTTCACCTTTCCATTCGGTTCCCTCTATGTCCATCTCAGCAGTTACTTCAACAAACAAGGGATGAGGCTATGGCACACCTAATGTCCGACTTGGCTCGTATCTCTGACTGGGGTAAAAATAATCTTTTTGTAATGCATCATAGAGTTTTTACCTATCAGCCTGTCAATATCTTCCACAGAAATACTCACTAATGTTTAATAATATCCAGCTCAATCCTGCATCATCCTTGAACATGCTTGGGGTTTCATTCACACAGGACTTATCTTGGAAAGATCATATTGCCTCTCTTGTAAAATCTGCTTCCAAGAGATTGGGTGTGCTAAGCCGACTCCATGCCTTCTGTACTCCTGCACAACTCTCATGTGTGAGGAGGCTCCCCACATACAACTATTCTCAATATGGTGGAGTCAAAGGCTATTCGTCTCATCAACTCTCCTCCTCTTACTGGCTCCCTTCAACCTTTGTCTCTTCGCTGCGCTGTTGCCTCTTTATCCCTTTTCTATCGCTACTTCAATGGTCACTGCTCTTCTGAACTGTCTGCTTGCATCCCTCCACCTCTACGATGGGTGCAAAGCACCCATCTAGCAACAAACACCCATCCCTTTGTTGTGCAACTCTCTAATGCAAGAGTTAACCGTTACTCTCAGTCCTTCATTTATGCAACAGGACAACTCTGGAACTGTCTCCCTCTGTCTGTATTTCCTACATCCTCTGATCTCCAGTCTTTCAAATGCAATGTGTCCAGGGATCTCGAAATGAATGGATCTTGAATTTGGCTCTCTTTTGTATTGTTTTTGTTTCTTGGAAGGAACATTAATGCCAGCTCAGCCTTTGGTTCCTTCTTCCCCACATTAAAAAAAAACAAGCTGATGACCCGCAGAAGCTTTTCAGGAGCAGGGGGTGGGGTTGTCTGAACTGACAGAAACCCCTCATCACACTTCTGCCATCCTCACTCTGTAGGACGAGGTCCATTTGTAGATCCCTTATATTCTTGTACTTGGAAGTACACACGCAGGCTGTGATACTTTGTTGCTCCTGATGTCGGTGGTAAGATCTTTGGCGGCATGTAAGTAGAGCTAGATGCCACCTTCTGACAAAACCGACGATATCGGAGGGAGTCCAGGGTGTCACTTGATTTTCCATTGCAGAGAATCACCACTGCTTTCTCTCCTGCTTCTGCCACATCATCTGTAGAAGCTGAATGTGCTTAAAACACCTCGGCCTGCTCTTAGAACATATCACTTTCTTTGAATTTCTTGAGGGAAGCTCCCTTCCCGATCCTGTAAAAGCAAGATGTAGTGTCACATCCAAGAACTTCATGTAAGAACAAGATGTGCTTACATATGTCTGGGACGAGTAGTAGTTTTGTAGCCTTGATGTTCCAAATGCAAAGTTTGCTTGTGCTTTTCCTTGACTCAGAACAAAAGAACAGGTCAAGGGAGTCTAGGCGAGCATGGTAGCAGAGAAGGACTAACAAGTCTGTGTCATCCCCTATTAGCACAGTATTGTTGGTGGTAGTACACTGCACAGGTCTTTGCACAATCAGCAGGTCAGCATCTCCTGAGGCATTGTATGTCTCAGTCTGCCTTCTGCAGCTCTTCACTTAGTATGGAAACAAATCGTTGCTTGTTCTGCTTGTTAGCCAGGAACTGTTCCTTCTGCATTGTGACAATCATGTCAGCTGCAAATATCACAGTGGCACCAATCTTCCCTTTTGATCGTCTGTGGTGTGTCATGTCCTTTGTGCTGTTGTTTCATACCTATCAAACACCACTACAGCCTTGCCATACTTCTTTCTTACATACTCTGTATACTGGTGGCATGTGGTATGTCTTTATAAGTAGATCCATGGGACCATGGGATGCGTTGAACAAGTGCTCCACCGTCCAAAAAATTCTGGCTACCTTCTACTACATTATCTGCTGTGACATAAGGCGTAATAAGATCCCAAATGGCACCAGCGAGGGTTAGCTTGTTTGCTTCTTGAAGTAGGAGAGAGGAATCAAATAGGGCTGGGGGATAGCTACGTAGTTCGTAAGTAAGGGCTAACTCGAGTTCATCACATTTCTGTGCAGCTATGACCAGTCTCTGGGGAACAGAAGTTGTGCGTCAACTTGAATTTGATCTCCATCGATCCTTACAGAAGACTTCATGCCGAGAGTAACAGCTTGATCCTTCTTCTTGAAGACGTACTCAGCAGGTGTTAGTCTATCCATAAACTTCAGTATCGCAACGCCAACTGACCATGCTGTATCAACATTGATGCTGGGAAGGGCATTCTCCCCAGTGGCAATGTTCCACTGACTGGGGTCACTTGTGAACGGATTTCGCTGCTGTAGATAACTGGGAACTGTCAGTGTGTCCTTCCAGTCACGGTCTTGCCTTGTTTTGGTCATGTCCTTGTTCTGCTCTCCAGTGTTGTAGTTGACCCCTGTGAGTCCCTCCATTGCCTGGTTTACTTCTGCACAGGCGGGTATCGATAGTACCCCCAACAGACGTTGTTGCTCTGTCATCCTTCGCCCCCCTGTGAGCCCACCACTGGTTTGCAAACTTCTCATCAGAACCTGCTCAATGATCAAGTCAGGTGAGAGACCTGCCCACAGGCAATCGCTTCGCCGAATCACGTGGAACCCTTCCTTGAAATGTTTTTGGACTTTTGGATGTTCAGTCTTGAGGTTATGCATCTGCTGATGATACATCCTGGCAGATTTGGTGTAAAGATTATGTCCTGATGGTGCCAGATAGGGTAGCATGTCCTGGATGGCCCACAGATGTAAGGGCCAGTTTCCAGTCCGTTCTGCACTGATGTATTTTCGTAGAACATCTATCATGTCTGTGTACTGAACTGAGAGAGCTGAAGTTCTAGAGGACTTCCTGGTGGACTCTGTGCGCTTCTGAAGATGATCTTTGATTCTCACTAGAACATCAGACAGACAGACTTCTTCAACAGATATTGTTCCATTCATAAGCTTCTCATAGATCTTAAAAGCTCCATCCAGGTCCGCATCTGAACTTGCATCTGTTATCTCTTGATCTGGCAGCCTTGCAGCTGCTTCAGCAAAGTCCGATTCTCCATTCTTACTGTTGTCTGGATTTCTAGATTGCTGTGGTAAATGGGCATTGAACACATTTGTCAGCATCGGTGCATTGAGGGCTGCATCAGCAATTGAGTGTGCATGAACTGCTCGCACAACAGCTTTGCCAGACATCATGTCGATTACAGCATTTGGGGCATAGATCAACTCAAACAGTTCTTGCAGCCCAGATGAAGCCATCAGGTGTCCAATTGAACCGATGAAGCTCATCTCTGCATGGAAGCCAACGTATTACAATTTGCCTCAAATCACTTCCCATTGGCTCAGAGTTGATAATCATGATAGCCTTCCACCAGAGTGGCTGATCAAAAGTGATAATTGGGGTGACACTGTGGCGTCGTGCATGCTCACTAACAAATGTCAGGGTCGAGAATATGCATGTGCTATCACTAGGATTCAGATTGATCATTGGCAGAAACATAACAGTTGCCTTGCCAGGGTGGTCACCCTTATGCACAGACTGTATCATTCCTGACCATGCAGGTCTGGGAGACCCAAAGAGAATGGATGTCTTCCACAAGACATCAAGATTTTCACAGCTGTTCTGGATCTGAAGCTTGACAAGCTTCTGGTACATCAGTGCTGTCAAATCACACCTTTCATCTTTGTAGTACCGTACTTGTACCCTTCCAACTATCGCTACATCCAAGGTAGTAGCCTTAACCCTGGGGATTGGCTGTCTTGACCTAGTTTCAGGAGTTTCGGTAAAGTTTTTGAGACAATAGTTAACAAACACATAATCAAGCATCTAGAAATCAATTAATTAATCAATGATCGGCAGTATGGACTTAGACAAGAACGTTCAACTGTAGATATTCTTTGCCTTCTTACCCATCAGATTAACAAAACAATAGACCAACACGGTGAAACACACACAATAGCACTTGATATTTCAAAAGCATTTGACACAGTATGGCACCGGGCCTTATTGTCTAAGATGTCACAATATGGCCTTGCATCACTGGTTCCTTTAACCCCTTAACCACGGGGCGTCACTTTCGTGATGCTCGGCTACAATGGATCATACCGCGGGGCGTCACTTTTGTGATTCTGTGTTATTTTGAATTATCCCGGGCTCTCAAGTGGTGGCTTGTATCATCTATCAGTACTGCCAATGTCCAACACTAGTCAGCACTCCAAATCTCATCTGTACTCCCATCCATTGTTGACATTTTAGCTATTTTACCCCCTTCGTGACTCCCCTCCCTAGCTGCCCTCCATTACCCTCTCCTCTCACCTCCCACGCCGCGCTGCGCTACGGAAATTTCCCCCTTCTTTTTCCACAGATTTCATCCATAGAAATAAGCCCTATGCCCTATATTTTTACCAAATAATATATACCAAAAAAAAAACAGGTAAGTGATAGTGTTATACTCCAGAAATTGGCTAATTATCACCTGACAACACCTCACGTGCATTCATTCGCTACATTACCACGGTAATTTCCCCTTTGATTTATGCCTTGTAATCGATGTCTGTAATAAAAATATATATCAGAAAGGAAGGGAGAATCCTAATTGACATTTACATTCACCTGGAACAACCTATTTCTTTATTTATTGCCGAGATTTTCTACCTATAAAAAATTAGCCTGTAAGTTAGCAGCAGTAAGCCTAAAGTGTCATTGTCAACCCTTCCCTTCTCAGATAATTTACCCCCTTCGTGACTCCCCTCCCTACCTGCCCTCCATTACCCTCTCCTCTCACCTCCCACGCCGCGCTGCGCTACAGAAATTTCCCCCTTCTTTTTCCACAGATTTCATCCATTGAAATAAGCCCTATGCCCTATATTTTTACCCAATAATATATACCAAAAAAAGAACAGGTAAGTGATAGTGTTATACTCCAGAAATTGGCTAATTATCACCTGACAAAACCTCACGTGCATTCATTCGCTACATTACCACGGTAATTTCCCCTTTGATTTATGCCTTGTAATCGATGTCTGTAATAAAAATATATATCAGAAAGGAAGGGAGATTCCTAATTGACATTTACATTCACCTGGAACTACCTATTTCTTTATTTATTGCCAAGATTTTCTACCTATAAAAAATTAGCCTGTAAGTTAGCAGCACTCAGCCTAAAGTGTCATTGTCAACCCTTCCCTTCTCAGATAAGCCCCGGCATTTAGTTCCTTGTCCTCCACTGTAGAGACAACATGTCGCACTCGCGCCCCGCCATTCCTGCCGCTTCTGTGCCCATTGCAAAGGGCCCCGTGACCTCTATGCCAAAGAAAAGTGTTGAGGCAAGCAGGAAAGGCCTCAGTGACTCTGCAGTGGCACGAGAACTTGCAGAATTGTCCACAATAATGATGGACAGTGACTTTGACGATTCGTGTGAATCGTGTGATGAGCCGGGTGAGGTTATCGCGCCAGAAACTGCGACAACAAGTGCTTCTACCAGTGAATTAGTGTCTAGCTCCAAGGGAAAGGAGCCTTTAGTGCAGGAAGGACAAGAATTTGGGAAGGGAGTGAAAAGGCGGCGTGTTAGCCCCAGAACAATGCCCCCACGTGACCCAGCCCGCCATGAGTCACGAGTGCATTCACCTCCCCATTCCCCAAGCCCCGCTTTACTCATCTCGTCATCATCGTCGGCTGAGTTATCTCCGGAGTCTTCGTCGTCGGAGTCACCACCAGCATCAACAGTGAAGGCCGGCTGTAGAGGTAGAGGTAGATCTAAGAGAGTGAAAAGTAGTGTACCTAGTAGGGTAAGGGCTGCTAGTGCTGTACGGCAACCTAGGGTCAGTGAGAGTGACCTTGACAGAGATAAGCCTCCCTCTCAGCCAACCTCCACCACCACCACCACCACCACCAGCCCTCCACCGCCACACCAGGGAATCCTGGACGCCTTCGCGTGGACGGAAGGGTCAGATTTTGTCCCCGAAAACCTGGTTTTCGATGAGAGCTCGTCAGGAGTTCAGCCTGCCTTCACTATGGACGAAAATGCTGAGTGTGTCGACTACCTTTTGGCCTTCCTAGATGACGAAGTCATGCAGCACATATGTGATGAGACCAACAGGTACGAATCACAACGTGCTGCTACTGGTACAGGTGCAGCCAAGATGCAACAGTGGACCATGCTGGGAGTGCAGGAGCTGTATGTGTTCTTTGCCCTCATGCTTCTTATGCCACACTCCAAGAAGCATGAGTTGGAAGAATACTGGTCCATGGACCCCTTACTACCCTCACCGACCTTCAATAAGTACATGGCCAGAGATCGCTTCCAGAACATCATGGGAAGCCTGCACTTTGCCGATAATGATGTACCTTCCCAAACCGACCCACTCTGGAAGATCCAGGAGATTCTGAACAGAATGAAGGATAAGTTCATGTCATTCTTCCACCCATTTCAGAAGGTTGTCATTGATGAATCCTTGGTTTTGTTCAGAGGACGTCTTCGGTTTATTCAGTACATTCCAAGCAAACACCATCGCTTTGGAATTAAGTTCTTTGTACTGTGCGACTGTAAGACGGGGTACATCCTTGACTTCGTCATATATGCAGCCAGCACTGTCGATCTCGATAAAACTCACCCCCTTGGCTTCTCAGGCTGTGTAGTGAAAGTGCTCCTAGAAAAGTATTTTGGTGGGAATCATGTGCTGTATACAGACAACTACTATACAGCACCGAAACTTGCCAAATACCTTTCTGAGCATGGCATTGGCTCCTGCGGCACTGTGAAAAGTAATTGTGCCAACTTCCCCAAATTCCCAGAGGCGGGAAACTTGCAGCGAGGAGACGTGCACCTACGCAAGTGTGAGAAGATGCTGGCAATACGGTGGCATGACAAGAGAGTCGTGCACATGCTCACCACCGTACATAAGGGGGAGATGAGAGACAGTGGGAAGGTCGACTGTAGGACAGGCGAACCTGTGATGAAACCTGATGCTGTGTTGGACTATAATATCAACATGCGGCTGGTGGACAAGTCCGACATGATGATTGGTGAGATCGACTGCCTCAGGAAGAATACTAGGTGGTACAGGAAAGTTTTTCTGCATCTCATAGATATGACGATGCTGAACGCCTTCATCCTGTACAAGATGAAGGTAAAGCCACCAAAGTCCTTCTCCCTGAGGTTGTTCGCCAGGACTTGTGTCCAGCAGCTGCTGGAAAAATATGGTAGGGTGCAAGCAGCAACTCCAAGGCGCCATCCAGTTACACTTCTCGACCGACTTGAGCAGAGGACGTATATGGATCGACACAGACTTGAGCTAATGCCTGCCACAGGGAAAAGGAAGGCTGCAATTTGCAGGTGTCAGGTATGTGCGCATACCGCACGCCGCACACCTGAGGATAAACGCACCTCTTGGCAGTGCGCTGAATGCCAGGTTCCCCTCTGTGTAACCTGCTTCTTCGATTATCACAGCCAGAAGCAGTTCTAACAGTGCAAGTGTGGAAGCAGAATTATTTGGAAATAATGTGTAAATAATGTGTAAATAATGTGTAAATAGCAGGTGAAAGCAATGGATGTTCAGTTCATATGACTGAACAGTGTATTATAGTTTTATCTTACTGAAAGTGACAGTGAATAACATAGTGGAAGTAAAATAGAAGGGTAAATATTGAAAATAGAATAGAAAATGTAAATAGTAATGTAAGTAATTAGTAATATAAGAATATGAGTACAAATAATTTATGTTATAACAGTGAGAGTGAATCCGTGGCTCTCTACGTATTTTACTGACTGAAAAATTGAATGACTTCAGTGACAATAAACTAATACGACTGAAGGAAACTTATGGAGAAAGACTCCAGATATATATAAGTGTGATATAGGAATAGAAATATAAAGTATGAGGGGTTTTATGAATAATGAATGACAGAGTGCCTAGAGCGAACTAGCGCAAGTGCGGCGATCAGACGCGCTCGTAATTTCCATTGCTTTCACAGTGTTTTTTTTTTTTAGTATGGATCCCAAACTACTTGAAAATGGTAGAATAGTGTTTATAGTGTTTGTATCTGGCTGTGGTAATCATATTACCGGTTGTCGGGAAGTGTAAAGTGGAGACTTAGTTACCCTACTTCAGAGGTCTCCACAAGTCCTACGGTAACCGACGAAGGCTCAACAATCATTCCAGGAGAAAGCTGAAGGTATGTGCAATAAGCATATATAATTTTATTATTCTAGGACTAATAACTGATTTTTGGCAAATATTTTTTGAGAGTCTGTCGGAGCCCAAATAACCCCACGGGACACGCAAGTCATTGGTACTCGTAAACAAGCCCGCGGTGTAGGGGTTAATTTCTTCTTACCTTCATATACAGCACCGAATACGAGTCATGGTAGATGGAATTTATTATCAGTTTCATTCCACAAATGCTGGCGTACCTCAGGGATCAGTTTTGGCGCCAACCCACTCATTCATATAAATGACCTCCTATCTGTCACTCACAACCCAATACACTTTTATACTGATGACTCGACCCTTCATAGTTCTTTCACATTTTGTACCTCCTTTACACAATTTGATATTATAAATTCCCAAATAAACACAGCAGTTTCTCTGAACCAGGACCTTTCTAAAATTAATCAATGGGGACAGACAAATCTGATCTTATTTAATGCTCAGAAAACTAAATACATTAATTTCTCCAACAGAAAGAATCCCTCAGACTCTCACATAATTTTAAATGATGTGAATATTCCCATATCCACTACAATTGATATCCTAGGTGTTACTCTAAACCCCAATCTAAGCTGGACAGCTTATGTTAAATCCCTTGCTAAAACGCTTCCATAAAATTGGGACTTATGTAGAGTTCATGAGTTCTTCACTGACGAGCAGATGCCACAATATACAAGAGTCATGTGCGTTCTCAGATCGAATACTGTTCACCACTGTGGAGTGGATGTGGAGCGGTTACATTGAGGCAGTTGGACAAAATTCAAAATAAAGCCATTAGATTAATCAATAATCCTGCCACTATGCAGGACCTTCCTCCATTATCAGTACGTAGAGTTGTTGCTTCTTTAGCATTATTTTATCAATTTTTTTACCGTAAGTGCTCTGACGAACTGGCTTCATTTGTGCCTCCCCTACACATTTTCTCCCGAAATACTCGGGCAGCTAGGAGTGCCCATGAACTCACACTCTCTCCCCCGCAATGCAGAACCTCAGCTAATCAAAATTCATTTATCCCCAGAACTGCTAATTTCTGGAATTCACTGCCTGGGAGTTGTTTCCCACAAACATTTAATTCACTTCCATTTAAATCCAGTTGTTATAAATATTTTATGAATGGAGGATGCTTTTAGGCACATGGTCGTATTTTTTTTTTCTTTGTTTTTCCTTCATTCATTATAAAAAAAAAAAAAAAAACATGGAATATACCATGCCCATCCGATGTGTGGATGTTATGGTCGACATTGTCGGCCACATATTGGACAAACTCTGTTGTTAGGTCAGGAATGTTTGTTCCATGGAACTTGGCTGCATTTCGTTCAGACTGGTGCACCTCCTGGTATGAGCAACAAAACCCAAGATGATGAAGAGTGTCAATGAGGAACAGTGATGCAAAGTGGTGATATAGTTGCACACCCAACTCAAAGTGAAGAGGTGCTAACATGATTCTTGGTCTAATTCCCTGCATCATTGCTTGTCCAGTTGCTGCCACTTTGGCTTGAGTTTTGGTCCCGGCAAATAGCTCTTCCAGGAGCATACGAAGAGTATCTGAAAGAAATCTGACGTCAGCCTCTGACGATTCTATGTGATCAATAGATGGGTAAGATTCACAGGATAACTTGATGTCTCCAATATCTTGTTTGATGAGCTTTGCAGCTGCCTGCACAAGCTTGATTTTCTCTTCACTTGTGTTTGTTGCTGCTGCATTTTAGAGTAGTCTTGCAGCACCACCCTGGCTGCTCTCCTGAAGGTGACCACGTTTGGTTTCCCATTGATCTCAGTGTATACTACCGTCTTACCGAAGTGTTTTTGCAGCCTTGCCCTCATGTGGATGTAACCGTAGGCTTCATGTTCAGTGTGTGAAAGCTTCTGCTGCATGAAGTCAATTAGATCACTTATGGTGATCTGCTTCGACCTGGGTGGCGCAGTTCTTGGGAACATCTTTGGATTGGCTACAGAGGATGACCTTATAGAAATAAACAACAAATTTAATAAAATAGCTCAGGTACTAACATACCAAGATAAATTCATCACAGGACATAACTCAGCAATGAAGACAATTGTGAAAAATCTGAAAAAGGCAGAAAACATAGCTCTCGAAAGTGTAGATAAAATAAATGAAATGGAAGGTAACATAACACTTTTCCAACACGTCTCCATCATCACAGAACATATTGACACGATTCTACTACAATTAGACAACACTAGAGTTCGTTACAGGGCACTTATGCAAGGCATTTCGAATGCTGGTGATGGCAAGATCACAATTGACTTACTCCCAGTTCATGAGCTACGTCAGATAATTAGTCAAGGCATACATAAACATAAATTGAAGCCTTTGTTCTGAAGTATGGAATTCATGCAATATTATCCATATTTAGAAGCAACACTAACACCAACATCAGTAGTAGTTCATGTACCATTCATAACTGAAGACCTGTTCACAGTATACCAAATACACCCCTTCCCCTCTAAAAATAACAACACTTTGGTCATCATCAACATCAACTCAGACACCGAACTCATCATGGTCTCCAAGAGACGGAACACTGTCACATTCGCAAGTGAATCAACGATTGAACGAAAGTGAGGCACATCCTTACATGCTGTTCATCTTTGTCCTGCGTACATTTTCACGTTTCTGCCTACTGATACAGTCCCTTGTGAAATGGCTATCATCAGAAATAACAATATTCATAATTATTGTAACTTCACTTTTGCTCCAGATAAGCTTGTACACTATCAACGCATCGGGCACTCACAGTTTTTTTATTTCACTCATAACACATCAGGATTATACATAGCACCAGACTACTGTGCGGTATTTACACCATCCATGTTTACTTTATCCACCATCAATCACTACGCCATCCTCAATCATACACACAAACATTTCCACCCACTGCCTGATATGGACTTAAACATGAGCACAAGTATTAAGTTGACTTCACCTAAGTTTGAAACTATGCAACTGATCAATGAAACAATGAAGCCCTGGGAAGATTTGAGTTTGAGTATGTTCAACCCATTTTATGTGTACAGCCCAGCACCTACTGTCTTTATAATCTTCTGCATTGTATTTGCAATACTGCTGTTCGCAGTGCACAGAATGCATGCAAGAATTGCAAATTTGGAGTCAGTATTTAGTGGGGGTAGAGTTAACATCCAAGTTAACCCCCCTGAATGAAATGTACATATTTTGTATATAGTATTAAAAAAAAAAATATTAGAAGAATGACCCATAATATAGAAGTATGGCATACCAGTAGCATTATCTTTAAATGAAATATTAATAACTCTTACCATAATCTTAATTTTAAACTATTTTTTTTTCTTGCATGTATGCATTTCACTACAATAACCCATGTACATACTGTATTACAGTTAAATAGTTTACCTTTAGTGCATTTATTCAAATATATATACAACTTGTTTAAAATGTAATATTACTAGATCATTGCAATTTACAATGAATATTATATGTATATAATATTATAATAAATATTATGTACTAATAGATTAGCATATGTCAATGATGATTGCTGTCAGAGGACCTTCAGCGGCGTGGCCGAGCAATGTTAGGACTCCATATTATAATTACAAATCATAATAGATAGATAGATAAATAGATAGATAGACAGAGCACCAGGCAAGCCTGGGAATGGGAAATGATCTTGCAAGTGTAACTGAGAAAATGTTGACAACACACAGGAAGCAGCAAGTCAGGGGATAATATAGGTAGTGTGTCAGCAAGATAGCATACGAACAATGCCTAGTGACCATACACACACATATACACATACTCACACACAGGTTTCTGGAGCATTCCAACAGCAGAGAAATACACGTGACACGACCCCTGCTACACCAGAATTTAGGAAGCAGAGCGCAGAAGGAGGCTAGCATTAGAACCGACAGGTAGTGGAGAGAGTGAACAAGAAGAGGGGTCCAACTAGACTTACTTAGTGTATTCAGTCTCTGTAATACGAGGGGTAATTAGAAAGAAATGACAGTGAGTCCATAAACTTTTATTAGCATGAAGAACTATCAAACTATGACTCACATTCCTTCAAAGTACTCTCCTCCAACCTCTATGCAGCGTTCCATTCTCTTTCTCCACTTCATGAAGCAAGCGTGGTACTCTGAAGACGGTATACTTCGGAGTTCTGAATTGACGGTCCATGCCAAGTCTTGGATGCGATGAAATTGCTTCCCAGCGATGGCAGATTTAATTTTTGGAAACAACCAAAAGGCACAGGGAGCCAGGTCAGGGGAGTAGGGTGGGTGGGGGAGCAGAGTTATACCTTGTTGTTCCAGGTACTGCATAGTGAGGCGAGCTTTGTGGGGTGCAGCATTGTCGTGGTGCAGCAAAAGGCGAGACCGACGGCGGGTTGGTGCGGTGTTGGCCTTGTGTTCCAAGACTTGTGGAAGGATCTGGTCTGTGTAGTATTGGGCTGTGATAGTGGACTTTTCAGGCATCACATCCACGCATATTGGTCCTTGAGAATTGAAAAAGATGGTGAAAAGGCGCTTCCGGCTGCGAAATCCTTCCTTCAAAATCTGAGGTCGAGGGTCTTCATCGCCCGACCACACCATGTTTGACTGCTTGTCACGGGTTGTGAAGAATGAAATCCAACACTCATCTCCAGTAGCAACATCTGAGAACCGTTTTGGACCATTTGGTTCAAATTCAGCAAGCCAGACACGACAAATCCTCACCCGTTCAGCCTTTTGCTCATCAGTCAACAAATGGGGTATCCATCGACAACACTTCTTCCTCAGGTGTAATTGTTCATGCACGATGTCATATGCACTCCCATAACTGATATCAAGCTCCAAGGCTAAGAACCTAAGAGTTACAGTTGGATCCTCGTCAATGATGGACAGTGCACGGACAGTTGTTGCTTCGGTCACGGATGTCCGGGGGCGTCCAGAGCGTTGTTCATCTTTCAATTCAGTTTTTCCTGCTGTGAAAGCACGAATCCAGCGGGAAACAGTTTCCAGGGAAGGAGTAGTGTCTGGATAAACTTGTAATAATTCCCCTCGAATCTCTGTTGCTTTCTTTCCCAGTTTCCACCTCGTAAAAATGTAGAACCTGCAGCCTTCTTTCGAGTAATCCATGTTTCTGGCCAGAGAGCAAAAACAAGAGTGAAGCATTCACTCACAACAATAAAACAAGAAAAGTCAGGCATACGGCGACAAGTTCAAACTCGTAAGGACAGGCAACTCTGCACTCTCCTTGCTCCCCTACCTCCCATCATTCAAGGTTTTCATGTTATAGCACGAACTGTCATTACTTTCTGATCACCCTTCGTACATACACTGCTCAACTTAAGATTTTCTCTGAAGATAATAAATCAAGATAAACTCCCTGTATTCATCTTTAACTCCTACTACAAGAATCGAGAGTCACATTTGCATGCATGCAGTACTGCTGTTCGCAGTGCACAGAATGCATGCAAGAATTGCAAATTTGGAGTCAATATTTAGTGGGGGTAGAGTTAACATCCAAGTTAACCCCCCTGAATGAAGTGTACATATTTTGTATATAGTATTAATTACCAGCATATATATATATATATATATATATATATATATATATATATATATATATATATATATATATATATATATATACAAAGAAGAATGACCCATGATATTGAAGTATGGCATACCAGTAGCATTATCTTTAAATGAAATATTAATAACTCTTACCATAATCTTAATTTCAAACTATTTTTTTTTCTTGCATGTATGCATTTCACTACAATAACCGATGTACATACTGTATTACAGTTAAATAGTTTACCTTTAATGCATTTATTCAGATATGTATACAACTTTTTTAAAATGCAATATTACTAGATCATCGCAATTTACTATGAACATTATATGTACCGGTATACAATATTATAATCAATATTATGTACTAATAGATTAGCATATGTCAATGATAACTACTGTCGGAGGACCTCCAGCGCATGACCGAGCAATGTTAGGACTCCATATTATAAATACAATTAATTATAGAAAACATGATAGATAGATAGATAAATAGATAGATAGATAAATAGATAGATAGATAAATAGATAGATAGACAGAGCACCAGGCAAGCCTGGGAACCGGTAATGATCTTGCAAGTGTAACTGAAGAAATGTTGACAACACACAGGAAGCAGCAAGTCAGGAGATGATATAGGTAGTGTGTCAGCAAGATAGCATACGAACAATGCCTAGTGACCATACACACACATACACACATACTCACACACAGGTTTCTAGAACATTCCAACAACAGTGTAACACACGTGACACGACCCGTGCTACACCAGAATTTAGGATGCAGAGAGCAGAAGGAGGCTAGCATTAGAACCGACAGGTAGTGGAGAGAGTGAACAAGAAGAGGGGTCTAACTAGACTTACTTAGTGTATTCAGTCTCTGTAATACATACACTGCTCAACTTAAGATTTTCTCTGAAGATAATAAATCAAGATAAACTCCCTGTAATCATCTTTAACTCCTACCACAAGAATCGAGAGGCACAGAAATCCCGCGCAGAAAGGAGCACCACACACGCTTAGGTGGAACTATTTTTTTTTTCCCCAAAACAATATCTGTAGAATATCAATCATCATCATCATCATCATCATCATCATCTTCCGGACTTCCTTTCCCACCCTTGGGCAGGGTGAGTAGTAGCAACAGTCTAATTTTGCCCAGTTCAGTGTGTGTGTGTGTGTGTGTGTGTGTGTGTGTGTGTGGCCTGCCCACCTCCATTTCTGTTCTATTATAACTTCTATATCTTTGACTTTATTCTGCTCTTCACCCAAGTTGATCTTTTCCTGTCTCTTAAAGGGAATCCCAACTGCTCTCTGAGAACGGATTAATTTATTTTCCATCAGTTTTGTCAGTTTCCAGGTCTCACAACCATACGTCATAGCTGGAATTATACATTCGTTATATACTCTTCGTTTTATACAAACTAGCAAGCTACTTTTCGTAATGTCTCTAGGTTTACCGAAAGCTTTCCATCCAATTGTAATTTGTCTTTTTATTTCGCTATCATTATTTCGTTAATTTTGGTATATGTCTCAAGTAATTGTACTCCTCGACTTCAAGATTTTTTCTGTTTATTCTGATGACGCTCTTTGGTGTTTATGGATTAAACGTTAGTTTTACTCCGGTTCATCTTTAGCCCTACTTTGAGACTTTCTCTGTTCAGGTCATTTAACATTTCTTGCAATGTCTCTGCTGTTTCTGAGATTAGGACAGTGTCATCTGCAAATCTTAAATGGTTTAGCTTTTTAGCTTTTCTACATGTATATTCACTCCTTTGTTTTCCCACTCTAGCTTTCTGAATATACATTCTAGGCATGCTGTAACTAATTTTGGTGAAATTGTATCTCCCTGACGCACGCCCTTCTCAATCTTAATTTTCTCTGAGTCCTTATGTAATTTAACTGTAGCAGTTCCCTCTTTATATATGTTTTCGAGCAGGTTTACAATGTTTTCGTTCACTCCTTGTTCTCGCAGTGATTTTATAATTGCTATGTGCTCCATTGAGTCGAAAGCCTTTTCGTAATCAACAAAACCTAAGCCCAGTGGTTTATTATGTTCTGTAGTTTTCTTAATTAGCTGGTTCACTGTGTGTAGATGATCAGTGGTCGAATACCCGCTTTGGAATCCTCTGCCTGTTTTTCTGTTCGTAAGGACTTTAGTGAAGAGTTTGAAAATGACTGATAATAAGCTAATGGGTCGATAATTACTAAGATCTTTTGAGTCACCTTTTTTGTAAAGTATAATAACTGTTGCATTACACCATGTTTTGGGAATTTTCTTTTTAAACATTGAGTAAATAAGTAAGCCTATATTGTACTTCTGCTCCTGCATCCAACAGTAAATCTGCTACTATTCCATCTTCTCCCGGAGCTTTTCCTCTTTTCATACTTTTAAGAGAAATATTTACTTCGTCTGGTGTTCTATCTATCTATCTATATACCTAGGCTGCTTCCCCCAAGGAAAGGGAGGTAGCCGAGACAGGACGACTCACTCTCCATTTACTCATCCATTCAAACACATTCATTTGCATCTTAGCCCCAAAGGGGAGAACGGACAGATCCTCACCGCACCACACCGCACAAGGGTCAACTGGGCAATGCAATCAGTGACATCCGCAGCAGGGCCCGACAGCAGAACTGGTTTACCCCTGCCACATCATAACAGACCCATCCCCTTACCCGCACCTGACCTGACTAGCTGATCAGACCAAATGCGGGAGAATATCCCCTCAGGGCTGCGTCATCACTTATTCATTCACAATTTCTCTCCATTTATTTCTGTCACGCACAGCCACTCTTCCTTGCTCAACAGACATCCCTCTCGCATCCAGCGCTCTCTTCACACTGTCCATCCATCCTATTCGTGGTCTTCCTCTCAGCCTTACACCTCTCACATCAGATCTAGTTATCTTTTTCACCAATCACTCATTATCCATTCTCTCCATATGTCCAAACCATTGCAACACCCTCTGCTCAACTCTACCAGCCATCTCCCGAACAACTCCAGTTCTCCTTCGCACTTCATCATTTCGCACCTGATCCATACGCGTCACTCCACACATACTCCTCAGACATCTCATCTCCATTACATTCAAACTTTTCCTCTCTGCTACACCCATATTCCATGTTTCAGCCCCATATAATGCAGTCGGTACCACAACACCCTCATACAGCCTTCTCTTTACATCCATTCTAAGCGAACGACATTTAAACACTTTTTTCATTCCTCCCAGCACCTTTCCTACTTCATTTATTCTAAACTTCACTTCTGCATCTATTCTTCCATCCACAGCAACATGTGACCCTAGATATTTAAAACAATCTACCTCCTCAAGCAACTCACCATTCAAAACTATATTCATCCCCCTACCATCTATCAACCTCGTACACTTCATCACTTTACTCTTATTCTCATTTACTTTCAATTTCCTCCTTTCACACACCCTTCCAAACTCCTCTACCAACTGTCTCAGTCTCTCCTCTGAATCAGTCACCAGTGCAGTATCATCTGCAAACAGCAGCTGCTTCAGATTCCACTCTCCTCCATCAACATTTACCAGACTCAGACCACCTAAAACTCTTGCATTCACCTCCTTACAACACCATCCATGTAAATATTAAACAACCAAGGCGACATCACACATCCCTGTCGCAGCCCCACTCTCACGGGAAACCAATCACTCACAGCATTTCCCACTCTTACACACGCTCTACTATTTACATAAAAACTTTTCACCCCTTTTAGTAACCTACCATCAAGTCCATACAATCTTAAAACAGTCCACAAAGCCTCCCTATCAATTCTATCATACGCTTTCTCTAAATCCATAAATGCCCAAAACACATCCTTGCCTTTCGCTAAATACTTTTCACACACTTGTCTCACAGCAAACACCTGATCAACGCATCCCCTCCCTCTCCTAAAGCCACACTGCTCATCACTAATCACTCCCTGTGTACCCTCTCTAACTCTCATAATTAACACTCTACCATACACCTTACCTACAACACTCAACAGACTTATACCCCTAAAGCTAGTACATTCATACTTATCACCCTTGCCTTTATACAACGGGACCACACAAGCACTTGCCCAGTCAATTGGCACCATACCTTTCTCAAAGCACACATTCAACAATCTTACTAACCAGTCAACAATAGTCACTCCACCACCCTTCAGGCATTCCACAGCACACCCATCCATACCTGCAGCTTTCCCTGTTTTCATCTCCTTTACTGCCTTCTCCACTTCTTCCTTCGTGATCAAAGAATCATTCAACTCTCCCAACACATTTATTCCTTGCACCCTTCCATCCGCCACAATCTCAGCCACCCTTTCCTCCTCTACATTTAACAATCTTTCAAAATACTCTGCCCATCTCTTCCTTACTGCATCCATCTCAATTAACATCCTTCCATCCTCTGCTTTTACTCGTTCTTCCTTCCCAGACTCTCCCTTTCGCACCCTTTTCACCTCCTTCCAAAACATTTTCTTATTCTGCTGAAAATTCTCTGTCAGCCGCCTACCCCACCTCTCATCTGCTGCCACTTTAGCATCACGCACAGCCCTTCTCGCTCTATTCCTCTTCTCCTTATACCTTTCATATGACATCTCATCCTTCCTCTGCAGCCACACTTCATATGCACGTCTCTTCTCTGCCACAGCCATACTTACTTCCTCGCACCACCATTCACTTCCTTTTCTTACACCACCACCCACACGTCTCACACCACACACCTCTTCTGCATGCCCCACCACAGCACTCTTAAACAACTGCCATTCCTCCTCCACGCTGCCATTTTCCCGATCTTTCACTGCGTTCCACTCATCTTTCAATTTCTCCTGATACTCTATCTTTTTCTCTCTTTTATCCAACTCACTCACTTTCAAAACCTCCCTGCCACACCTAACCCTCCTAGCTCTCATCCATCTCTTACCTACTCTTAACTTTCCCTCCACCAGGTAGTGGTCAGACATACCTCCACCCTCCCCTCTCAGAACTCTCACATCCAACAATCTTCCTATTACATTCCTAGACACAACCACATAGTCCATCAAGGCTCTATCAACAACCCTTCCACCCTCCTGTCTCACCCATGTATACTTATAAATATCTTTCTTCTCAAACAGCGTATTCCCATTCACCATCTCTGTTACCTCAGGTATTTCACTTGTGTCACCCGAAAAGTTAGCTATTGGTACTACGGTCTTGGATCCATACAGTTCTTTGTAAAATTAGTCAACATCTTATCTCTGCATTTAATGACGTCAACGTTTTTGTCTTTCAGTGATGTAATTTGTTGCTTTCCTAGTGCCATTTTACTTCTGACCTATTTCAGACTTTTTTCTTTATTGATGGTTTCTTTGATCTGATCCATGTTTCTGTTTCTTATTTCTTCTCTTTGTCCTTTGTTGATAAGCTTATTTAATTCCGCTCGTTCTGTTTCATCTTTCTTTGTTTTTACTTTCATTTCCTTTCATTTTTTCATAAGCTTGAGTGACTTTTCTGAATACTACTTGGCTTTGGTTGTATTAAGTTTTCCTACTACCTCCGCTGATTCTCTTAGCATTATTGTTAGTGTCATTCGGCTGATCAGTGTCACATTCAGCATTACTTAGAGCCTGAAATCTGTTCCTTAGTTCCAACTGAAAGACTGCTTTACTTTCGTTTACTTGTATTGGGCATATCTTTTTATCTTTAATCATCTTCTTTCTTTCACTTTCGAAATTGAATCTGGCTGTGCAACCCACCATTCTATGGTCACTTCCGATATTTACTTTGTTGATAACTGTGACATTTGTGATCGTGTGGAAGTGCCTGCACTACCATTCATATAGCCCATTACAATCACTTCATAACTCTTAGGCATTTCTCGTACTACTTCACCCAGCTCATCCCAGAACCTGTCATTCTCTGTCTCACTCCTGTCGTTACACGGTACATACCGGTACGCTTCAATCACCACCCTTAAACTTGCACTAGACATACATGCATCTCGAGCTGAGACATTTGTGATCTCTCATATCACTCTGCCACACTTCATTCATCAACAAGGCAGCTCCTTTCTTGCATCTTCCTCGCCCATTCATACCTGACCTTACACACATTGCACCCTCCCACTACTCCAGCCACACCCTTTCATCATAGTTTCACACAGTGCCATCACGGTCTATCTCGCACTCTTGAACACATTCACCACTTCCACCCTCTTACTCTCCCCATTCACACATTTCACTTTCCACATGGCCATGCGAATCTGCTCATTTGGTTGAGGCCCTGGGCAGATATTGGGTCCTCCGCGGCTCTCCAAAACGTTTGCGATAATTTAGTGATTTTAGACTGGTATCTGGGGGACACAACCCAGCCAGAAACTAGGGTTATATGGTTACTCTCCATCGTAGTAAATGGTTTCCTGGGTACAGGAAACCATTGGTCTTGTCACTCAGTGTAGAAACCATAAGGCAACACTACACTGAGTGGATGATGGGGAGCGCTTCCCCACCTAGCACAATAAAGATAGATCCTTGGGTTGAAGAGACCTCTGGCAACGACGCCCCCCCCCCCCAAAAAAAAAGTATCGTGTCATAACACTTAGCATCTTGAAACATGGCCGAATTATAGTGATATATAGATACAGTGTACCTGTATCACTATACTTCGTCCATGCTTCAAGATGCCAAGTGTTATGTGATTATTTTATTATAATAATAATTATCATTGTGATTATTTTTTTTTAGGGGGGCATAGTTACCTGCGGTCTCTTCAACCCAAAGATGTATCTTTATATTTTTTCTATTACAGGTGCCTACGAATGGGTTTACTCAGCTGAGAGACTTCCTTGGCCTGAGAAATTGCCCTCATTGACACCTTCACTCTGGTGACGTATTTCGTATTGAAGCCTATTCCAGGTACCACTGGCCAATGTTTATTCAACTTAGGAAAGATCCGAAGTAGTGAAGCTGTATTTAATGTTTCCAGCTCAAAAAGTCTTAGCTTAAAAACATCATTTAGAGGTAACAAGAATAAACTAAAGCGGATGTCACCAAATTCAAGGAGTTAAGTCCTTTAGTGTAAGTGAGCCTTGGCGTTAAGTCCCCCATTGGTGGCAAGAATAAAAACAAATGTCACCGTATCGTGTCATGTTAGGCAGTACACCCTTATGACGAGTTAGTGTTACTATTATTATTATTTTTTTTTCGAAGCTTTTTGAGTGGATCATTGCGAGGGTGGTACCTGGTATGAAAACATTATGCCAGGATGTGGGTGGGGGAAGACCAACGAAAGAAAAAAAGAAATGGATTCACGAAAAGTAGCCTAGTGAAACGTTCGTAATAGGGGACAGTTTTGGTTAAGGACTGCTTGGAAAGTTTAGTACACGGAATGGAGAAAATGGTAATTAAATGTGTAAAAATTAAATGAAAGTACTAAGCATTTTTCATTTTCTTTAGGAAGAGGAAATATGTAAATATTCGTATAAGAACATGTAATGGACACAGAGAGAATTCGAAAGATGGAAAGGTAGGGGCAGATGGACAGAGTAAAAGTGATGAATGGGATTAATAAAAGCACGAGAGAGAGAGAGAGAGAGAGAGAGAGAGAGAGAGAGAGAGAGAGAGAGAGAGAGAGAGAGAGAGAGAGACCTATAAAATCCTTGACACAGAATAGAGGGCTGAGTATAGAGGCAGCAGGAGTACAAGGCCGTGTGTTAACTAGTGCCCCTAACAGCGTATGTGTGAGACCGGTAAGGTAGGGCAGGAGTGAGAAGTAGAAATGAAACGAATAATTATGTTGGCTTCATAGAAAAAGAACATAATTACTATGAGAGAGGAGAGTGTGAGCTGGGAGCAGGTCAGTGAAATGGCGGGGGACAGGGCGACATGGAGGAGATTTATTTGTGGCCACCCCTTGCGGGATGAAGGCGTCCGGCAATAGATAGATAGATAGACAGACAGTTTCGTAGAATGGATAGGTTAAGAAATATGGAGACTCATGAAAAGATAGTCGAAGAGGTGAAGATTAAGCTGTGCTTAGGTTAGATTATAGAGCCACAAAAATTTACATGAATATGAATGAGAAAAAGAATATGCTATTTTAAATTATCGAGTTTAAGATAACTCGTGGGTGCAAGGATTGTATGGGTGAGGATGAAAGTAGGTATACAAGCATGGGCGATTGTATGTGTGTATGCTCCAACAGCGGATCGAGTGGCAAGAGTGAAAGATGAGTTTTGGGCGAGAGTAGAAGCATGTATGGACAAGATTGAGAGGAGCGAGAGAGTGCTGTTGATTGGAGACATGAATGGCAAAGTTGGGAATGTACGAGTGGATGGAGTGGTTGGTCAGTGGGGTGTGCCAGCTGAAGTAGATGGGAATGGTAGTGCTTTGGTGGACATCTGTGCTGGTAAGGGGTTGGCAATAGCCAACACCTACTTTCGTCATAAGATGATCCACCGGTATATATGGAGAGTAATGAGGAGGATGGATGGTGAACTTGTTGAACGGAAGGCAATGATAGACTACGTGTGTGTGGATGAGCGAATGAGAAGACAAGTGTTGGATGCAAGGGTGTGGAGAGGGTGGGGGAATGGAGTCTCGGACCATCACTTAGTGATGGCCAAGGTAGAGCTGCAAAGGAAGTGGTTGAGGACACGAAGGGGAAGACAGGAGGAAGCAGCTCCTGTGAGAAGAGTGGAGAAATTGCAAGATAGTGAGAAAAGGACAGAGTATAAGAGCATAGTGGAAGAAAGATTGGGAAGGTATGAGCTAGAGCAGATGGAAGGGGTGGAAGACGTATGTAAGATATTCACGGAAGAGATAAGCGCAGCGTGTGAGGCGGTTTGTGGAGAGAGGAGGAGATGCAAGGGTGTGCAAGGGACAACATGGTGGAATGATGAGGTGAAACGAGCTGTGGAACAAAAGAAGAAGGCATATGGTGAATGGTTGGCGAGTAGAGGTAGGGGAGAAGATGAGAGAGAGAAGAGAGAGGTATATGTGAGCAGAGAAGGGAGGTTAAGAGACTGGTGAAGGAGAGTAAGAAGAAAGTGGATGAAGAGTTTGGGAGGAATCTGAGTGTGAAATGGAGGGAGAGTAAGAAATTGTTTTGGAAGGAGGTAAAGAAAGTAAGGCAGTGTGAAAGGGGAAATAGTAGGGGAGTGAAAGATAGGAATAATAGATTGTTGGTGGAGAAGAGAGAGAAATTGAGGAGATGGAAGGAGCACTTTGAGGATTTGTTGAATGTAGAGAGTGAGAGCAGTGTGAGTATAAGTGGTTGGGGAATGGCTGGGAGAAGAAGAGATGAGAGGAGGGAGGAAGAGATCAGTAGGTCGGAAGTAGTGGAAGCGATGAAGAAGATTAAGCTGGGAAAGGCCCCAGGAATTGATGGAGTGTGTGGTGAAATGCTTAGGTATGGGGGTGAGATTGTTGTGGAGTGGATATGGAAGTTGTGTAGATTGGCTTGGGAAGAGGGAAGGGTTCCAGAGGACTGGAAATCAGGTATAATTGTTCCTCTGTACAAAGGAAAAGGGGAGAGAGAAGTATGTGGTAACCACAGGGGTATTTGCCTTCTTAGTGTGACTGGTAAAATATATGGTAGAATACTCATTGATAGGGTTAGGCATATGACAGAGGAGCTAGTTAGAGAAGAACATGGGGGATTTAGGAAGGGAAAAGGGTGTGTAGATCAGATATTTGTTCTAAGATGTTTAGTGGAGAAGTATCTAGAGAAGGGAAGGAAAGTGTATGCTGCCTTCATGGACTTGGAGAAAGCTTATGACAGAATAGATAAGCAAGGTATGTGGAAGGTATTAAGAATATATGGAGTGGAGGGAAAATTGTTGAGTGCTGTGAAGAGTATGTACGAGGGAGCTAGGGCTACGGTGCGAGTGGATGGTGAGCTGAGTGAGTTCTTTGATCTCAGTGTGGGACTGAAACAGGGTTGTGTGATGTCTCCATGGCTGTTTAATATATATATGGATGGGGTTGTAAAGGAGGTGCAAGGTAGGGCAGTGGATGTGGGGCTGGGCCTAATGAATGAGGGTGAGATTTGGAAGCTTCCGGTGTTGCTGTTTGCTGATGATACAGTATTGTTGAGTGAAGATGAATGGGAGTTGCAAGGTTTGGTGAATGAATTTGGGACAGTGTGTAGGAGGAGGAAGCTGAAAGTTAATGTAAACAAAAAGTAAAGTTATGGTGTTTGAGAGGAATGAAGTCACAGAGTGTGCAGTGAGGTTGGATGGTGAGGATATGGAGAATGTGAGTGCATTCAAGTACTTGGGTAGTGTGATGAGTAAGGATGGAACTTTGGGGGATGAAGTACGTGAAAGGGTACCGCAGGGAAGAAAGGTTGTTGGTACACTGAAAACAGTGATGAGAAATAGGGAGGTGAGTATGGAAGTTAAGAAGTCACTGCATGATGGTATTGTGATCCCTACCCTGACGTATGGAAGCGAGGCGTGGACCTTGCAAGAGGGGAACAAGTCAAGAGTGAGAGCAGTGGAAATGAGTTACTTGAGAGGAGCATGTGGAGTGACGTGGAGGGACAGGTTGACGAATGAAGAAGTGAAGGAACGTTGTAGGGTAGATGTGGATGTGGTTGAAAAGATTAGGAGAAATACACTGAGGTGGTTTGGACATGTGGAGAGAATGGAGAATGAAAGACTGACTAAGAGGGTGTATGTAGGTGAGGTGGAGGGAGGGAGAGGGAGGGGTAGACCGAGGATGAGGTGGAGGGATGGAGTTGAGAGGTATATGAGGGAGAGGGGGGTGAGTTGGGGGGAGGGGAGTCAAATGGTGGGTGACAGAGTGACTTGGAGGCGTTTTATCTGCGGCCACCCTTTGCGGGATTAGGGCGTCGGGCTATAGATAGATAGATAGATAGATAGAGTTTAAGATTAGAAGGAGGCTTGGGCGACCAAGGATGTGGATGGCTGTGACAAGTGAATGTGTGAATAACAGACTTGGAAGTTAGGACTGGCACGTATGGAGATGAATATGACATGGGTCACGTACTTTTATCAACTTGGCACTCTGCTATCTGTCTCAGAGTCATTTAGCTGTGGGGCTGAATAGTATTTTGAAGGCTTGATTGAGAACTAAACAGGTCCATACTTCTCCTCACTGAGCACTGATTATAGTTCTGCATTTTTGCTTTCCTCATACGTCATTTAGACGCTTCGCACATCGCAAATATATTTGTTTAGAAAGTTACCTGGATGATGAAAACAGTGACAGATCATATATGTTCCTGCAAACAACACAGTGTTCATTTTATCAACTGACGTCTTTAGCTACCGGTACGTTGTTCTGAATCTTCTCCAGGGTAGCTGCGGAGAAAAAGTGAATCCTAATACTTGCAGTGTTTTCATGCAATAGCAACCATTTTCTGTACCGTATATGGCAGCACCACGAGATCTGTATCGCCTGCGTAAGTGCGTGGGTGTGATTGTGTGTGTGTCAGAACCAGCCTTTCTCTTATTTCCTCACCCCTCTTGTCATCAGTCGCCCCTTCCTTCACCCCACACTCCTCATGCCTTTGTCCTGCTACTGCCTCCAACCCACTCCTCTTTTCTGCAGCTGCACCCAACATCCTAACCCTCCCTTCAGCCCCATCATGTAGTGCTGGAAAGAACTTTTTATACCACCAGAAGAAAGTGACATTGCCTAGCTGTTACACCACATCACAAAGCTTAAGTAACAGTAGCTACAATTGCACTGTTTATCATTCATATCCATTTTCTCCATATATCTATATATATCTATGTCTCTGTCTATATGTACTATTGGCAACATATGAACCTAGTACTGTATAAGAGTGTACTTGTGTCTGACAGTTAGTACGCCTGTAACCCGTGACGTATTCACACATTTGTTTTATAAAGATGAATGAATGGTTTACCAATCACTGTTTAAAAGTTACACGTAGCTACGAAACGTTTAATTAGATTATACCCTAGTATAAGTAAACATGCGTATGGGTGCTTTCCATTACAGTATTATCATAGCTCATTTCGCTGATAGATAAACTTCAGGTGCAATGATAACCAAATGATAGATTTCTGTATCATAGACTCACCTTAAAATCGCCCCTGTCTTGCGCTGTCAGATGGTGGAGCGCACTTTTCATCAATGATTTAATTCATACAGAAATCAGATCGTTTCCATAAAGTGTATAACGGCATTATCTGTTTGTAAAATTAATACGTCATACGCAGATGTAGTCACTCGCTGCCACCGCCTTCATAGAATCCTCCGTTCCCTTTCTGTCAACTCTTTCATTGCTGGAAACTCACTCCTATCTTCCCCTCCCCCTCTCCCTCCCCTGATCCCCATACCTCGCACTCTCCCCTTCCCCCTCTAAGCTGCCAGTTCCCCCCACCCCCACCACCACTCTCTTTGACTGAGAGAGGTGGAGGTTGCAGAATTTGCTCTCCTTACATAATAAATCCATAGTTGTTATCTGCCTTAAAACCCTGCTGCGGTCGATACGCGGTGCTCTCTCTCTCTCTCTCTCTCTCTCTCTCTCTCTCTCTCTCTCGACCTTCCCCTAACTGCGTGTCGCCATTCGTAGTGCCACGGCGCTTTGAGGGCAGGCGAGGATAGTGGGGAAGTCTCTTTCATGAGACTAAGTCGCTGTCTCTTTGATATGTATTTGCCTATTTACATAATCGGATGAATATAATGCGCTGGAAGTGATGAAATTTCAAAGTTTGTATTTAAATGGCAAATCAAGTTAGAAAAATGACGTCTTGTTTCCACTGGAAGGAGAGGTTCAAGGGCATTATATATTCACAGGACCTATTTATTCCCATTGCAGTAATTATAATATACTGGTTATAATGACAGTTCAGCCAAATATTTCACTCAAAAGATGACTCAAAGTATAAAATATGTAATGTATGCCATAATTATAAATACAACGTTCAACATCATCATTATCATCCAGTCCTCTGTTGCCCCATGAGGAGTGTAGGAGCCCGAGGCTAGGCAAGTTGGTCCTGACATTTAAGATGAGAGTGACCAGCCTCACTCATCCCTGAGTGGCATTACATGAGCAATAAATCCCAACCATACCTTGGATACAAACCTGCCCAGGCTCAATCCAATTGGAGTGCCTTAATTACCCACTAAACCACCAGGCGCCATAATTTGGTTATATGGTTACCAACCAGTGTAGTAAATGGTTTCCCGGCGTAGGCTACAGGAAACCATTTGGCTTGTCACTCGGTGTAGAGTCACCCGTAGACAGAAGGAAGAGGAAAGAATGAAGGAAAGAAAGACAGAAGAGAAAATAGTGAAGGAAAGAGAGAAGAGGAAAGAAAGAAGGAAGAGAGGAAAGGATGGTCACCCAAGAGCAGCACTACATCGAGTGAGTGGATGGTGAGCGCCCCCACCTACCATTAATACAGTACATTGTTTATTGGCAGTATTTTTGTTTCATCAGATCGATGTACACTGTGTTTGGCTCATGCCTGTCGTAATCTGTCACAGCTGTGTCCCTTAGGAAACAAGTACACCATATACACATGGTAAAGAGAGCCTCCCACTCATTCTCCACTTCACAGTAGCTCATTGCTGCAAGGCGCCATGTCCAAAAGGGGCCAGTCCAACGCACCCCAGTTGACGTGGGAACGATCACTCTGTGGTCTAGAACGGCAGTTGGAGATGTAGGCTAGCCTTCATCCTCGTGCTGGAGATGTAATCTACTTGAGAGTTGAGTTTTCGACTATATAATTTTTCGACTTTTAAAGAATACCAACATAGGTGTCATTTATATGTTCTTGAATATGACAGGTAACCTATCGTTCTTTACGTTGAGATTACAGATGATCTCATATAACACATACAAAGGCATAGTGACATCCTGTCTCCAGGCCAGATGGGCCATCATCATCATCATCATCATCAGCAGCAGCAGCAGCAGCAGCAGCGGGAGCTGTGTTTAGCCGACTGCTACAAGAAAAAAGGCTTTCCTTACTGTAACCTGTTGGATTTTTTGTGTGTGACTCAGGGCATAGGGGAAATAGCCCATTCCCTGAGGCCCAGCAGTCTTCCTATAAACCATACACCTCCACATGACAGTGGAGGGCAATGACAATGATTCGACCCTTTGCCTCAGCTAGGTAGTTGATTTCGACAACGCCTGGAAGTAGTTAACAGACAAGGATAAAGTGATTCTATTTCAAGGACAGTAATTAAGAGGTCAGTGTTGTAATACAAGGCCAACGTTAACATCTTAAGTTAAATTCGAACCAATACACGTCGAGCGGTTGAGGGTCCAAACTGGATTTTACAATACTCGGTCGACGATAAAGGCTACAGGATAGGGTCAAGGTTACGATCATAGACAAATTGAGTGGCACTGATGTTGCACTCTGAGCTCTCCTTACTGTTTATTCTGAAATCAATTTTGCATGCATAACGAATATGTTCTGATTTATACAACAGTTTTAGAAATGTCATATATAATACCTTAGCGGAATGCACATTATAATTATTTATTTGTACATAAACAGGCATGTGTGATGCCTTCTGTAATACTAAACCTGCTGCTATTTCTCCTCCAGCAAAGTATCTTCCCGCAGGTTGTTAAGGAGAATGTTTTTTCGTCGGTGAATGTAACACAAATCCAGTCAATAAGATATTCCCCTACAAGGTTCTCTGTGAACCTACATCTGCCCTTACAGTGCCGATGCGTTAGTTACTGTTTTTTGGCCGATATTCTGTGATGAATACCATCAACAACTCGCCTAGTCTGAGCAGTCACATCTAGCTGTATATAGTTGTTTTCATATAGCAGCGGCGATGGTAAAAGGATTATTTCTTCAGCTTCTTGTATCTGCTGATAGTCTTTGGCCGTGGTCATCCTTGGTGGCCATCCCCTCGGCTTGTTGTTCAGGTCTCCACTTTCTGTCTAATGCATCAGCCATAATGCAACTGTTGTCTTAGATATTCCTAGGGTGTTGCCAACCTCCATAACTGACTTTCCACTCTCTTCCATGCCAACAGTTTGACCTCGAAGGACGAGCCTGTCTTGTTGCCGGTTCATCATTTATATGTTTGCTGTGCTAGGTTTGTGATAAATATTGGCAGCGTCTTTCAACTGCAACACAAACAACATCAAACCATCATTAACCATAACCAAATACCTATCAAAGACACAGCGACTTAGAAGTTTGTGGCATCCCCACTGTCCCCGCTTCCCTCCGGAGTGCCCTGTGGCACTACGGACTGGTGACAGAACTAGGGTTAGCTCTGATGTGGTTTGGGTGACAGGAAGAGAGAGAGAGAGAGAGAGAGAGAGAGAGAGACTGTCAATAAGAAAAGGTTAATGACTGCAGTAGGGATTTGAGGCAGATAACGACAATGGATTTCATATATGAGAACTGATTCTGCCACCTCCATTCCTCTTAGCCAGAAGGGAGTCGGAGGGGGGGGGGAGAAACTGGCTGTTTAGAGGGGGAAGGGGAGAGTGAGGGGGGGTAGGAGTTCAAGGGAGGAAGTGAGGGGGGGGAGAAGATGGGAATAAGATTCCAGCAATGAAAAAGTTGACAGAAAGGGTGGGGAGGATCATTATTCATGAAGGCAGTAAGAGTCAGTAACCACATCATCGTATGACGTGTTACTTTTGCAAACTGAAAATGCCATTATACAGTTTATAAAAACGACGTGATTTCTGTATCAAATAAATCATTAATGAAGAGTGCGCTCCACCATATGACAGTGCAGGACGGGAACGATCTTAAGGTGAGTGAGCACTCACTGGATCAGTCTGTGGTACGAGACCTCTTAATATCATTTGAATATCATTGCAATTTAAGTTTATCAGTTAATGGAATGAGCTGTGAGAATAGTGGAAAACCCCCATATGTATGGATTCTTAGACTACAGTCTTCTAAACATATGCTTCGTAGCTATGTGTCAGTTTTAAACAGTGGTATGTAACCCTTTCACTCATCCTCATGGACATAACACGTGTGAATTCGTCACGGGTCCCAGGCATACCAACTGCCAGACCCAAGCTGCAGTGTTATACTGTACCAGGTTCATATGTGCCAGTAGTACATACATACATGCATACATATCTACGTGTATATCTATCTGTCTGTCAGTTATAGACATATACGGTATATGGAAAGTTTTTTATGCTTGACCTGGGAATCGAACTAGGGACTCCTACACAGAAGCCAGGCACCGATATCACTAGGCTATGCCATGGTGTGATAAAAGTTGCACCTCCCGAATTCTATGCAAAACCAGATAAATCCATTATGGAAGGATACGTTCAACCTGAACCCATTTGATGATAAATATTTCAGAGCCAACTGGATTTTTACTTAGCTCCATTCAGTTCGGCAAGAGACATAACAGTATTTAATCTATCCCTGTCGGTATATGTGCCTTCCCATATGTGACAAACAGACACTACACGTGTGGACTTACGTGGACAGTTTTTAAGGCTCTAGCCGGGAATCAAATCTGGGACTCCTAGATAGGAGCCAGACACTATCGCTATGCCATGGCGTGATCAAAACTAAGCCACCCAAATTCTGTGAAGATCAAGGTAAATCTGTTATGGGAGTGGAGAGAGAAACCTGTACTTTACACAGGGAATATCATCCACTATAATACCACTGTGCCGGGAATCGAACCAGGGACTTTCAGGGGAGAGCCAGGCAGCAATTCGCTACACCACAATCAGATAGAAGTTAGCCTATCTCACATTGTCACAACCTTGTAACTCTCCCTCCGCCCCCACTTTGGGCCTGAAGAGGCTGAGTGCCAGGGAGTTATCTCAGCCTCTTCATGCCCACAGTGGGGGCAGAGGGACATTGGTTACAAGATTGTGACAATGTGAGGTAAATTTTACTTGGTTGTAATTGAGTGGATTGCTGCCTGGCTCTAACCTGAGAGTCCCGGGTTCGATTCTCGGCATAGTGGTAATATATTGGACTGTTATGGGAAGATGTATTTCAACCCAAACCCATATGATAGCACATTTTAGAGTCATCCGGATATTTGTTTAGTGCCACACAGCTCTGCAGTGCATCCACCTTTCCTTATGTTGGAGATCCCCACCGAAGGGGAGTTTGTAGTGGTGGTGGGGCTTGAAGTATGGTCAGTGTGGTTCCGTACTGTGGTTGCCTGGGGCTACCTCATTAGGACTGATATCCGTCGATCTTATGGACCAAGTGCCCCCCTCTTTCATCACCAGAGAAGTGGGTATGCTGATGGTGATGATATTCCCTTCCTGGTCAACTAAAGGCAGAGATATTGACCCCCCATGTGTTTCCCCTGCGTGGTATCCCGTGATGGTAAAGAGAAAAGTTGCCTGGTGGTTGAGTGGTGCACATGATGTGCCCTATGGCTAGTAACACGCCTCTTTGGTTGCTTGGGCTGGCTAGATGGGTGGCTTGGTGAGGCCAGGTCAAGTGAGTCTGCTGTTCATTTTTTTGGTTAAGGTCAAGTAGGCACCACATGGCCTGGCATTCTGTTGGTCCGGAGCTGCCATTTCATTGTGTGGTGTTACCCGTGTACAGTAGAGTCTCCGTACAACATAAGATAGGTTATGTAGAATCTCGTGTTGAAAGAAATTCGTGAAAAATGTGAGATAAATTTCCATGTAAAATTTAGGGTTAGGTTCTGGGAACCCCATATTTTTCCTTTTAAAAATATATAAAAGCTCAGTTTTATTATCAGTATTTCTGAAGTGAAGGAGCATTGTGGTGTAGATGTGGATGTGATAGGAAGCATTAGAAGAAACACATTGAGGTGGTTTGGCCATATGGAGAGGATGGAGAGCGAGAGGCTGACGAGGAGAGTGTATGTGAGTGAGATGGAGGGGAAGGGGAGAGAGAGAGAGGGGGAGGCCAAGGATGAGATGGAGGGATGGAGTGGAGAGGTCCATGATAGAGGGGGTGTGAGCTGGGAGCAGGGCAGTGATATGGCGGGGAATAGGGCAACATGGAGACGATTTGTGGCCACCCCTTACGGAAATAAGGGGTCTGGCAATAGATAGATACCGGTATTTCTGCCTTAGGTGCCTGTTGTAGTGTGATTACATAGGATCTCGCCGACTGGACGTCATTGCATCCTAACCTAATCAACGGTAACTGAGAGGTTTTACCCCCCTCCCAAAGACCCCCCATAATTTTAACCACCTAGAATTGCCACAAAGCCTAACCTTGAAAGCCTCCTGTACCAACCAGCAAAAATTTGTAATAACCTGTGAAAAATTGCCACCCAGCATCATAGTTTGCCGAGCATTACTTTCAGTTTTATTTCGCCAGGTATTACTTTCGGTACATTTAGTCATACGAAAAGACAATGCATTGTGAAACTATCTTTGAAAGTCTCATTAGTCATCAACAATAAAGGACAAAATGTAATGAAATAATTCAGCATGGGAGTAACTGCATACAACTTCTATGGCAAACACAAATGCAGTACCATATAATTATATCCTTTGTAATAAACAAGTCAGCCAAATTCTTACCTAACATCCTACGTCAGCACGTAGTCTTCACATACCGTAAGAGCCAGATATTCTAACCCCGAGTCTGTCAGTTCAAACAGATAAATAAAAATCGGGCAAAAAAATCTTTTTCACGTTGCACGAACCGTGAAAACATGATTTTACTGCACCCCCATCATTAACATCTTTAGTTTTTTATCATTCTCCAACAAAGAGCCTATCCACATCGTAAACACACCCAACTCATTATATCTGGTTGTATGAATGTTACTCTTGTTCGCCTTAAGCTCCCACTACACATGCCACGTGTCCAATAATTTTACTCTTTCCTCCGAAGTAAATTCTTTTATTGTGTTTTTGCACTTTCAGGGTGCTTAAGCATTGTATCTGAGTTAGTTGGGAACCGTATGCTCGGAGTTCTGGGATGAAAGGAACGAGGAAAATTAAATGCTTCTAGATGCAGCGACACTGAACACAACAATGAGGCTGAGGCATGCATGTATTGGGCGTGGGTAGCTTGGGTTTGCTTGGGTCAAGAAACCCTGGCAGCGGCTGACAAAAACATACCGCAATGCATGAGTTGTAAATAAATGCCACCATCTGGAAATCCAATACCTTAATGTACCCACTTAGTTCCATAGTTTCTCCAGCACAATAGAGTGATGTTATCGTGTTATTGAATAATGAACGGAGAAAGTAAATGCTCGCGTTATTGTAAGAGCATTACTTCTCTTTGCCTTAAATCGCAACCTTGCTGTATACTCTTCCACTACCCCTGGGTTGTCAGGTGTGACCCCTTGGTTTGCCTCTCATTGTTAGGCTTCATGGTGGGTGGGGTGGGGGACATGAAGTCTCTTCTTTTTATTAAATGGCAGAATCCTCTTCCAGCATTGATCCTCATGTACTGTGTGGCCAGGACCACGAGTCATCTACTGGCCACATTTCCCCTGTCGACCCCGGATGCTTAAAAGTTCATGAATCACCTGCAAGGACGCAACTTCAGGACATGATAATATTTCATATATGTGCCATTATCCGTCATCTAGGAGAGGAGACCGTGGCATTTCTGTTGGCCTTGTTCAATAGAGTGTTGGAGGAGGGAGTGATGCCAACTACTGGCCATAATCCTCCTGATCCCGGAGCCAAGGAAAGGCAAATCCATTGTGTCCAGTTTCTTCCCAGTCTCTTTGGCGTCCTGCATTTGCAAACTTTCAGAAGGTGGTGGATGTACGCCTTGTTTGGTTTTAGAAAATGGTGTGTTTTTATCTGAGGCACAGTGTGGGTTTAGGCAGATGATCCACTATAGATAATCATTTTTGCCTTGAGTTGTCCATCTGCATTGCATATGGTTACTGAAAGCATGTAACACAACTTGGCATCTTGGCATTTTATCCATTTTCCATTTTTTAGGTCATTGAGATCGCTTACCCATTTTTATTAAGAACATTCTCTCAAAAGAAAGCTCTATTCACCCAAGAGGAGAAAGTGCCACAGGGAAGTGTTAATTTGCTGTTGCTTTTAATGGAATAGTGGAAGTTCTACCGGTGCAAGTGAAGAACTCCCTCTTTGTGAATGACTTCTGTATCTTGTTTGCCACTTCACATATGCTGGTGGCAGTGTCGACTACAACTTGCAGTAGATCAGGCTTTTACCTGGGCTCGGAAGCACTGACTTAGAAGCCCTTTCTCTAAGACCATTGCAGTGCAATTCTGCTGATTACGTGGGATGCATCGTGACTCATATTTGTTTTTTAAAGGCCAAAGGAGTGTTTGTAAGGAAGAATTGAGGCATTTATACCTCACCTTTGACCTTTGTCATACTTGGGTCCCACATTGAAAGCAGGTAAACGCATCCTATCTGATGACTTTGAACCTTTTAACCCCTCCCATGCTATGTCTTTGCAAGGAAGTTTGCCTCCCTTTAGTCACATTTTCATAAACAGTGGAAATTGTACCTCATGTGGGGCTTGCAATGCAGCGTTACTTGTGCAGACCTTCATTGTGCCTCATTATCTGGTCTGCAGTGCGGCATGGGTTCAAGGTTTTGGTGCATACTAGGTGGGGTGCTGACAGATATACCCTCTCTGCATCACACAGGCCTTCGTTTGGCTACAGGATCTTTCTCCATCTCCCATGTTCCAACCCTTCTTGTGGATGCCCAAGACCCCAGCACAGGACTGTGTTTTTAGTTCTGCCTAGCATCACTTGTATGACATCCATCCACGATTTCCTCACTCATTTAGTTACAGAGGATAGGAAATCATAGCTGAACTCATTCTTCCACGTACTTGACTCGTAGGCATGGAAATATCTGCTGTTCCATCCTGGGTGTTACATGAGGTTAGATTTGCCACTATATCGCTACCCCTGAGGCTGTGACATCAAATGTGGTGATTTGCACCCAGTTTTTAGCTCACATTGCCTCCAATATTGGGTATGTCTCAGTTTTACTGATGGCCCAAAGTCTGATGCTGGTGTTAGAGTTGTGGTTGCGTTACCTGATTTTCGCCAGAATGGCACTCTACCTTCCTCAGCCTTCATTTTTACTACTGAGCTATCAGCAATTTTGATGGATCTCCAGGTTTTCCTTACATGTGAGGCAATTAGTTTATTATTTTTAGTGACTCCAGGACAATCTTGTCTGCCACTGAGCATTTTAACTCTACCCACCCCACGGTGTTGGAAATTTTTGAAAAGCCCCTCCTGGGCCATCATGGACAGAGTTTCGTTTTGCTGGGTGCCAGCCCATGTTGGGCTGCAGGAAATAAATATACAGGTGAGGCTGCAAGGGCAGTAACTACCCTTAATGCTTTTATGAGACCTCTTCCCTACAGGGTTACTTCCATGTGATTAAGGCTGCTATCCAGGCTTTCTGACAGCATTCATGGGATACTTTTCCTGTCCCAGGCAGGCTACGGGACATAATGATGGTAGTTAGTCCATGGGCCTATACAGCTATGATCCTTCACTTGGAAGTTGCAGTGACCCGCTTACGGGTCTGTCATACACGCCTGATGCATTGCCATCTCCTGGAGGGAAGACCCCCCTGCTGACTGTGAAGACAGTTTGGTCCCAGTGATTGTACGGCATCTCTTATTTGAGTGTCCCAGTCTAGGGACGCTAATCGTCAGTATCTCGCCAGGTTTAGGGAGGGAGATGGGTCTTACCTTCTCTTCTCAGTCCTTGGAGAGAAGGTGTGTATGACAGAAGGAGCCACCGTCTTGTTCGTTGTTAGGTTAAAAATTACTGTATTAATTGCAAAAACCCAGATGACTGAAGTATGTCATCATATGGGTTCAGGCTGAAACATAGCCTCACACAATGGCTTTACCTAGTTCTTCGTAGAATTTGAGTGGCTTAACTTTTATCAGTGCCTGGTTCCATTTTAGAAGTCCAATATTCGATTCCTGGTTACAGTGTTAAAAACTTTCCGTATACATCATTACATTCAGTATATATGTGTTTCTCCAACTTATGGGAAGGCGCATGTACTGGCTGGAATAAATTAAAAACTGCTGTGTCACTTTCAAAGTTGTATGGGGCTAAGCAAAAATCCTGTTGACCCTGAAATGTGTCACCATATGGGTTTGGTTTGAAATATACTTTCCTATAAATCATTAACCAGATTCTGCACAGGATTCAGGTGGTGCAACTTTTATCAACCTGACGCAGTGATATATACATATATATATATATATATATATATATATATATATATATATATATATATATATATATATGAGCCTCTGTGGGTAGTGTGGTAGACTGTGCAGTTGGCCACACGCTGGTGAACGCGGGTTCGCCTCCTGCCAGAGTTGTAAAAAGTTTGGGAAGCATCTCACCAAGCTCACTTGCTACTTTAAGGACGGACACAAGGGGTGCTGTGGTTGAACCAGTGTCGCATACTAGTAAGCTTGCATCCAGTCAGCTCCTCAGATGTTGAGGTCCACTGCAGGACCGGCCTATCCCTACCGAAGCAGGGACGATACAGCCAATGTATCTCTACAAGGTGGCTTACGCTGTCTGATGATAGAGACTGTATGTAGGGTTAGAAGTGCATTTACGTGTGATTGTAGTGTTACTTAATGACTCTGGATGTGTGTAGTCTGTGAATCAAGTAATCGGCCCGCCTTAAGCCGATTGGGTGCAGGCTTAGTACCGCCCGCTCTTTGGCTGATTGGGTGCAGGGCTAGTAGTCAGCCCATAGCAAGCCGATTGGGCGACACTGGTTCAGTACCATGCAGCACTGGTTGTGTCAACCAGCACCTTATGTCCCTTAAGTAGCACTTAGTGGCTTGGCCAATGCTTTCTTTCAAAGTTTTTACAACTCTGGAGGGAGGCTGAACCTACGCTCACCAGCACGTGTGAAATCGTACACTCTACCACTGTACCAGAGGCTATACCACAGAGGCTCATATATATATATATATATATATATATATATATATATATATATATATATATATATATATATATATATACATATACATATATATATATATATATATATATATATATATATATATATATATATATATATATATATATAATATATATATATATATATATATATATATATATATATATATATATATATATATATATATATATATATATATATATATATATATATATATACATATACATATATATATATATATATATATATATATATATATATATATATATATATATATATATATATATATATATATATATATATATATATATATATATATATATATATATATATATATATATATATACATATATATATATATATATATATATATATATATATATATATATATATATATATATATATATATATATATATATATATATATATATATATATATATATACATATACATATATATATAAATATATATATATATATATATATATATATATATATATATATATATATATATATATACATATATATATATATATATATATATATATATATATATATATATATATATATATATATATATACTTATACATAATATATATATATATATACATATATATATAAATAACTATATATATATATATATATATATATATATATATATATATATATATATTATAGGGAGAGAAGAGTGTGTGCAGCAACACAAATTATTGTTACCTGTATGTGGCATGGTGGTTAGGAAGCAGGTGGTGAAGAAGTAGACCTGCGCACCTAGAATGAAGAGAAATATGGAAGTTAGAAAACCAAGCAGTAGAGAGATCCCTTTGTATAAAGCGAGATGAGTAGAATTGTGACTGAACAGGGAGATGTTGACAGAAGTGTTCATGAACAATACAGAGCTCCTCAAGAACAATCTGTATGAGAGTTACTGATTCAGTGTGCGGTTGGACAAGGAGCCCTCGAAGACTTAAGGTAACATGGTGGTGGGATGAGGGTGTAGAAGCTGCAGTGAAGAGAGAAAAGAAGGGCTACTTTCTCTGGTAATGGAAAAGGATTGGTAACAGAGATGAATACTACTGACTGAAAAAGTAGTGCTGTAAATCGGCTTAGAGGGGCAAAAGCCGATTTCTCAATATGGGAGTCCCGGTAACTGTCTATCTGTGGAAAAGTTATCCAATAATCGGATTCATGTCAGAGTCGGCAGAGTATGGATGGAAAATGAATAAATTTTTGTGTTTACAATGACCCTAGGCTCTTACAAGGCTTCTAACACTTCTCTCTCCATTTTTTGAAAAGCTGTGAACTAAAGCTGGGATGATGACAATTTTCCAAAAAAAATACGGTCGTATCTCTCACATCCTGTTCTACTGTCTTAAATGGTAAATGGCTTGAACTAAATAATACGGAGTATTTATATCATAATTTTATATCACTGTGGTTGAAATGAAACTCGAAACAATAACAGTACCTAGACTGTCGCGTACTGTCAGGCTGTGGCGGGCTGGTAGAAACCTGTGTCAGGCAGTAAACTGATCAGATCACAAGCACACACATGCAGTGAACACTGGCAGTGTTCCATCAGTGACGTGATAGGCTTAGGGTGCATCCACACTTGCTTGAAAGATGTGATGGAAGAGATGAAACGAAGCACCGGATTAAAGCTGCGGCAATATCCGAGTCTGAACGTTGGACGGACCCCAGAATCTCGTTTCCTCTTGTCGATTACATGTTTGAAGCGAGTGTGGCCGCACCCTTAATGTTTAGACTACTTTCATGGGTGCGAGAGTTGTAGGTAGAAATTCAATTTCTTAAATTTTTCTGATAATCTTAAGTCTTCAGAAAAATGGATACAATTTATACAATATATGTTACTTATCGCTGCCCTTCTCGGTCTTTAAGAAATTTAGTGCTAAATTTGGTTGTTACTTGCAAATAGAATTTTTTTTAACTATTAATGATATATGAAACACATAACATGCTGTAGGTAAACTTGTGCTCGTTACCGAAATAATGAAATAGCCAGCATATACACCTGAGAGACCCGTATTTAAAATCATGGATGGCCAGGCATTAGCCATAAAGTGATACAACATTTATGCTTAATAGTATGTAACAGTTTTATAATTACTCAACTAGAGGCCAGACCAGCCTACAAATTTAATGTATAGCGATAAAAATACACCATTAATCCCTGAGATGGGATTTAACTCATTAGTAGTCAAGGACCGTCTTTGTATACCATACATCGTAATTAACACCGCATTTCGTGAAATA